>NC_088180.1:13750357-14054285 GCF_028769735.1 Zonotrichia leucophrys gambelii | reverse complement strand
ACACAATATTGATTTACCTGTGAGATTTTGCAGGAACACTGAGAAGATGTATTAGGTAATGCACAGACATGTTTAGGAGATGTAAGAAGCTATTAAGAACAAGCATTATTGCTCCAGTTAAAGAGGCCATGACTGTCACCAAATGAAAAAAAAGCCTTCTAACATAGACTCTGCAGCTTAATTGAATTGAGCACTTTTAACACAGCATAACGTGATGGTTGTTTACACCTTTAAATGAGCACTGCAGGGCTTCTTGACTGAGCCTACTAACAGAAATTATTAATGCACAAAATACCACAAGAAGGTTATTCAAGTGTTTTGCTCCATGTAGAGGGTCTCACAGGTTACAGCAAAACTTAAGCTGTTCTGCATTTTCTCAGTGATGTATTTACTCCTTGTAATGTATTTACTCCTAAAGGCTGTTAAAACCCATTTTCCCTCCTGCAGTTTGCTTTTTAAACACCCAACTTTAGAAGACTCAGAAAGCAATGGCCTGGTGATGCACGGAGTTTTAGCTAACAGCCAAGGGCTGCAGAGCAAACACAGCTGTAAACCATTCTGAGATAATTTCTGGGTATTACTGTAATTTAGCTTGATGAGGTTTTGAGTATTTGAAATGGAGAGGGCCAAGGTGGGAGAATAGTGATTTACATCAGTTTTATGTCTTCAACCAGCCAGTGTTGAGTATCCTTAATTCTCAGTGAGGTTAGTGAAAATTCAGCACCTCCTGTAGGCATAAGAAAAATGTCCCCAGTCCCTAAATTTGACCAACATCCACTTCTAACCACTTTCTTTTGTGGGACAGGAATGGTAAGGCTAGGTTTGCATCATCAAGCTCAGCTCCTTGTTGCAGGGAAGGTGTATGGAAGGACATGAGGACACATGTTGGGGTCCCTCATCAAATATATAAAATATATAGCAAGGAAATGGTTTCTGAGGGGATTAGAACAACCTGGCTGGGCAATAGGACGTGATTTCAGCTGTGAAGATTAAAACAGTCTTTGTGTGTTTTGTGTAACATTGAATATAGGGAGGAGCTGCCTCCAGCAAGGCAGCTGGAGCAGCATCCTGTTAAGTCTACCTGGGGCAATGAGATCCCAGAAATTACAGAGGGATATTTTTCCTTTTTATTGGGATTTTGAATAGTAGTAATGGAATGATCAGGCTTTACACTGCTGTGGAACATAGAGTGATTGGGATGCAGGCTGGATGCAGAAGAAAAATCAAGGCCGGCCCAAATAGGAGGACAAAGGGAAGGAAAGCAATGATGTTCTGCTGGAGCAAATGCACTGACTTCAAAACACTAAAACAGAAGGTGACTCATCTGTAGGGAGACAGTGACTGCAGTGGGAGAAGCACCCCATCATGGCCATAGCCCAGTTTGCACTAATGGGCTGCAGGATGGAGACTGGGGTAATTCATATAGTGGACTTCAAGAAGAAATAGCTTTTTATTTTGGAAATCCAGCAGCAATTTCATTACCAGTGTCTGCCCAAGCCCAGTAGATGTCAGTGTGGGCTAAGGAAAAGAAGTCACCTCTGCATGCAAGGCTGCCCAGCACAGCCAGGTGGGCACTTGCTGCCCTGATCCCAGCTCAGGGCTGCTGGAAGTAGAACTCCTCACTGGCATCCCCTGGGTTCTGCAGGAGTCAGTGACAGAGGCAAAGTAGGTGGAAAAAAAGGATTAAAAAACTCTTTGTCTGTCAAAACTTGCTCTGGGACTTGAGAGATTTAGATTGAGTGTCCGAAAGAACAACAGAGAAGTTCATGATGATGGAAAATGGAAAAGAAAGAAAGAGCTTTCTAGAAAATAATTTCAGTTTGAATGCATCAAAGCAAATTCTGTTCACTTACTTGTCGTTCCTGTATTCCCCATTTCTATGGATCTGGTTTTCCAGGGTGAAATTGAAGGTGAAATGGGACACTTCTTCCTCATCAAAGATCTTCACCCGGGAATCATACGCCTCGTCTTGGAAATAGCGGATCATGTCAGGGAACCAGACAATAAGGCCATAGTAACTGCAGCAGGATTGGGAGACACATCAGGACACAAGATTCTTCCAAAGACCCACTTCACAGCTTACAAACTTGTTAAACTCCAAATGTGAAGGCATGTCTGACACAAATCCTTGCTCAGTTCTGACACAGGACTGAGCAAAGTGTTTCTACACTCTAAGCACCCTGTTGATCTCAGAAATAAATTGGTCCATTCTCCTTCACTTGAAGCAGGACAATTCATTTCAGCTCCCCTTGGCTGGGGAATACAGAAATGTCCTAATCTTGCTACCCATTAAAATAGCAGACAATAAACAAACTGGGCTGATTTCTGTAAGTGAGTAGTTCAAGCGAGAGTTAGACAAAATTTACCTGTAGTTTAGACTTAGATTCCCCTGAATAGTTTTGATCTAGACTAAGGAACAGCTGAGAGTCTGGTAGGGTTGTGTCTTTTTTGTGAGTGTGGACAAGATCAAATGAAAGATCTAAAGGTGAGAAAGTCAGTCTATTACTGTGCTACCAACCACTTCTCAAGTCCTGATTTGTTCAGAGCACCTTGTACTTCGTATAAAGCAGTCAGATTGATGAATATTTGTAGAGGAGCAAGGCTTAGTTCACAAAGACTTTTTAAAATAAGACCAGGATTAATTTTGTAACAGTTTATTTACATGTGTAAATAACTATTCAGACTCTGAATAGTGCTTTAGTTTCCTGAAAAATATAAAATATCTTCCTTACCTTAAGGCCATTGTAAACCAAACCACAGCCAGCATCAGTGTGTTCATCCTGTACTGGGCTGTTAAACAGTATAGCACGTTGTCCCAGACCTACAAATCCACAAGAAGGAATTAGCTGCCAGGACACCCCAGCAGACACTTGACAGCTTAATTTCTGAGTGCATCATAAACCTAATGTCAGAAAAATGGGTTCATTAGAGGGAGGTCAGATGTGTGGCTTATATTCAGTGTTTTTTTCAAAATTATATTTATCGAGTAAATGGCTTACAAAAATTCACTTATTCAGCTCAGTGCCAGAGTACTTGATCTGAGCCCTCTGTAATGAGCTGGAGTGCATGGTCAGGGCTGGGTATGAGGCAGTGTCTCTGTCAGGTTATATCAGCAAACGTGGATATGAGATTGTTCTCAGACCCTCTGACAACTTTATCTTTTCAAATACATGTATGGTGTCAGGAGTGCTTTCAAACTGAGATCAAAAGCTCTCTGAAGAGCAAAAGCCCAAACACAGCTGGTATTTTGCAAGGTATAAGATGAAATCAGGTAGGGACGAAGCCAAGCAGGAGGCAAACCAAATTCTGCTCTTGACTCACTGCAGAAAATGCCGCCAAGAACATGAGGGGATGTGACTCCTCAAGCTCTTATCTTGACATGTAATTATAGTAATAGTATAGCATCTGCATTGCTATTAAGAAGAACTTTCCTTTATTTTCACCTCATCCTTCAACACTAGAAGTTTTAGCAAGGTTTTCCACAGTCCTACATGGGCATTAGGTGAGCAGCATAGCAGGTGTGAAAGGTTAAATTAGCCTAGGAGACAACACAATATTCTTAGAAACTTGGTCTCAGCAGGAACAAAGAGCAAGGACTTTCTGCCTCCACTGCAGGTGGTAATTCCACTTAAGGCTTGGGGAGAGAGAATCAATATTTATCTGCCCAGGAGGAGAGCCAAGTGCTTGGGGCTGTGGCTGCTTCTGGAAGCTCTGCACTGCTGGAAGGCAGTGATGCTCACAGGGGCATCAATTTTGGGGCCCGGCTGGCAGCATGGCAGCTTGCACACATCTGCATAGAAAACGCACTCAGATTACAACTCTTTGCAAAAACCAGATTTTCTGAGGTGGGAGTCAGGGTTTCAAGGTACAATGACCTGTAGCAAAGAGGCACTGGAGCACTGTGTGAAGTTTTTTTCTCCTCTTTACCTGTTTTAAAGTAGTCGTGATTCTGACCAGCCACCGCTGGTACCAGGTCCCTGTTGAGCTCTGGATTTCAATAAATTCATCTACTTGCTTTGGGGTTTTGATATAGGAAACCTGGAGGAAAAAAAAAGGAAAAAAAATTAGACTGCAATTTCTAGAATTGATCTTTGGTGGATTTAAATTCCACTGTTTTCTGGGCAATGTTTCCCTATTATTTTTTCCTTGAAAGTTAGCATTAGCAATTGAGCTCATTGATTTAATTACAGCAAGAGACTACTAACAGAAATAAGCCTTGCTTCCTTCTTTTCATCTATCCCTTCATCCTCTCTCTCTCTCCTCTTCCATGAAATATTTTAAACACATCATGTCTACTTTAATCTTTCATTTGCTGGCTAATGTACCTGTATACTACCTTATTTCTCTATCTTCAGATTCCCACTACAAATCAGGACTCAGAAAGTATAGTAAAAACTGTCTCCAAGATCAGCCACTTGTACTCAAACTGTGTCCTCAGGATTTCATTCTTCTAAGACAACCAGCAGGAACATTTCTCATTCAACATCTTTTAAATACCACTGACAGAATTTCTATGACAAATAAATGTGTAGATGGGAATCTTTGCAGCTGAAAATGTATCCTGCCATCAAGTGAGCCCACACAATGCAACCAGTTTGCTTCACCAAAATAATCTGAATTTTCACTGCTGAATACCTGAACTGGACTGCTCAGGAAAACTTACAAATGTATACCAGAAAATATTTGCCTAGTAAATTTGATTAAAGGACATATTCAAGGAAAACAGAACTGTTTGTAAACACATGGAGGAGGCGAAAATCTGCTGAATAAATTTCTGAGTGTGAACGAGCGCCTTGGCTCAGCTCTGGAGTCTCCGCATTCCTCTTCCTGGCAGTGATTAAATGTCAGATCTGGGAGCTGTCCCGTTCAGGCTGACTCACCACAAACTGACAGCTTCTGGCCTGTCAGAAAAGCACAAACCTGGCAGTTTGTGCCACACCAGGAGCAGTGATCAGCCTCCTGTGCCAGGGGTGTCAGCACATCTCGGCTCAGCTCCTCCACTGCAGTCACGGCTCTGTGGCATGGAGTAACCAGCACTAATGGGGGCTGCACAGCTGCTCCTTCATTCTCCTACTCACCTCAGACTCTCATAGTGCCCTACTTTGTGAGATATATATATATATATATATATTCATATATATTTATATTTGAGATTCATTTCCCAGCTCAGTGTTACAGCAAAGCCGGTGATGGATTTGAAGAAAACCACTTCTCACCTTTGCTATCAGGGCTCGCATTACTCAAATGGTTGGTAGCCTAAAAATAACACATGCTCATTAAGATCCTACATGAACCTGCTTGCAGTTGTCATGCTCAGATAGGAAATTTTATTTTCCTTGAAGGATCACTCTCGAGGGGCACAGTCTCCTGACAACCCTTCTTAACATGGAGCGTTGCTTTCCTTCTTGATCAAAAATACATGTTTCACACACAAGTGTATCTCCTTTTCTTTCCATCCTTTAAAAGCATCTGTGCTCTCATCTTTAAAAGAATAAATCAAGTTCTTCCCTGGCTGGCTCACCAGGATTTCAACACTGAATTATAGTAATTTGCAGCTAACCCCAGCATAAACCTTTCCTCTGATTTTACTGTTAACCACTCTGCTGGTGTGACCTTTTTCACAACAAGCAGCAGGCCAATGAGTAATAGCCACTCATCCCGCTTTCCCTTGGAGAGATTAAAGACTGGATATGAGGCAGGTGGAGTTGGGAAAGCTCATTAGAAAGTACGTTAAGTTTAATCAGACTTTGATTAGAAGCCAGAATGGAGAAAGGAGTGACTCAGGCCTCCCCCATGGCTAATATGTCTCTTATTTTGTTTTAGTCTCTTAGAGCAAGCTAATTAAACACTTGCATAATTGAGAAATCACTGGTCTAAAGGATGTAGAGTAACACCAGGAATGAAGAGTACTTGATGCAATTGACAGACTTGACTAATTCTTGGAAAAGCAGACTGGCATCTAAGTTTAAACCCACAAAATGTTTCTCAGAATCCATTTTCTGGTTGCTGGGGGAGAGATTACATTGAAAGAGTCCTGAGGAGAAATAAAGTCGTGCTCTGCTGCTCTAAGGAGGGTATGTCCAGCTTTTCTTAAGCAATGGCTTTGCTCAACTCACCGTAAACACCCTCTCTGGCTCGCCCTTGGCACGCATGTTGGTGTCATGGACTTGCTTGAGAATCATCCAAGCTTCATCATGTTTACCAATCTGAAAATACCAAAGAGAAGGAAAGCAAGTGTTCAAGCTCCCAGCTCTGTAATTTATCAAAGCACAGAGAGAAAGCAATTCTAGAGGTCCAGCATAGTAGAGAAGCACACAGACAGCCTGGGCTGCATGAAACCCAAAGAGCTGAAGGCATGGTTGGTATTCACAGAGTGCAGCATCTCTGTGCTGGAGAAAGGAATTGTCCTAAAACTGCCTGAGGCAGAAAAATGGTCAGGAGAGAGCTTTAAAAACACATAGAAGAGGAGATGGATGAGGAGAACTGGACTCATCCCAACTCTGCTAAAGAATTGCAGGCTTGAACTATGTATTGCTACATTTCCCATCTGTGGAGATACAGAAACTTGCTTAAGATTTCTGAGCTTTAAGTATTTTTCTCAGTGAAATGTGCTTTACCCTTTGCTCTACCACCAGGATTCTGCAGTTCCATGCCCAAACTCTGCGAGATGTTTTCAAAGTGCCTTTGTTGGACTGATAAAATTCCCATCTCTCACTACCTTCCTTCTGTACCCTATCTGGCAGTGACACACTAATCATCAGTGATTGACCCCACAGTCTGCAACCTTTGGGGTTCAAGCAGTCTGTGGAGCTGGTGTAGACACACAGGAGTGGCTTTGCCTCTGAGCTTGTGCTCTGTGTGTTTGATGGGACAAAGACAGACAGACAGTGGCACATTAGGGACCTGCCATCCTCTGCAGGTATCAGAGATGAATCACCTTACCTCCAGCAAAAACCGTGGGCTTTCAGGCATGAATTTCAGCGCCACCAGGGAGGCGATGCAGGGCAGGGCACACACCAGCACAAAGACTCTCCAGCTGTGGAAGTGGTACTTGGTTCCCATACTGAACCCCCAGCCTGGAAACAGCAAGAGCCAACAAGTGAAAATACTGACCAGGAGTTCTGAGTTTTCCTCTGCTCAGAACTCTGCAGCTCTGTATGACATGAGGGCAGGTTGAAAATTTGCTATTCTTAATGCTGGTGGCTCTTGGAGGCTCGACAGCGTGTTCAGTGGATAGCAGCAAGTTTATGTTCATTAGAGAAATTGGAGCATGGTCAGGCTCTGCCTTTTAAAAACCGTCTTTTATCTTTCAGTTTAGAAATCACCCAGTGATAGGAACAGCTCAGAGCAGCTGTAGGCAAGAAAGGCTGGAAAATGGTGCAGGAATAAGGGCTATAATTGATTGCTTCTCAGTGATATTAGTGAAGGTTTACAAAGGTTAAATCTCTGATCTGAGAGGCACTTTAGAGACAGCTTCTTCCCATCTCCTACATCACATATGTATTTCACATTTCATGGAAGTGAGCAAGAAAAGCAAGTTTTTTTTTTTTTTCCAGACCTATAAAAACCTGAGCTGGTGTTCAAACTTAAAAACATCAAAATCCTAATCCTGCATTTGAGATACCCCTTCTCTTGCTTTTTTTCCTGGTGTTTGACCAAGTTCGGCATTCCCCTGCTAAGAACTGGAAAGTACAGCCTCATTCTCTTACATTGCTCCATTCACTCTCCCTAGGCTCAAATCTCATAAGGAGTGTTAAAATAATTTTTTTTCCTATAAAAATTTTATTCACATAATAAGGAAATCATCAAGCAATGGGTATTGCAGATGTCTCATCTGAGCCAGTCATGATGTTCTAATGATTTCACAAAGTTCCAAAAGAGTAGGTGGAACACTGGAAATCAAAAAAGAAGCTACAAAAACACAATATCAAAAAGTCATCTGAAAAATAATTGTAATGTAAATATCTAAGGGCTTTTAAAAGCAATGTTGTTGCAGGTAATAGAATTATTTCTACCTGAAACCACTGCAGTAAGTTTACCTATTTCTTCCAACAGTCTCTGTCACATCAATCAAAAGCATGAATATTTCTTTATACTGAATGTGCTTTAAATGTGCTAAAAATGAAATGATGGATAGGTAAATGTTAGTGGTTTCCTTCGTGGGTTTTGTGAACTGTCCTACTTTCCTCAAACAGGATTTTGCAAACAGCTGGTGTCACTGAATACTGGGGGAATTAATCTTTTCCAGTAGATATTTGCTTCTGGTGTTTCCCTAAGTTATATACACAAGTTACAAGGAATTCCATGCTACATGACGACTTTTGCTTCTCAGAGCACAAGTAAATTTCAGTTTCCAGCCATCTACTTTTTCATTCCCACTTCCACCTGAGGGCAGGGAACCCATTCCACTCCTGCATCCATTTAGGTGAAGTCAGGGGTGACTTCAGCCCATCTCATGCTGGGCAGATGTGTCACAGGGACACAGCCCTGACAGTGTGGACACTTGGCTAAGGAAAAGCACATGTGCCGTGCTCACTGCTGTCATCAACAGCATCCAGTGATTCCCTGATTAAAGTTGCTTATTTTCGATAACTGGATCAATTTTTGACATATAATCTCAGTCAATCTTTTCCCTGAATAAGCTGACATTCAGATGAAGAGCTCAGGCTCCAGCAGTGTAATTCAAGGGATGTATTTGAGACTTTAGATGGAAAGCAGCCCCATTCAGTCCTATCTACAGCCTCAATACCCATCAGTCAATCGTGCAGTCAATCTATGAGACCTTATGTGAGCACTTCAGGTATCTATTATTTTCAGTGCTATTTATGCTGGGATGTGTAAGAACTGTCACTACCTGTGCAAGGGTTTGGGGTGGTGTAGTGGTGCAGGAATGCGGTGGTGCAGAACTTCAAAAGCACAAATTACCGTAATGTGGGATGATGCTCCAAGCCATTGCTGAAGCATAAATGCCACCAATCATCCAGAACATGCAAAGCCAGCTCAGGTGTTCCCCCCTCTTCTCACGAGACAGGAATTCAGAGAAATAGGCAAACACGATGGGGAGGGTGCCCCCAATACTGAGGAGAAAAAACAGCACATGAGAAAAATGAGAGTCAGCATCAATGTGTTTAATGAGGGAAGGTCACACTCACAGATGGGCTGCTCAGAAGTGAGACTTCTGAGGAAAAATGCAAATCTCTCTTTGGCTGGACTGGCTTTAGACGTCAAAGATGAACAAGATCCTTCTCATGCTCTAAAAGCTGAATTTTCTATAGTTTGTACAAACCCAGAGTAATACCCTGCTCTTCACTTAAACATCTCCTCTTGTTATTTCAGGATCACTCATTTTATGGAGGTAAAATACAGGCAGCCAATGGAAACTGCTGAGGATCTCATTGGAGGCCTTGAAAGTGGGCATTTTTCAATCTCACCCACATTTCTGCACAGTTTGGGCTGTACCCGAAGAACATCAATGACCAAACTTTCCCACCATTACAGCTCTAATGGTCAAGAGTGAGATAACACAGCCACACATCCCAAATGGCAATTCCATCCTGGCTGGGCACCAAGGATGCATCTCCTGAGCACCTTTCCTTGTCCCACCCCACACCCCACACTGCCCAGCTGTGCTGGGGCTGCCCCAGGCCAGGTTCACCAGGTACCCACCCGAGGCCTGAGATAAGGCGGCAGAAGAGGAAGAATCCGTATCCCTGGACGAAGGAGGAGAGGAACGCAAAGGCAGCATTGATTGCAAGTGATATGATGAGGCATTGCTTCCTTCCCAGTTTGTCAGCAAGGCCACCCAGCAAGACAGCCCCCACCATCATTCCTAAGTAGACTATCAAGCCTGGAAGGGAGAGAGACAATCAGCTTGTTAACAGGGTGGAAATAGTACACAGAGTAGAAGCAGATTTGAAAGTGCCCATGTGGCAGCTGATGTTGTCCTGGCATACTGTGCAATAGAGATACTCCTAACCACCCCAAATCTCAGAAACTCTGCCCAAATTTTCCCATCTCGTGCCTGAGAGCTTGCATCACTTGAGGCAATGTGGACATACCCTCATTTGACCAGCCCCACATCTTTCCTTCCCAACCTTGCCGCTCACATTTCCCCTGCACGTAAGCAATGGCCAGGCATAAGCAGCTTAGGACGCACGTGTCCCAGCTATGTGCCACCAACAATACAACAGAAGTCTGATGTCTTAACTCCTCTGACCCCCCTGAGTGCAGTGGGATGGAGGATGTGTAGGGAGAGGCTCTGTCAGGCTGCTGTTTATGCTTGGAAAGCTGTGAGAGCAGAGGGACTGATGAAGCATGGTTAAATCTCTTTGCAGTGTTTCATCTCTTTCACTCTCTGCTTTTCCCAGCTGTGTCTGAAAGGATCAGTCTGTTACCCAGACTCACCTCGTGTAGCTCAGCTACTTCCTTCGTTACTGAGCCAAGATCTGGTGTCTAACTAAAGGACCGCTTACTCAAGAGTGCAGTCTTGATCTGAAAATTTCAGAAGGGAGAATCTAAGTCTTGTCTGGACAGTTTGCTCTGTAGAGTTATCTCTCTAACATTGTTAAGAAAGAGGGATTCTTCTTTTTAACTTGACTTCACTAGATTTTCTGGTATGGGGTCCTCAAAGGCAGTCTCAATGACTCATTTAGTGCCAGGCTGAATAGAGGAGAATGGGTTTCCACCTTGGGTAATCTCCCTGTACCCTGCTCAGTTTGTGCTTGCCACTCTCCTGGAGAACATGGAGCTGTCCTTTCCTTTTCTACGGCCACTGCTGCAGAAGATCCACAGATTTTATTGCCTTTTTTTTATGCAGGTACCAGTGTAAATAACACTAGTTCATAATGCTCAAATGTTCAGAAATATATTTTTCATTTGGGGACCTGTCAGGTTCAAGACCCAGTTGAGCAGGGGTTGAAGGAAAGCAGCAGTGCTCCCTGCATCCCTAGCCCTGAATGAGGGCATTGGAATGCTAAGCAAGTAAATACACTGCCTTAATACGAAATATTCCTATTCATTGATTGAAGAAATACAGCTAAAAGGAACATTTTTCAGGCATGGTTGACTCTTTGGAGGTTCTTTTCTCACCTTGAAACAAGCTTGGCTTCTCTTGCAAGCCAATGCCTTCCCCAGGTTCTGTTCTGTCAAATACACTTGGAAAACAAGGTGGCAATGAATGTGTTTGTAATTTATTAATGTTTAAGCAAAACAATCAGTCTGGTGGCTGAAGGCAGCTCGGTGCCATCCAGCAAAGCCAGCTAAGGGATAATGCAGAGTTATCTGGCAGCTGATCCTGTCTTGCTTTTGATTGCAAATGCCTGCACTCGATTTAAAATGCATTACAAAATTAAAAGCTATGCAGCAGAGACCCATTGCAGCATTTGAAGGACACTTGCATCACATTGATCAGATGGGGAAAAGTTTGGATTTCTTAAATCTCTCTATTCCACAGTGGGGTCACCTATCTGTGAGTGATTCTTTTCAATCCACACGATGTCTGATGGGCAGGATTTGTGTGTCAAAGGCAAAAAATCTGTTCTTGTCTATTAAAAGCCTTTGTACCAGAACTGTGGAGCTGGATTTGGCCAATTGTACCTCCACCATGAGCACATGGCTCTGTGCAACCAATCCTTGCACTCCATGCCCTACCCTCCTGATCCAAGCTGTCCTGGTGAGGAGATCTGAAGGTGTATAAAGGTTTCAGGTACTGATCTCAAGAGAAGTTACAAACATATCTCAGAGTCTGGGATCTCTATTTCTATTAACTTTGACGTCCAGCAGGTTCATTGAAGTGCAAATTGCGAGTATGAGCCAAAGCAAAAACAGCTTCAGTCCAAAAACTTCCTGAAGGAAGGATCTTAATGCAGTGCTGGGTGGCTTAATGCTTTTACCCTGGCTCCTGAGCCACATTTAATGGAGCAACTCTGATGGCAGCCAGAGGAAGGAAGTGATGATAAGCCCTATATCTACTCACTGGTGCATCACAGCCACCCATCTGACAGTGAGCCCTGCCAGCACTGCCAGACCCTGGGGAGGAAGAAAAAATGATCTGCCAAACTTTTTTTTCCTTTTTTTTTTTTTTTTTTTTTTTTTTTTTTTTTTTTTCTCATCAGATTAAAATCCCTGGATGGCAGATGCTCATCCAAATCCTCTTAGTAATGGAAAATGTCCCGGGTCAGGAGGAGGTAGAGGAGATTGTTACTGTCTTCTAGCTGGTGTTTTACTGCAGGCACTGGTGAGGGGCAGCCTGATGTCTGGCCAGAAGAGTGGGCTCAGTGTGGGACATGGCAGTGCTTGAAACTCAACATCAAGTGGAGCTGCTTTTGTAAGCAAACCCCTGCAGATTCTGACTAAGGAGCCCAAACTTGGGATGGAAAGGAAGATTGGATCTCTGCAACACAGCATCCATCACACAGTGAGCAGATAAACCGCAGCAGAGCTGTTAATGTCACAAACTCATCTAGAGGGTGTTGCTTTAATTAGTTATTGTATATGATAAATCAATTGATGCATGGTCCCTCAGAAATTTAAAACAATAAAAATCTGTAGTAAAGAAAATATCAGGGACAACCAGAGACTGTCTACTTGGCCAGGTTTTGAGGGAAGGATTCTGGTTATGGAAATATGTGCTTCAGGGTTGAAACAAAATCAACAGAACACTTCCTTATGATGGAGAGGTCTTTTTTTGGTGAAGACTGCATGTTCTGGCCAATGTAATTAAAATTTTGGGGTAGCTGCTATAGAACACTCTGTCAGCTGATGGATCTTGGGACCCAGGGTGCAGAACAAGGTCTGCCTTGCAGATTACTGTGCCCTGGATTGACAACAAGGTGGCAGGGACCCAGGGAGAAATGGAATATTTACTCAAACAGCCTCTTTGCAGGGAGATAATCTTCCAGAGAACACAGTGATGGTCGCTACCACTGAAAAAGATCCAGCCCATGTCAAGGACACTAAAACTTTAAGGAGAGTTGGACCAAGAAAAGTGATCACAACATGGTATTTCTTTTGCTGGGCTAGTTCTCTCCATCAAATACAACATTACAATGGTCTGCACCAGAACCGTGACTTCTAAACTTGGCTTCAAACCACACAGACTCAGACTGTGCTAGGAGGGATCAGCTTCCCAATTGACACATAAGGTGCTCAGATGAAATGTTAAGGGCAACTCTGAATAAGCCATTATTTGCAGGCTAGTCCACAAGTCCTGGAGTATAAAGAATGCCTGTGGGAAAGTCTGCAACAGCTTCCCATAAAAGTGGTGGAAAACCAAAGAGCTGAAATTCTATGAATAAATTTTGGGTTATGACTCATCCATTGCTGAACTTATAAGGAAAATATGTGACCACTGACTGGGCTTATTCCCACTAGAAAAGGGGTAACATATTTAGCATTTTCACACTAAGAAATTTATTAGCCTTTACTGAAGTTGTGTGCTCTGTATGAGACAGGAATTTGAAGTTAAAAGCTGAAGTTCTAGGAATAAGGAAAGGAATATACTGCAGATACAGTATATGGCTCTGGGTGTGCTAAACTGTATTTTTACTACTTCTATATAAAGTCAACTTCTAAGGGTTTCAGAAAAAAAACCCATAAAATTTCAAGGTTTACCTAAATCTGCATCACAAGCATGAATTTTTCCTATTGTTAGTTAATGGGATTAAGGTCCTTAAAGAAGAGGCACAGCTGAAAATAATCCCTTTAAGGACAGGACAAAGACTTGTGGAATAAATAGAAAATTTGAGCTGTTTGAGCCAAATAGCTCACTGAGAAGAATTACTTCCAGAGTCCTTGGGGCTGTCAGGAAGGTGAGGAAGCTGCCTGGGCCAGGGTTGTCTCTGGTTTGCATGGAGCCAGTAACCACAGGAATGGGAAAGCTCCCACCTTACTTCCAATCCCAGGCCAATACCAGTACAGCCCTATGGTAAAAAAAAAGAGGCTCTTGAAGAGGGAAAGCATTTGGACAACAGAAAATTATTAGGACCTTATATACCTTGTAGTTCAAATTGCAATAAAACCAAAATTAAAATACTGTTACTGGTATTAGGGATACACCTTATGGACACAAAGAAAACTTTGTGGGTCAGGTCTGGACAATTTGGGAGATGGATGTGGCAAGGCAGAGGATCCAATTGTAAGTAATTAAAAGAGAAAAATAAAGTCGTGATCATTGTACTATAGTGATGGGAGGGTCTGACAGAGGATGAGCTGAAGGCTGGTAGTCTTTTATTTCCATTCTTCCTGTAATGTTCAATCTGCTCTTCCTAGAAGTTTTATTAATGCATTCCACATGAATCAGCTTGACCTTTTACATGGAACTCAAAGGAAACGCTCATCCCATTGCACTCTCCTTGTTGGTTAATACGAGCAGTGAGACTCCTTCTACAGCTAGCACCTCTAGCACTGGGAAAGGACTCTGCCACGGGAAAGGCAGCACTCCATTTTGGGAGATCTGTGTGTGGATTTTGGGCGTTTCTGGCTGCTGGGATGGAGGGGGCTGTGCAGCTGGAGCCGGGGTGGGTGGGTGAGCCCGTGGGGCTGTGGCACAGCAGGGCTGGCGTGGGTGGTGTTTATGCTCAGCTGGCTCCACATCTCCCCATGGGACTTGTCCAGCACCACAGTATTTGTGGCACCATCTGGCTCTCCCCACCCAACCCTTCTGCTAAAGCAAAGATTTCAACAGAAGAAGCCAAACAAATCCTTTTCTGTCCAACAAAACCTCCTCAAGCTGGAACGCATCAGATGAAATTCCCACAGTGTTTACAGATGGGGACGCAGCCACCCATTCCCAAATCAGACCTACACAAAATGTGGGGTGTTCTCAAAGCACAAAAGCAAAAACACCTTTATTTTTTCCCTATTGCTCATGGTGATGATGCTCCTTGGGCTGCGCATTTTCAACCAAAAGCAAATTTGCAGCCAGGAATTCGTGCCTGATATGGGCAGGTCTCATCAGGGTGTGTTGGGGGTCCATGGCCATGGAGGAGCAAAAAAGGCAGTAAATAACCATGGCAGAGCAAGGGAGCCATGGCTGGCTTTGTCTGTGCTCAGCCAGAGGAAATAAAAAAAAAAAATGAAGTGGAGAAAACCATCGAGCTCTGCAGAGGGGATTAGGATTTACTGTCATATCAGGTGAATTCAGGGCAATGAGAAGCTGCGACCAGATTTTATCTCAGCTGATAATAAAACATCCTTTTCACACAACTAAAAGCAGGCATGTTGAACACATTCTATTTAACCTGACTCACACAGCCAAGCTTGAGTTGCTATATAAAAGCATAATTGCTTATAGGATCTTTTTTACTAGTTTTTTTAATCCGGCATTGGGAGGTTAAGAGTCTGTAATATTACATTCTCCTTAAAAAAATTATCAATAAATCATAAAAAGGAGAAGGGAGCCTGAAAAAGCAATTTTATTCTCAGCCTTGGTGTTGCTGTTTTACAGTTGTGGGCAAAGCCCTTAAAAATTTCCTTGTCTCAGTTTAGTGAACTGTGAAATGATGATAACACAACTGCAGCTCTGGGATCTGGGAGGGCTGATGCTTTAACTGTGCCTCGAGTTTTTTATATGCAGGATGTGCAGAAGTTTAAAACATTACTATGTCATTATCTTTTATACTTGTGTACTTACTGCCCTTGCAAACATAATATTTAGTCGTCTAAGAAGTGATTTATAGCATGTAAAGATATATATTTCTCCAAATAATGATACTACATGCTTTTCAGCAAATATAAAAATACAAATTTTATTACTCTTTTGATTATCCTTAGCATATTAAAAAGATGTTTCCAATGGTCTATATCATACTGAGGAGGAATATTCTGTCTCAGTAAATTTAAGAATTGAATTATTATTTTGTCTACTGCTGATAAAAGCTCAGCAAAGTTAATATCTCAAATAAATATGTGAAAATAAAGTTGTTACATGTTACCAAACTTATTCTTAACAACCTATAAGTTGATTAAATCAAACTGTTAAAATATCCATACTGTTGTTTCTTTTTTTTGTTGGGTTTTATTTTTGTAATACCTCTGAAATCATCTTTAAAATAGCATTTTTCATAAATGAAAAACTCCAAATACGTATTTTGTCCCACTCAGGATATTTAGGGCTAAAATAGCTGTTAATTTGCATCTGATGGTGAGATGTTTATTTTCAGAATGAAATGTAAACGTTTTGTAAGATGTGTCATATCCATTTCACACATTTCATGAAACACCGTGGGCATCTGTTTATTTGCAATTTTTGCATAATTTGGCCATAGTTTGCTTGATATTTTCCCATAACTGCTTTCCAAGGGAGAAAAAATATGCAATATGCAGAGTGTTTAATGCAAAATGTCCTTTTAACAGAAGCTGAACTTCACTAAATTGGTCTTTAGGAGGCATCTGCTTTATCACTTTTATTTGTCCCTTCCTATTTCTGCTGGAGTTTGATTATTCACATGACTTATTTCCTTGTTTTTTCCCTCCTGGCCTCTCTTGTTATGGCTGGGCCCTTGTGTGTTTAAATGTTAGCAGCTGCCTGGAAGTGACCTTAACTGCTCCTGGGAAAACCTGGTTGTGTTTCCTTAGCAAAAACTGGGGAGATAATCACTTCCTTGGGAATAAACACGAGCTTATCTGCGGATGTTTATTGGCACATGGGGATAAGGCAGGGGGCAGTAGCTTATGTGTGGATAATATCCCTGCTTCCCTAAAACCGTGGGATAACTTGAGGGAAAGCTGTGCCTGCTCTAATCACCCCTCTGTTCATCCTGGGCAGACACTTCCATGCAAGACTATTAGTGCACATTAGAAATTGGGGTGAAGGCTCTTTGGTTGCACATTAGAAATTGAGGTGAAGGCTCTTTGATTGCCACCAAATCGATCTCCAAATGTAATTGAACCCTGATCAATGTACACTGCCATAGACCACCAAGGGAATGGATCCACAGAGAAACATGAACCTGTCTTGGACAGTCTGAGCTTTGTGGGAGATGGATTTTTTTCTAGCTACAGGTGGATGGGAGCTGCAGCTATCCTAAGAAAGATTTTGATGATTTTCTTCTTGTCTCCACCAGTAGCACTTCCTCAGCCTCCTTCCCCTCTCCAGACCCAGAGATCTGCACTGATCCCTTCCTATACCCTCCAGCAGCCCCCTACCCACCCCAGGTTCATCACATTCTCTTTTCTTGCTGCCTTGGGTATTCATTACTCACATCAGAGCATTGCTGGGCAATGTGAGGTTTTCCAAGCCATGCTTAATTCATTTTCACAAAGTCATCTCACAAACCTCAGACCCAGCAGCAGAGAAATGTCCAGCAGACAAGAAAGGGACTTTAACAAATAAGATGGACTGAATCAGAGACCTGCCCCATATACACCACCAGTCAATAACAACTGCATGCTGCCATGACCACCCACTCCACCCTGCCTCAAACTAAGATGAACCAGCTTTTCTTGTTTTAAGAAACATTCTTATTTTTCCTCACATAATGAAGAAATGAAATAGTTTGAATACAAGCAGTTTGACAGCAGATCCCCCAAACAAACAAGCTGAGGACAGGAGAAATTGTTCTGCAAAATCAGGTTCTCACAGGCTGTGTTTGAAAGTGGGCAGGAAAGGCAGCAAGAAGAGTTCTCTTCCCCTCATTAGCAGTCCCAGATTAGCTCTGGTAGTGCGCGGGAGGCTGGAGCTGGGATTGGATATGGACCCAAATGTCTCCTTGCTTATTCAGAGCTTATCAGAACACCCTGAACTTTCAGCCTGGCAAATACTGAGCTGGAAAAAGCAGAACACGCTCTCTGGGGAGATTTCGTGTTCATTTTTACCTGTGGTTGGGCCAGAAATACTTCAAAGATAGATTTCCTTGTGACATTTGAAGTTTTCTCATTCAGGAGCCTGCCAGAGCTTGAGCTATACAGAGGTAGATATTTATGGGGTCAGAGTTTCAGAAAATCTCAGCTTTCATAGAGCCACCAAAATAAATGACCTGCTTTTCAAAAAAGGTCTCATCACTAAAAAGACACCAAGCCTTGTTTCCCACAGGGAGCTGGTGCATTCCAAAGTCCCTTTGAAATCAGGATCTAATTGTGAGAGGTTTGCTTTTAGATATCTGACCGGAGATATTTCAAGCTAGAAATTTTAATGGGTTTGTGAAGCAAAAAAAAGTTGCTAAATTCTTCAAGGCACAAAAGTCAGTACAGACCTGGCTAACTATAGAAAGAAACATCCTGATCCTCAAGTTCAAAGAAAAAAAGGGAGAAACAGAAAAGTGAATATGACCTCAGTACACCAAGAGGAGAAGTTTACATAGGGATAATTATCTATTGCCTTCGTCACACGAAAATAATGTCAATAGAATGAAGTCAGTGGCTGGGGTCTAGTCCCAAAATCTGCATTTTCCTGGCATCAGGCAGGGCTTCTGGGGCAGCATGGATGACCTAGAGTCCCTGATGAGTCCCTGCAATCCCAGTACATGTCCTTCAAGACACACTCTCCTCAAGCAGTTATTCCAAGAGTTATTTTATTTCCCTTCCAGATGCTCTCTCCTATTGCGTGGCTGGCTCTCACCACAGACCCTGCTGGATCCTGTCCTGATTCTTGGAGATCTGGGAGGCTTTGCTGTTTTGGCTGATGGAATTTGGCCTGCCTATTGTTCAAGGGGAAAAGTGTTCATCCAAACCTTTCCACCCAGTCTCAGTCCCAATAAATAACTAAGCTTTGTATTTTGACCTCAGGGAGATGCTGGTAGTGATGCAAAAGGGATGTTGCCAGTAGTCTCAGCTTTAATCTTCATGCTGCACTTTAATTGCATTCCACAGACCTAAAAAGAAACCTCCATTGACTACATCTGATCCAGGACATATGAGCAAACTGAGAAATTAGCAGGCAGAAGGAACTGACTGCACAGTTGATTTGCCTGTTGGGACTTTGGGCTGAAGAAAAGGGAAACCTGTGGTTCCTAACAGCTTTGAATTTTGAGTCACTAGATCCACCTTTGACTTTTCACTTATCTATCCCTGAAAATCTCTTGGAGTTTTGCCCTGTGGACCTGCAGACTGTGAGCTGCCTTGCCCAGATCCAGCCCACACTGACCAGACTGGCACTGAGGCCACAGCACATTCTGGTACAATTCTGCTGCTCATCAGTTTGTGAGCCCCTCCTGAGTCAGATCCACCCAGGCATGACTATGCATGACATACAACACAAGAAGAAAGTCATCAGAAGGTCCTGAAATCAGCTGGTCACTGAAAAAGGTGTCCAGCTACTTCTGGACTAGCTGCATTAGAAGAGCTGTTTGCCAGTGGCACTTACCCAGCATCCCTTTGTTGGAACTGGACAAGCACATATCCTTCTCAGCACTGGGAAGAACAAATCCAACCACAAACACCTCCACCCCATCTGCCATCAGTGCCAATCCTAAAACAAAGAAGAGAGTCCACTGGAAGCGTCCGTGACCACACTCCTCAATGATGTTCTCGTACTGGTGGGCGAGCTGCTCCTCGTCCTCCATCCTCTCGGCCATGAGGTCAGCACGGTCTCTGTACTCATCATCCACGGCAGGGGCTCGCTTCTTCTGCTTCTCTTTGATGTCATCTGGGTGTGGGATCCCTTGGTACTCCCCCTCATAGACCTCATCATCCTCGTCGTGGCCTTCTGTGACATCACTCTGGGCATCCTCGTCCTGCGCGGGCTCATCCCCGCCCCGGTAGTAGCCATCGTTGGGTGTGTCATAGCTGCCATCCTGGTACCTGTAGTCATCTGAGACCTGGTTTGTATTTCTATATCCATCATCCATTCTGAACAGAGAGTTCTAAATGCTGCAGGTCACTGTGGAGATATTCTGAAATGGGTGTGGGTTTGTGCAATTCCTGGTGTCGGTTACTTGAACATATCCTCTCTCTGCTCTTTGGAACTGATGGGATACACAGCTTCCCAAGCTTGGAAGGAAGGAGAATTATATATAAAGGTTCTCTTTGACAGAGCCACACACAGCTTTTGGTAATGCTTCACTTTTCAGCTGTCATTTGTGACTCGCTGGCTCCTGTGCCTTGGGTGAGAAAAGCTGCTGTCTGGGGAACAGCGAGGGAAGAGCAAATTGCACAGCCGGGGAGCTAGGAGGACTTGACAGGTTTTTCCTGATTCATTGTGGTGCTGAAGGTCATGTCCTGAGAAAGAGGAAATAACAGCAATGAGACAGCAGTAAGCTTGCAAGCATACATGCACTGAGTTTAATGCCCAACATTTGGAATACGTGCTTTTCCTTTGAAAAAATATGGCAACAGAGGAATGCTTTTGCCTCATCAAAAACCCAAAGCCTCAGAAAAAAACAGAGCATTAAAATGTACCAAGTTCAGTGGGAACCCAAAGTAGAATGTAAAATACCATGTGGTCCCAATTTCTGCCATTCCTGGAAGTCCTGCCTCCCATATGTGGTCCTGCTTTCCATGGAGAGCAGAACAGCACTGGGCTGGGTTACTGGAACAGAGCTCTAAGGTTGCTAAATATGTTTCCATCCATCTCCTCAGAGTACACTCATCCCTGGTCCCTACAACTGGCTAGCATCATAATGAGACAAAATATGATTCTTTTTCATCCAGATCCTGACATTAATTTCATTTATTGGCTTCTTCTTTTCCCTAGTGTCTCTCCATCTGTATCCCAGATGCGCAACTGGCATAAAGAGTCTGCCAAGTCACCAAAAGTCACACCAAGCTCTGTTCTTTCCATATCTAAACATCAACAGGGGATGATTTTCACAGAGAGCAAAAAAACAAAGCTAATACAGAGTCACTGCTGTCTGCAGGGAAAAGCAAGAAAAGTCAAGACACATCTAAACACACACACTCCTTCTGGACACCTGATTTCCATTATTTTGCAGGCAGTTTCCAGCCAGCTGGCTCTGCAGTGTTCCCCTGCCTCACACAGCTGTAGACACAGGGTTTGGAAGGAGAAGCACATGGGGAAGGGAGTGGAGTCACGCCAGAGCAGCCAGCACAGCGTGGGCATGCACAGAACGTGGACTTTGCTTCAAGCTTTGAGCTACTTGCCTAAATAAAGTGCAAATGAGGTTTGGATTGACACGGGCAGGCACAAGCCTGAGGATGTGTGGGTGTTGTTACCTACACAGTCAGTTGACCTATAGAAGCGCACGTAAACGCACGCACTGTAAATAACAGTGCTATATGCAGCTGAAGTGACTGCAGAGGAGACATTCAGTAGCACTCTCTATAATGAAATGCTCAGAGGGGCATCACTGCTGCTGCAAATGCTGCGATTTTCTGGCAGCCCAAATGCTCAGGGTAAGGAAGGAGAAGTGGCCTGACTTCTCTGCATGGATTACTGGCCATGCCTTGCCTGTGCTGTTCATGGAACTGCTCCAAGTAACTTCATAAAAGCTTCCTCTGCCCTTCAGTTTATCTACCTGTATATTTGTGGCCCATATTTACAACACAGCCTCTGCAGAACCTGCCAGAACCTCTTCCTTTTCTCTGCTGTTTGTCATTACATTCATCGTGTTTCCTCTTCCCTTTCTTTATGCTGAATCACAATGTGCATTTTGCATCAAGTGAAAAAGGCAACATGGCATTCTTCCAGGGCTCAAAAAGAGTGATCAATAAAGTAATAGGAAAAATAAAATTCTAAATACATTCTGATCAGGTTATAATGATCAGGAATCCACAGTGCAGGGAGGGGTAAAGAGAAGTATTTGCACAGGCACCAGAGCTGTTAATGTGCAGGGGAGTTAATACCTCTGACAGCCATCAGAAGCACTTAAGTGAGTTCCACAGCTCTTGTTTCAGTGCTGGAGTGTTACCTTTAATGGTTAAAAAAGTCCAAAATTACTTTTGAGTCTCAGAACTCTCTCCCAGTGCTGAAGTAACTTTCTTGGTTACACAAAGATTTGTGTCATGACTGAACATCGTGTTCTCCAAGGCGGTAAATGTAGTTCCACAGAGACATATTTTCTTTTGAAAAGCAGGGGAAGAAGCCTTTTATTTAAAGAGAAAAACAAAAGAACAATATGTGCAAAAGAACATTAGGCCTTGCTTTGGAAGTCTTTGAGAATCATCTGCTGACAGGTCATGCTTCAAAGCAACCTCAAATGTTGGAGCAGGAAGCACAGTGACCTCACTGTGTTTGTCCCTTTCTGGTTGCCACAGAACTGAATTGAAAACTTGTTTTAGGAAACAAAGTAACAATAACACTAATGATCAATAGCAGAACTGATAAGACTCTGAGTCTCCACAGACCTTATCTCTCTTTTCAAAAGGTAAAATTATGTTCTTAAGTGCTGGAAATCTTTTTGTTCTCATTTAAAAGCTGCTGAGGCTTAAAGCTGAGCTCCTTGCCTCCCACAACAACGGACCAAAGATCACAAACTCAGAAAAGATCTATTGAAGCATCCATGCTCTTTCACTGACACACAAAGTCTGGCATTTACCAGATGGAATCACATTTTGGGCAGCCTAAGAAATAATGACATGAGCTGATGAGTCGCACAGACCGGTGAGAGTCACCTGTATGGGGAAGAACAAATAATTCAAAGAAAAGGTCATGGCAGAAAATAGTGACTGGTTTCCCATTCAGTTTGTAGATGGATGTTTTCTGGGATCACCCCAGGAGAAGGGGCAGCACAGAGAAGCAGGCTATAACTTCAGAATGCTACAATTTCTATATTTCACACCACTTGTTTTCTTTCTTTGCCACATATGCACAGGCTGATTCACTCCAGACCTGATTCTTTAACACCCTTTCACTCAAGCTGAGCTGCACTCACTCATTAACAGCCCCATTTAGCATTTAGACGTGAAACCATGATGTGTCATAAAGATGGCAGGCTTGGGTTCTATAATTACCCTTCACAGTGATGCATGAGACTTGAGACAAATATACACATCTCCCCAAGCCCATTGTAGCAGGGTGGGCGTCAGCCTCTTCTCCCAGATAACAGCACAACAGGAAACGGCCTCAGGTTGTGCCAGGGAAGTTTCAGACACGATATTAGGCAAATTGCATCATTCAAAGGGCTGTCAAGCATTGGAACACTCTGCCCAGGGCAGTGGTGGAGTCACCACCCCTGGAGGTATTTAGCAGAAATGTAGATGTGGCACTTGGGGACATGGTTTAGTGCTTGGCTTGGCACTGCTGGGTCAGTGGTTGGACTTAATGATCCTGCAGTTCTTTTCCAATCTAAATTATTCTAATTACAACCCTTGGCCCTTCTAAACTGCCAGATCCCTTTGAGACACACAAATGAGGTTTAAAGACACAACAAATGTCAGGCTCCATAAGGCAGAGTCTGCAGGGACAGGAAGGCAGAAGAAAGAAAAGCCTCATTTTGGGTCTGCCCAAAACAGCCCATTAAACTGAGTGTTGGGCACAGAAACCTGGGATACATCAGAATTCAGATACTTTCCTCATTTCTTTAAAATACACTATGCACCATGCAGATTTCTTGTACTCTAGCTCTTTAGTTAGCTCAGATGTTGCATACTTAGCCAGGAATTCAGTCATTTGAGCTCTGCAACTTAAAATAGGAGCCTGAAGTCTTGGATAGCCTCGTAATAGAAATGGTATCTAGTCTGGGAAAAGGGATGTTTAAAAAAAGCAGATCAACACCAGAATTTGCCTCTCTGAGGGGGCATATTGGTAAGTGTGGCATGCTGAGGGGATAAATGGGGCTGGAGGGCAGCAGAGCTTGGAGGGGATGCAGAGAAGGGGGATTTTCTTGTGCCTGGTACTAAATGAAGAGACCCCAGGGCTTGTCAGAGAGCTGAGCTCTATCAGAGAGCAGAAATCATGTCAAATTAGTAAACAGGGTGGATATGAGAAGGGTTTTCCATGAAATATTGCACCTTGGGGCATGATGGAGTTTCTGGGAAAGCAAAAAGAGCGAGGATGCTGCTTTGTGGGAGCACAAGCCGTGGGTGCACACACATAAATGCAATATGAATGCACATCCATGGTGAGGATCCAGCAGGGACACAGAGAGCCAAGGCTGGGATCTGCCTTCCAGGGCCTTTCTGCATGCTCAGAAAGGGAGAACACTCAAAACCAGGAGGGAGAGGGTATTTGAGCACTAAGGAGAAGGAGCATGACAGGGACACCATAAAAATGCTTTCAAGGGATTTTTAGCATTCACCAGAATAATCCCTGTAAAACAGATGGCAGAGCAGTTTAATATTCTGCCTGAAGGACAACTCCTCCTGCAGAACATCCTCACCCCCAGAGCTGCTTTCTGCTGACAGCAATGGGAAGGTGCCCAGATCCTACAGTGACCATAAGGACATTCTGCAGTCACAGAGCTGACTGTAAAAAAATTCCTGAGAAGAAATTTTCCTCACTGAAAGGAGAAGGATGATTGTGTAGATAGGCTCCTGTGAAGTTCCAATCTCAGATTCTTAGGTTGCAATTGATGGATCTGCTTGTACACTTGAAGGGACAGATTTTTGAGGTGCCTAAGAAATCACAATTCCCAGGGCAGCAGCACCCTGGATTTCAGCAGTGATAGCAATATTATCAGACAGGCTGAGCACTGTGGCAATGAGTGATCACTGAGCTGCTGGATTAGGTGCTGCAGGTTGAGCATCCTTTGCTTCTTGGCATCTCTGTGTCCCTCCAGACCTCAGTCCCTCCAGAAACATTCATTGAAACTCATTTTTTGAGGACACAAGTTGCCCATATATGAATATATTAATATATTCATATATGGGCAACTTGTGTCCCCAAAACCTTAAACCTTAAATACACCAGAATTTGTTGAAAAGAGATCTCTGCGCTCCCATCTTCACAGCTGAGGAGCTGTCAGGAAAAGTGTTCCCAGGTCTTTATCAATGAAGCCTTGAAGTCCAGCATTTTTTTTTAACTATAAAAATGCTATTTTACCTCAAAGTAACTTTGAAAATTCCCCTCTTTCCAACTAGCATAAATAATAATAATAATGATAAATTTTTTAAATCTAAAAAATTAGACTGCAACCCTATAATTCACAACAAAAATGCTTTCAGACCAGGTGCATTATAAATTCTTCATCTTACACTGCAGAAAGTTGCCCTTTTCATTGGCATAAAAAAAAGTAAGAGGTGCATGGAGATTTGTTTCAAACTGAAAAAAAAATATTTCATTTAAGAAATGCCATCCTGTCAACTGCTTGATCCATATTTTATTAGAAACATTCATTGAAACTCTTTTTGTCCCCTAAATAATTCAGGTTTGGAAAAATGGCTTGTTTTTACCAACAAAAATTGTAACAGGAACTCTGATTATGCTCTCATGGATGTAAAATTATTTCAGGTGCACCTTTAAGAAGACAATATAGAGAAATATGATATAGGAAAAGTAATCCTGCTATTTATATGCATGTGACTAAAAGTATCTGACCTCTGTGAGGAAGAAAAGGGCTTTTCTTCTACAGTGTTCTGAATATTGTTGGGGATTTTTGGGGGGTTTTTTTGGCTAACATTAAAATTGGTGCTGCAGCCACACAATTCAACATCCAGAAGAGAGCTGAGCAATATCATCATTCTCCTGGACAGATGGCAAGGCTGGGATCTTGGCAAGGATCCTGCAGAGGGAAAAGCAGCAGGATGGATCTGAAGGGAATTTATATGTGAGGGAAGGTAGAAACAGGAAATGAGGGGGTTTTAAATACAGAAAGGTAAAAACCAAGTGAAATTGGAAGTCAAGGAGCAAGAACAGGGATTAATGGTGCAAACTATGCTCAGAATAAAGGAGGAAATGGCCAGGGAAAGATGGAAGCCCTGACATATTACTGATCCACAAACTGTGGGGAAAAAAACCCCTGTTGTAATAACAGTAGCTCTTGCCTTCATATCCAAGGATTATAAATGCATCTGGTGCCATCCCTGTTAGAGATCAGCCCTAAGCCTTATTAATTCTTGCTTGACTTTTTGTATCTCTCTTTCATTGCCAAAATAGCAGGAGAAAAGTCTCAGAACACAGGAATCTGAAACAGTTTTGGAAGTTGGCTGTGGAAAACATCACTCAGATGGAAGAAACCAACCCAACCCAACCCACAACAATGGTGGTTAAATATTATTTTAGGGGATGATTGTATCAAAATAAATCATCAGCGTGATTTAATCAGCTGATGACCTGGTCTCTTTCTTCTTTCAAATACAGAACAGCCCTTGGGATGCAAGTTTCTACAGGATTCTAGACAGGTAAAAGAACACTGTATGTATCACTAGGAAAAATATTCCATTCTGATTCCTCTCCAGTCTCACAAGATTGGAACTAAAATTTGTCTTTACAATTAATATCCAAAAGAAACCATGGTCATCAAGCATTCTTGAAGGAGAACTATATCACAGACCCATTGCAACTGGAGCAATATCAGATCCAACATAATTTCTGAGGTCTCTTTTCTGCTCTTGTTCCAGAGGGACAAGATGATCAAGGAAGGTTTATGGGTTTAGACATAATCAAGGAGGGTATATGAGTTTAGTTTTCTCACTCAGTGACATGGTAGCCAGAAGCAAAAAGGAGCTGCTTTGCAATCAAAGACAACAAAATTACACAGAAGGGCATGCCAATATATGTTTTTCAGGTGTAAAATTATGTGTTAATGGCTACAACAATTAACTGTGGCTGCAAACACAGGAGGCTAACTGGGTCTGGGCAGCAAGAGGTTTGAAAATCAAAGTCTGTAGCAGAGCCTACCTTTTAAAAGAATTTGCTTTGAACTGTGGAGAAAGAGGTGTCTTTTGTTGTAGCTTCAGAGGAGAGCACTGCATTAAGTGAAAACTAAGGAGAAAACTAGTTTCTCCTGAAACTTTTTTTATTATTAAGAAATTGTTTGATAGATATGTAACACAGGTTCAAAAACTCCCCACGGAGCTTGTTAAGCAAGCTATCTGTGCCACAGATTCAGTAAAGAAGAGCAAAATATTTGAAAGTCATTGTATTGAAATCACCTGGTTCAAAGAACTGACATTCAGAAGTGCAGATGGCACCTACATGATGGCACCTACTGATTGCTCCCCTTACAGCACAGGTAGGACAGGTAGGGTAAAATCCTCTGTGTAAAAAACAGAGGATTGATTTGCTCAAAGATGCTACCAGGGTGTCTGGGATAAGACTCATTTATTCACTGCTCCCACACTGTAGGTTGCAAAAGATTGGTGTGCAGTCGTGGAATATCAAGAAATGCAGGGAAACCAGAGCTGGAGTATTTAGTGAGTTACCAGCAGCCCTGATTAATTATTTAGAGAAAGCGTTTTAGTTCAAAATTCTCTGCTACAGAGTTCATTGAAGTTCTCCTACAGTTTCTGGATAATCTCTATTGATCTGTGGTGGGTTTTACACATTTCCAGGCAGGTGCACACTGTGTATGTTTGTTCCACCAGGAGAAAATACTTACTGCATTATCTGATCCTATAGTCCTGCATTACACAATGTTCTGTGAGGAGAAATTATTGTCTTTGAAGCTGAATCATTTACAGCAGCCCTTGGATTTGGAAGCAGAGATGGAAGGGATATAAACACAAATAGTTCAGTAGTTTGATTGAACTGATTTATGCTGAGTAAGAATCTGGCTGCACTGCTCCAGTGCCTTTGCATTTTTTCAGTCTCACCCATCCCACTGGGGGAGATTTCTGATTTCCAGCACATTACACACTAAAATGCCATTGCCTTTTGTGGTGGTGGTGGCAGTGACTCACAGCAAAGTGGCTGTGGGCTGAATTCAGCTTGTAATCCACTGTGTTGTGTTATGAACTAAGGGACAGAAAGTCCCCCAGACTGTTAGAAGGAGATTATACCCTCAAGTCTGATACTGCACTGGTGCAGATGCTTTAAAGGTCATATCTAAGACAGTGTGTGCTAAGGCAAGCTGGCACAGCAGACATGAAACAAGGAACAAGCATCAGCCAAGCAGAATAAACAGCTTTTCTGAAGTTAGGGAAACAGACTAGCAAGTTGGGTGTTCATGAGATGGATACAGAGAGGAGTGTTTAACAGTAGGAGTTGGAAAGCAGCAGCTCAGCAGCACATATCTATATAAGGAGGGACAGACTCCACATTAGGATCCCAGAGAAAGGCCATAAAAGGTCAATTTGACAAGCTGAATATGGATAATGAGTTGAGACAGATGGTGTAAGAGTATGGGAGCTAATAAATAATGAACAGACTCGCTTCAAGGAGCAGACACGGCAGAGAGCTTAGTCAGAAGGGAGGTGGTGAAGGGGAAAACAACAAAACCAGGGAGGATGGAGGAGAATCACAGCAGGAGGGCTGGTGGGAGAGGAGTGTCTGCTTTTATATGCCAGAGTTTTGTGGAAATGAGAATTTACCCAAAGAAAACTAAGAAATGCATATGCCTGAGGTGGAATTTGGCCATTTTACTGAGAAATTACTCACATTCTCTAAACTTCTTCTAGATATCTATTTCCTTTTCTCCTCCTCTCCCATTACCACAGCACCTAAGCAGCCTACAGTGTTCCCAAGTCCCATCAAAGGCTGGGAAAGACTCTCAGGTTTGTTTTTCACATCATGACTTGAGGCAGAGAGAGGCTAAAGCAGAGTCTGAGCATGGAAATGGTAATGCTGTGTGCTATCCCCCATATTCTAGGGACATTGCGGACAAGCAAGATAAGGATTTATTCCCATCTTCAAACCCAGCTATCCTCGACATCATGACCAACATAAAGGTGAGTTTTTCTACCCCACAAACATTTTCCTTCATGTGGAGCTGAGGCACAAACCCCAACCTGGACACCAAGCAATACTTAGAGGTGTCCCAATGTAGATGCAAATAAAGGAGCTTTCCCAAAATCACCTGGGGGAGCCATGTCAGAGCCAAACAAACAGCACCTGTTTCTATTTCCTTGTCCTTTTAAATATAATAATGAGCTAGAATCTTTGAGGGTTTACTGCTTATTAATAAACCAGCCTCTCATCAGCATTGCACCTGGCAGTGTAAACCAATAGGAAATTGGATGTTTATTCAGAAACAACAGTGCCCTGGTGCCCTTTCATGAATTTGAGCATTTCTATGTGTGTTTGCCCTTGGACAGCTTATTAGGTTTAACCTGACTGGGCTTGGGGGCCCTGACAAGCTCCCAGAGAGAACTGTAAGCAATAACCTTGGAAGGAAACTACTTGCAATTCAGCAGATTCTGCCTGTGTCAGACAGCAAACATCCCTGATTAACTATAAACTGCTTAGCTCATTGGCAAAGATGTGCCTCTGGCTACAAAGGGGATTTTTGTTTCATCACACTTGCAACCTGAGTTATTAAATAATGAGCTGCTTAATTAACTAATTCATTAATACATGGCTGTGATGAATAGATTTGCTCCAGTGACAGAGCCATGAAAGCAGAAAAGCCCTGAGTGATTTCTAAGTACTGCTTTCTTTCAGGAGGGATTTTATTTGAGCAAGTATCCTTATTAAATACCCCTTTCCTTCTTTTTCCTGCCTCTACCTAACAGAGCAGCCTTGAGGTCTCTGTGTCTGTTTGCCCCCAGGCTCTTGTCCTTTCCTCCTTTCTGCTTTGCTCCCCTTTTCCTTTGGATCCATGCAGATTTTCAGAGTGTTGTGCCACAAAATGACCCTTTGTGCTCCCACACTGCTGTGGCCAGGGTGCCTCATCCTCCCCAATCTCAGATGGGAGGTGACTTTCAGGTTCTGATAAAAACCCACCAGTTACTGCCCATGATCACCTTCCCATTGCTGGGGCACCAACCAACCTCCCCAGTCCTGGATAAAAAATAATTTACTGCACCTCAGGGCAGCCTTTGCAGGGCTGTTATCTCCTGTTTTCTGTGCTATTGGAGTGTGTTGAGAAAGGGCTGTAGCAGAGACATTTCCCCAACAGTTTTTTCCCAGCCCAGGATGCTCAGGCATCACTCTCTCACACAGCTGCTCACCAGCCCCAGTGAAGTGCACAAATGCAGTGGCCATGCCAGAATTCTCTCCTATTCCCAGAAATTCCCCTGCAGCCTGTCACAGACACAGCCAACCTTCTGCTTCCATCCTGCCCTTTGATAGGTTTCATCCCTGGGTTTCCCTGCAGGGCTGCCCAATCATCAAGGCTAAAGGGGCTCAGTTATTATGAGATCAGATAAAAGGGGGGGTTCTCAGACCAAATCCAGCCTCTTTCCTCTCTGCATAAGACCTCCAAAACAATTGTGTTGTGGCCTCAAGGGCTTTCAAAATTGCAAATGTACTGTTCATTATGCACCTTGCCTGTGGAGAAATACAACTGCAAGAAGAAGCAAATTTAAAGAGACTCCTTTCAAGGTTAAGTGGCAGGGAAAATACTGGAGCATTGCCTTTTGCTCCATTCATGTTCATGGCATTTTGATTAGTGATTAGTTTAACCTTTTTTTTTTTTGTTTAAATATGAGACACTACTGAGGAGACCTGAACCTTGTAGCAGCCATGATCATTCAACAGATTTGATTATCACTACGTGCCCCACATGTATCACTGCAGCACAAAAAAAACATACCCACAGAGTGATGTATTCTTCTGCAATTTGCAAAGCCTGTCTGAGCTGCACCTTGAATATCTCAGATTCTCAGATCTTTGAAGAACCTGCTTTTGAAACCAGCATCTTGAAGAAAAGTCATAAAAAATTGCCATAGGGCCTGAAATATGTTGGCATTGACTTACCAGCGGCCTTACACATAGCAACTCTATATTTATATTTATGTTTTTATGCTTATGAAGGATTTTGACTCAAAAGAGCACCCAGCAGTATTTTTGCACCTGCAGAAGAGAAGAATTGATAATTTGAGCATGTGTAATGGGCCCCTTAACATTTTGGAAAGTTGGATTGCCTGGCAGTGGTTTTTCCTATGCCTCCCTTATTCCTTTTTTGCTCCTGCAGGAGCCTTTAGGATGGGTCTTTGCAAGAGGAGCTCATTTACACAGAGCCTTGAGCTTGGCCAATATTCTGACAACCCAAAGTCATGTGGCTTTCAGCTGTGCCATGGGGCATTTGCTGTCTCACAGCCTTCTGAAATGATGTTTGTGTCTGTGCAATAGAGAAGGGAAGCAGGAAAAAACAAACAAGGAGAAGATACTGCAGGAGCCAGAGAATGAGAGAAAGCAACAGCAGAGCATGAGATTTAGGAGAGGAGGCAGGACAAGGCAGGGGATGGTGAAGGCTGGAAAGGTAGGGAGAGAAAAAGGCATAACAGTATCAGTCTCAGAAACCAATGCTGCCTTGAACCACTAAAAAGAAGAAAAACAAAAAAAGCAGTTAGGCTCAGCACTTCATATCAGTGACAAGGTTCTGCATTCCCAAACACACAAATAAACTCCTGCCTTCAGGTTGGACATTAATGATGAAAAAGCTCCATCTCCCCAAATTAACAGCCACAATACATCATCAGGCTGTAGCACTATAGCCTGTGTGTATGCAGAGAGAAAATCCTCAGCATCACCTGCCGAGGCAGGAGAAAGATTGAGCTGTTATTTATTGCTCACTGTGACTCATGCCTGTGGGCAGGGGCGCGACAGTACAGATGGGAGTTAAAATCAGACTGCCAGCAGGGGGATTTATGACAGGAGAGTTGAATCGAGGCAACTTCTGCTTATGTTCTACCTGGAATTTCTCTGTAAAATATGAAAAGAGTAAAACAAAATTGAAAAATGCATGCCTATGCAGGTATTTGTTAGGACTCAGACAGGTTTGGATAGAGGAGAGATGGCTTGGTGACTCGGGAAACATCAAGAATTCTGTTCAGTTTTCTCTAATGCCACAAATGGCTCAATCAACCTAAGGCAAGGCATTTAGTTACCCTTAGGTTTAGTTCTTTGTCTGCAAAATAGCTGTAATAACTTGTTTTCTCTACTTGTCAGGGAAAACACAGGCAGAACTGCAAAGAGAATCTTGTAGCCACTGGTGAAAAGATCAAAATTTCACCTTTCTCGACTTCAGATTGTCCTTGCCAAGACCACTGTGATGTTGAAATTATGCTCACAAGGACGGAGTCTCCTGAGAATGACCTTCAATGTGCTGTTTCTGATCAGAATCAAGAATATTTGCAGCATGTTTCGTAGCTCTCCTTCTGTTCCTCTCATTTCAGCCCTAGCCAGAGACGACATCAAACGCCCTAAAAACGAGAAGGCAGCTGAGAGAGATCCTGAAGCTCCAGCATCCCATGCAAAGGAGACACTGGCTTTCAGAAGTGGGGAGCAGATATTTTTTGACCTGCCCCACTGTCCCTGGTCCAAGTGTGCTCCTTCCTGTAGATACTGAAGTGAGGGGCATCCCTCTACCTGCTCCCAAAACCCAGACTCTGACCCAGCTCAAGGAGCTGTACAGCAGAAATGCCAGCTCTGGACTCCCTGGAAGTGACTTTAGTGGAGGCATATGGCTTTCAGCAAAATTCAAGCAGCAAGGGCCATCATCATCTTCCTTCCTGCTGGGAGTCTGGGACTGGCCTCATGTCAGTCTGGCTGGTCTCCACGCGCCCTGAGCCTGCTTGCAAACTCTTGTTTGGTAAAAATCCAGGCAGCTTTTCCCTCAGCCCTCTCCACACCTCAGCTGGAGCACAGCTCTTGGTGTCAGCAGGAGAATTGAGGGTCTGGGGTGGGCAGCTGCATTGGGCCCCATCTGAGCATTTATCTGTCCCTGTGTCATTGTCCAGCTTCCAGCCCACATCCTGAGCCCAAACCTTGCCAAGCTCCTCAGGGCTGGTTTGGCTGCCTGTCCTTTTGAGTGTCATTGTGACAGCCCAGAGCTCCAGGAGAGCTGGCCATGCTCTGTGTGCTGCAGAGCCAGGCACAACAGGCCCCAAAGAGCTGCTCTTGAGAAGCATGCCAGGGACTGGCTGCCAGGATTGGGGCTCCAAGTGCCCCCCTATTGCCAGCCCTCCCCAGCAGTGCTCCTCCAGCTGGCTCTGATGGGAACATCCATGGGACCAGGGAGCATGGGTGTTACAGACATATTTCATGAAAAATCTTTTTACTAAGATTTTTTTCTTTTGAGAAGCTGAGAACCGTCAACTTCTCCATGTTTTGTTGCTTTAGAAAGTAATTTCTTATTAAGAATTGTTTATTTAACATGTGAAATTGTTTTTACTTGATGACTAAGGACAGCTACTTGTGTTGAAGCTGTGAGCAGTCACAAGATTTTAATATATTTTAGCTTTTTGATTAATTTTTTATTCTTTTAGTAGAGTTTTAATATATAATTTTTAATATAATATAATATATATAATATATAATATATAATATATAATATATAATATATAACATATATACGATATATATAATATATATTATATATTATATAATATATATTATATATATGATATTATATATTATATATAATATGGCATATTGCATATAACATACAATACAATATATAATAAAATATAAAATATAATATATAATAATATATTAGCTTTCTGAAACATGGAGTCAAGATCTTCATCTCTTCTCTAGTTAGAGTTGCTTGCAAATTCAACATTTAGTGACCCCGAGTGAAAAACATTACCGCACATGGGCTTTCCTCAACCCCCTGCTTTCCCAAGCTTCACAGGGAAGCTCCTGAATTTGGCAGCCTGGGATGTGTTGTCACACCTGCTGTTGCTGCTGTTCCTCCCCACGGGGCTGCAGAGGTCCTGCCCTGTGCCCCAACATCCCAAGCTAGACATTTCCCTGGGCTCTCAGTCCTGGGTAGCAGTAACAGGAAGGCTGTGGAATGTTTTTCCCATCACCTGCTACTCTGGGACTATTGACACAGAAATGACACCAGGAGATAAAGTGATATCTCAGCAAATGGCTTCTGCTCCCCACGGGGAAGGGAGAATTACAGTCTATCACACCTGGAGGAAAGACAAACTAAATCCAAGGCTTTGGCTAGAAGCAGCAATCCTGGATGATATACGGGAGAAGTGGAGTGTGAGAGCAGGTGTCCTCCAGATGACAAGCCTGGGGGAATTAGCTGGCAAACTCCAAGGGGATAACAAATACTCCAAGGCAGATAATGTTAGTGCCTCTTCAGGGGAAAAAGGATAGGATGTCCCAGGTGAAGAAAATGGCAAGGAGGTGATGATCAGAAGTTATTTATCAAAGTGTAACCTCACACTTCCCTGTCAGGGAGCCAGGGAACGCCTGCCAGGGGAGGCATTTGGTTCCTCATGGTATTTAAAAAAATTTACTAAGACCTTATCTCATAAAATTTGGTGTCTGAAAGGTCTGTCCGTCCTCTACAGTGTGTAGGTGACAGCTTTATCTGCTTCCTAAGTGTCCCCTGTCCATCTGTCCTTATCTAGGCTCTCCTTCCAAGATTCTGCGGAGATCTCTGTTCAACACCAGCTGCACAGTGCCTGAATTTGGGGTACCAGAGTTTGATGCAGAGATGAGAGGTTTGCTGTCTGCAAGCAATGTACCAGGAAAATTTACTGTGATTTTCTCAGGGAAATAACTCCCCTAATTGTTTTGAAATTACTCTCCTCCCTTGCTGAAAACAAAGGAAATGTCTCTCCCTGAGGGTTCCCAATCTGGGGAACTCCCCTGTGGGCAGAGCTGGGTGGCAGCAGTGGTGCCGCTCACTACAGTGGATTGCAGACACAGCAGGGCTTTGTGAGCCCAGATTCATCCTGATATTTACCTGTACAGCCCCAAGGCTGCCTCAGTGCTGCTCCTACAAACCAACAGCCACCCCTGCTCTGCTCCTTAGGGCACCCACCTCTCCCAGCCAGACTAAAGCCAGTCTGGGCCCCCCTGGCACAGGCAGGGAAGTTTTGCCTGACTTTTTTCTGTACCTCTCCCATTTGCAACAATTTGTAGAAGGGAAGCACTTGTGACAGACATATTTTCTGAAAAATCCTTTCATTACGATCTTTTCTCCTGAGAAGCTGGGAAGCTTCAGCTTCTCCGTGTTTTGCTGCTTTGGAATGTGATCTGGAGAACTGTTTACCCAGCATGTGAAATTGTTTTTACTTGATGACAAATGACAACCACCTGTGTCGAGGCTGTGAGCAGTCACAAGATTTTATCATTCCATTCCTTTCCTTTGCTAGCCTTCTGATGTTTCATTTCTCTTTTCTTTTAGTATAGTCTTAGTATATAAATGTAACATAGTATAATACAAATATAATATAAAAAATATATAATTATAAATAATTATATTATATATAAATATATTTTATATATAATATAATTATATATATATAAATATACAATATATTTAATATAAATTATATATATTATTGATATAATTTATATTCTACATAATATAATTATATTTATATTAATAACATAATAAAATCTATAATTATAAAATAAATATAATATAAACTATATATCTATATACTATTATATTATATATAATTATAACATATTTTATCTATAATTATATATAAAATATATATTTATATAAAAATATATATTATATATACTATAAATTATATATATAATATATAATATATATTTATATTATCTATAATTATATATATTTATATTATATATATTCTATTATTAATATAATACAAGCATCATAAAATAATGAATTAGCCTTCTGAAACTTAAAGCCAAAATTCCCATCACTTCTCTCATCCTGAGACCCCTGCAAACAGCACCACAAGCACTGGCTGTGGTCTCTGCAGCAAGGGGTTCCCCTGCAGCATGACATCATGCACAGAGCTCCCTTGGCTCGTGGACAGGGCTGATTTCTTCTGGTAGAGTAACCCTGGCTGCCAAGTGAAGGCAGAGCTGCTGGTCCTCCTGCACAGCACCCTCAGCACCTGCCCCAGCCACAGAGAGCTCCTGCCCAGGCTGGTTCTCACTCTAACCTGACAAATCACCCACTGTGCTGCCACGGATGGCTCAGCACTGCTGGATCTCTGCTAAACATGGTTTCCAGCTTTCCTGTCCTCTCTGCTCCTTCCTAGCTCAGTCATTCTGTGGGATTTATTTTTTTTTACACATTACATATACTTTTTAGGAACTTACCAGCGACTTTGGCTCATGCTGCCGGTCTCTTTGCCCCTGAGCAATGTCTGTATTCAAAGGGTGCTAAAAATCACCTGTGCTTGGCTGTAGGAGACCATGTGAAGAGAAAGCTGGAGAATGTGAATTAGCCCCCTGAGCTGTTTGACTCTGAGAAGGGGTAAGATCAGAGGATATTTAATTAGGTTCCTAATTACAGCAGGTATTAACTGCAATAAAATCACCTGTGTTGGGATCCCAGAGCAATGTGAGCTGGAGATTTCAGAGATATGCAGTGCATAGATACACACAATTATTCCTTTGGCTTGAGGCCAACTGCACTATCAGTGACTAAAAATTTAACTCTAATGTGTCATTTATTCTTTCCATGATAAAAGCAATGTAAAGAAATCACACATGAACACAGATGGGCTCAAATACCATCAAGACCCATCAAATTTCAATCCTAAAGTAAAATCAAAACAATAAAAAATGGGGTCACTATTGGAAAACCCATATGTTACTTGAAGAAAAACCACCTTACCTCTCTTTTCTGCATCCCTTCCAAAAATCCCCAATCCCTTCTGCATCCCTGCTGAGAGGAACAGACATTGTTTCCTCCACATGATTCTGACTAAGAGCCCAAAAAATGGGGAATCCATTAGAAATCAGGGGAATAACTTTGAAGGTTAAAAAAATCAATCTGTTTTCTAGTCTTTGCTTGTTTGTTTCATCAGGCTGATAACACAGGAAGAAGCATCAAAAAATAGACTAGTTTTCTATGAAAAAAGAGGTGTTTTCTATGAAAAAACAGGTGCTAATAATGCTTTTTTTTTACATGAGTAATACTTGAGAATTTGGCTGGTTTTCCCTGATTCAGAGTGCTGTAGTGGCTTCAGTAATCATTAGTGTAAATGGACAAAGGCAAACATTTGCTTCTCAAACATTTCTAATTTGTCCAGAACAGATCCCTTTTCTTCTGAGAATTAAATTTTTGGATGAACATTCTTTGACCAGAGGGAAGGAACAGGTTCTTCAAAGAGAGATGGGGAATTTCTCTTTTCCATGAACCCATTGGCTTCTCTGGGTGGTACAAAGGGACTCTGCCGCTGGACCCAGCTCTGTTGGGACATTTGCAGCAGATGCCAAAGTCTGAAATTCAAACTGATGCTGATGCTTAGACAAAGCTTAATGACAGCAACATTTTAGGGACTGAAGGACAGCATCTTGAGGGGATAGACAGAAACCTCACCAGCAGGGCTGCTGAAAATCAAATTGCTGGCAGAAACCTGCAAGTGTGAGCCTGCACTGGCTGTACCACTGAGCCAGAAGTATTAAGAGATCTTTCTTTAACCCTTCCATGAATTAAAGATGGAAAAGACACCACAGCATGGCAGGAGGGGGTGAGTGCTGCTGTTGGCTCCCAGCTTGCACAGGGTGTGAGGAGCAGCTTGTTCTCCACATCAGCCCAGTGGCAGGTAAATTAAACATCAGGTGGTACCTGGCTGCTGAAAAAGAGCATCCAAATGCCACCCAGCATTAAGGGGATAAGGCCAAGGCTGCCAGGAGATGTTAAATCCAGGGAACTTCATCTGTCTGTGTGTTTCTCTTGAGTCATTGTTGCTTTTGCAGTGCAGGAGCCCTTCACTGCAGGCAGAGCAAAGTGCTGCAAGCCTCAGGGAGGGCTGAGGCTGATGAAATATAGATGGGAGCCTGGCAGGCTCCTTGGGCTGGGTAAACACATGCACAGTAATTGACTCCATCTTAAAGCAAGAAATGTTCTGCATAAGCATGCAAAACAAGCTTGCTTGGTAAAGCGTGATGTGCACATTTGATCCAGCAATCACTGAGGAAAAAAGGAAGAAAACCTCTTTTCTGTGATGAGTAACTGAGTAGTAACTAACAGGTAATTCCATTTTCAACCTTTCCCCCTTTTTACTCCACCTATTTTCCATATCCACTCAGAAGATTCTATCTCTGATGTCCTATAGAAGAAGAATCTGATGAAAGCAGATGGAGCAGGGGCACAAAATCCCAATCCAAAACACTCCCAAAGAAAACATCTGCCTACCTGGAATGGGCAGGAAATGGAGTTGCTGATGCACAGATCATACCATGGCCACTGCCATAATGAACATTTGGTCACATCTCTCTTCCAGCTGCAAGGACAGGAATTCTCACTGTGATGCCCTGAGTTCATGCAAACCTGTGAAATTACTAAAGGCTTTGATTGAGGGTCCTGTTTGTCCTTTCTATATCAGCTGGATCCTGGGAGATCTCTGCCTTGATGTGTTTTATCCACACATGACTGGTCAGAACAAGCCACTGCTTCTGCAACCACAGTAAATGAATTATTTCTAGGCACCTCTTGTGTTTAACTGATCTCCCTCATTTGGAGCAAGCAAGATTTCCCCTTCCTAGTGAGGAGATGAAACCTGAATGACCATGCCTGTCAAGGGCAAGGCACAAGTCCAAGCATGAGCCAGAGGGATGTAAAATGCAGCCATGCAGGAAGATTCTGAACTGAAATCTCATGTAGATTGAACCTCATGATGGAGTCTCGCAGTGGAAACAGCAGAAGCATCTCCTGCTCAAACTGGAATTCGAAACATTTCAAAACAGATATTGAAAATTATTTTTTCGCTAATTATTTCAGCAGGGATGAAATTCCTCCCAAACCCACTCAGCTCCAAGCTGCATCTGTGGACAAATTAGTAATGCCTAGTATCCCATATCTGCCCACTAATTAACTCAGCAGCCGCTGCCAGAGTTAATCAGGGAAGCAGCTCCATTATCCCCAGTGCCCCCACAGGGCAGGGATCCACCAGCTGCCACCTCCCACGTGCTGCTAAGGCAAGGCAAGGAGCTGCTGTGAAAGGCAGGGCAAGGAGCTGCTGCTTTTGCTGCTGTGAGAGGCCACTGAAGCCCCTGCAGCTCCCTGGGTGTCTGTGGATATCCCTGGGTTGTCGCAGACATCTTTAATGAAAAATCCTTTCCTTAGGACTTTTCCTCCTGAGAAGCTGAGAGGCCTCAGGAACAAAATGTAAACAATGGTTATCTGCTGCTGTGGAATGCAACAGGTGGATCTGTGATTGGCCCATGTTGGATGTTTCTAATTAATAGCCAGTCACAGCCCAGGTGGCTCGGACAGAGAGCCAAGCCACAAACCTTTGTTATCATTCTATGCTATTCTATTCTTAGCTAGCCTTCTGATGAAATCCTTTCTTTTATTCTTTTAGTATAGTTTTAATGTAATATATATCATAAAATAATAAATCAGCCTTCTGAAACATGGAGTCAGATCTTAATCTCTTCCCTCATCCTAAGGCCCTTGTGAACACCATCACATCAGGCTGAGCATTCCTTGCCATTTGAGTGAAAAGCTGTGCAGCACAAACTTCATTTTCTTCCTTACTTGCTGTGCATTTCTGCTGAGCCACATGGGCTCAGATGCTGCGAGCCTGCCAAAAATCATGGAATTATTTCATAGCACATAGGAGAGGAAAAACCCCTCGACAACAGTTAATTAAATAATTACAGTGAGGTCCTGCATTTTTCAGTACACTGTTGGGAGATGGAAATTCTGGATGTTTTTTTAATCAAACAGCTTATCTAAATCTAGTAGGAATACAAAACCGTTTCAAAATTTGATTTTTAAATGTCAAAAGAAATATTTTCTTTTGGAAATCTTCCAGATGGAATATTTCCCAGTGTAAAAACTTTTCTTATAATTATGAAAAAATAATTGAAAATGAAGCACTAGTTGCTCTGAAAGAATGGAAAAGATGCCAAAATCATAGCAAATGACTTTCACTATGAACACACATCCCATTTTAATAGAAATCTTGATTTTTAATTTGATTTCAATTATGTTATGGACCACTTCCTTAGGGCTATAGATTAATCCAGATTTGCTCAGATGAGAACCCATCCATCAGCCCTGCTGTGACTATGTTCTTCTAATCAAATGCAATTAACAACTGTCGTGAAACACTAAAAAACCACTTACAAACTGCTTAATGACTCCCATAAACTGAACTGATTCATGTAATTTTTGAAATCAAGTTTCAATTAGGTCCAAAGAATAATGAAAATGCACATTCTGCAGTGGACATATCACCTCGGTCTGAGCAAGGAAGATAAATAGCTCTTCTTTCCTTATCATTGGAAAAAAAAATAGCTGCTAAATGCTTTCTTTTGTGTAGCAAATGTTGGTCAATGCACTCAGGCTGTGAGTAAGCAAAGCTTTGCTGGCATGTTTACTCACAGGCATTTCTAGATTTCTCTCCCATAGGATGCAACCATCAAACTCTCGAAATATTTAATAAAATGATGACAAATTCTGACCTAATTTATAGAAAAAACAAGCAGAAATCAATTCTCAGTGATGATTATGCATTAAAATAAATGCAGTCCAGTGCAAGGGCTAAATTCCCTTTGCAGGAAGGATGGAAATCCTCTCTTCTTCCCCTGTCTGAACCTCTACATGACCCAGAGGGACCAGCAGCTCTTTACCCATCCTGTCCTGCTCCTCCAGGCTGGATGTCCTCCCTGCCAGGGCTGCCTGGTGCTTTCAGGACAGATTATCCCCCACCTCTGCAGATTACAGCAGCATTTTAATCAAGTTGATATCTTTTCTCTGTTTATACTCACACTAATGAGATCAGAGACATTTCCCCAAAGTTTTCCTTTGATCACAGGACAGATTTGCATGCCTGCTTTGGACACTCAGACAATGAGGGCAGCTTTCCTGCTGAAATGTGTCTTTTCTGACAGCATAAAGTGACAGAATGTCTCAGGCCAAGCTGTGCTGCTGTGACAGTCCCTGCACTTTTGGCCTCTAATCCCAGCTCTCCTCCTGCCTCTGCCTTTATCCTATAACCCATCACAAATCCCTCCCCTCTCTCTGCCTGCATTTCCACCATCCCTGGCTGTGTCCCAGGGTTTGGGAGCTGAGCCTGGAGCTGCTGTGTGCTCACACAGACCTCAGGTGTTGGTTCCCATCACAGCCAGCCTTGGAGCACCTGCAACAGCCTCTGGGTGCCACCAGGTCTGTGACAGCTCAGCCTGACCCCCATGTGCAATCCCCACCTCCCTGAGCACTCCCACACCTTGGCTCTGGAAATGAGGAGCCCAAACCCACGTCCTGATGGTGCCTTTTCATTGAAACCCACAAAGTTATTTTGGGTCTGTTTGTATGGGATGGCCAGATGTATTCAAACAGAGATAATTTCACCAGCACAAACTTGTCCTCACATCACTTCATTTTCATCCAGACAGAAGCTTTTCAAGCAGCAGCAAGGAAACCCTTTCAATATTTAATCAGCTGCATGGCCTGGAACAGCAGGGACCAGCAGCAGCTGCCTGGCACAGAGTGGGTGAGGGGGGATGAGGGCTCTCATCCTCACCAAGCCTCTCTCCATCCTCAGAACTTGCCTCCTCTACATATTTGCTCTGGAGAAAGCCAAATGTGAGCCCTGTTTCAGCCCTCTGCTCTGGCTGTGACAGCTTTCAAACAGCATGGTTTTGAAGCACCACATTTTTCATTCCTCCCTTCCAAATTCCCTGATGTAAATCTTCCCAGGTGTAAATATTCCTTCCTTTCCTACTGATGGCTGGGAAATTGCTGTGCTCAGCCCCCTGTAATTGTGAGTCAGCAGGACTTGAGCTCTCTCCCATTTCTTTCTGGTTTTAAAGCAGGCAGGGTGTAAGCTTTGGCTACAAACGAGGCTTTGCAGAATTTGCAGGGGGTAAAATTAGGCTTTTCCTAATCTTTCCTCATTCCCTTGGTGCCTGTCCTGTGTGTGTCAGAGGGATTACAGGAGTTGAAAGGACATCATCGGTCGTGGCTTGGCTGTGCAGCATTCAGCACAGACTCTGTTGGTAGCATAAATAAATTTATAAAATTTACTTATATAAAGCATATAATGCTTTAGATGGTGATAAAAAGCATTTATCACCATATGCTTTTGGTGGTTTTTTTCTTCTTCTTTTAGATAAGGGTGTTTAGGGTTGGTTACAGATACTAATAACCAATCCTAAACACCCTTATCTAAAAGAAGAAGAAAAAAAAAGCACTAAAAGCATATGGTGATAAATGCTTTTTATCACCATATAAAGCATTATATGCTTTATATAAATAAATGGTGATAAATTTATTTATAAAATAAATAAATATATAAATTAAATATTATAATGATATATAATATATTTAGTCTATAATATAGAATACATTACTATATATTATATATTATATATTATATATTATATATTATATATTATATATTATATATTATATATTATATATTATATATTATATATTATATGTTATATTAATAAAATAAATACATTTATTATTTATTTATTTAAAAATAGTAAATTAGTGATAAATTAGTGATAAATAGTAAGTACAAGATTAATTTAAATTACTCTTAATTCCCATCCTCTGGCTCGGAGAATGCAAAACCCCATCTTCCCAAGGGTGTCCCAACATCAGGGCATCACCAGAGTCCCCAAGGGCCAGTGTCTGGCAGTGGTGACAGCAGGATTTGTCATGCATGTGCCCACTGGACATGGGCTCCATTCATGCTGGTCCCAGTCTGCCTTGGCTCACCAGGTGCTCTCAGCCTGCACCAAGCCCAGCAATTCTGGGGCTGAATTGCAGTCCTCATCTCCTCCTCAATGCCAGCAAGTCTGACTTTTTCAACAGCAGCTACACGTCAGGAGAAGAAACCACTGGGATTTCTCAATCCGGGTCTAGGAATAAATAATTTAACACCTCATTTACACATGCTTATAATTAATGCACGCTAGATTGCTGCAATGAAACAGTCCTGATAAAACATCTGAAATGCGCTGGGCTGCAAGTGCATTGGTTTGGGGGTGTAGAAGGACAAATGAACCCCCACAAGAAACGGCAGATCCCACTGGCTCCCACTCTCACTGGAAGCAGATGAAAGGAATTTGGGTCAGATTTCCTCCTTTGTAGTGTGCTGAAAGCATTTGAGAACCAATTGCCAATTTGTAAAAAGCCCACACCTCTTGTGGCCACACATCTTCTCCTTCTTCCCATCTATCAGGTGAGAGGGAGCCCTGGACTTTGTGTACAGAGCAGAATTATCACTTTTTGTTTTACTGCATTATGAGGTGCCATATCTCTTGTAGTCGCCCATCGATCTCTTATTCTTGTATAAGGCCAGAGAAATTTTACTTATTTTACTGGATTTACAGCCCTGAGAATGACACCAGGATCCACCCACCCAGGATAGTTTATAAATCTACAAGAACTTTTATCCATCAGTAGGAACTCTTATCCATTCTGCACAACACACCCTCTGTACCAAGTACAGCTGGAGAAGAATTTTGCAGGCTTCCATTCTTGTCTCCCAAACACTCAATCATCCCCTGGGAGGCATCAAATCTGATCTGCCTCTAACCTGATTCCCCAGATGTGCTGCTCCCCATGGGAGTGTGACTCACAGGAGCTGCAGAACAAGGATGGAGGATCATGACTGCCTAAGGAACTGCAAAATAAGTGATGTTCCTCAAAAATTTCACCATCACCTCCTCTATGGGGTTCTCCTCTGAGTGTCAAGGCAGAGAGGAGACACAGGAGAGCCCTGCATGCCCGAGAAGGGCTCGGATATGAGTTCAGGAGGTCAGGAACCTGTAAGCTGCAATAATTACAGCAGTTAATCTGCAGCAGCCTGACCACCTGCCACAGAGGGCAGGAGAAGTGTCCCTTGGAGGAGGCAGGATTTTCCCTGCTGCCAGGAGGGATATGGTGAGAGCAAACCCTGAGACACCACTTGTGTCCTGGCAGAGGGGCTGCCTTCAGTTCACCTGCAGAGAGCAGGAGGGGTGTGGAGTTTGTCATGTGCACAAGCAGAATGGCTCCCACAGCCCTTTTCCCACGTGAAAAACATCCTAAAGGGATCTGTCACTTTTTACAGAACACCCCACAGGGGTTATCTCCAGGCCAGGAATGGGAAAATCTCCACTTTGCAGTGCTGCTCAGAGCACACCATGCCTTACTCCCAGCCTAGAGGCCAAAGAGGCAGCTGCTGTGCTGGGAACCAGGGCTTGGACAAATCCATCCATCACCCCGCTGGGAGCTGCTGAATTCCAGCTTCCTGCAAACTCATCTTCCATAAGAGCTGCTGTGAAGCCCAACAAAACACCGAGTTTGGCTGGAAATAGTGAATCAGTGAGAAATGAGCCCTCACAGCCCTGCAGCACCTCCTGGAGGAGCCTGCCCAGCATCAGACCTGACACTCTCCTCATGCCAAGAGGGGTCTTGGAGCTGTACCTGGTTTCTCTTAGGCAATTCTGACATTGCCTGGGTCTGGGATTTGAGAAGAGAAATCAGCAGCCACACTGTCTCTTCCACTTCACAACTTTGTAGATCTTGATTGCATCCCTCTCTATCTGCTATATCTCCAGGTTTGAAACACGAAGGTGAGCAGAAAACATCTCTGAAGACCTGTGACCCCTCCAACTTTAATGAGGGAGATTAGAATACCTACAGTACTCTCACATTTCAATCTCCTCCAAGCAAGAGAAGCTGTAATTTCTTCTCCCTCCCTGGCATTAGGGCAGTCAAGAACATGCCCAGGTGAGTTGTCACCTTAGATACTGGAGACTCTCTGACATCTATTTGTAAAGATTCCCTGGGACAGTACCAGAAAAAGAGAAGAATTGTCCTCAAAGTGGCCTGAGCTCCCCAGCTCCCTTTCTCTGACTAAAATCTCATTCATAAGAGGTTCCTCCCTCAGTTTTAACCCAGCTCCTCTTTCAAGTTCAGCACAGCCAAAGGAATCTGCCAGGCCACCTCAGCCAATCCCACCTTCCTTCTCCCCTACACCAGTGAGTTTCCTCTGCCATAACCCTGCTCACTAAGTCGTGACTGCAGGGGGAGAACTCACAGGCTGAGCAGATGGGCTGTGAGGGAGGAAGGCCTCACTTCAAGCACAAATAGCTGCTGGGAATTTAGCAGATGTGGTAAGAAAAACCTGGAGAGACAAGCATGAGGTGACAGGATTCCAATTTCAATCAAATAATGTGTAAGTCTCCCTTGGCAAGGAAAGGTTTCATCTTCCATCTTCTTGATTGCCTTGTCTTGAAGAGATGATGACTGATGCCAAGTGCCATCACAGAAATGATCTGGAGTATTCTTCATTTAAGATCCCATATTTCTCCCTGCCCTCACCAAATGGATTTTTTTTCTTTTTCACAAGGGAAATCCATCCTTTATAACCCAAATGTCCATAAGAAAAGACTAAAACTCAATTAAAGTCATAAAATTCATTATTTCTGTACCACATTCCATCCTGTTTATGTCCAGAGCTTAGGATCAGTCCTTCGCTTCCCCATTATCAAATCAGGATGGCTCAGGAAATTTGGAACTTTATAAACATCTCTATATCCAGCATATTGTAATATTCATTTGGCCCTAGAATTTCATCTTGGCAGAAGCACCAAAGTTATCGCAGATGGGTATGAGGTTTTTTTCTTTATAAATATTACAGAGCCATTAATTAAACAGGGGAAATTAACTGTGCCAGGCAGCACTGCAGAGGGACAGGAAAGCACAGTCACCATTGGCCAGCACCTCAGACTGAATGAGTGCTCACAACACCAAACTGACAGCAGAGATACTCTGGCATCAACATTACTGCAGGTTTTAGAAGATATTTCAACAAGAAAAATAATTTACAGACATTGCTGGTGTTCATAAGCAATGTTCCAGGTAACACGAAGGAATTTCAAACCATGGTATTTTGGTTAAAGGACACAAAAGCTGTCCTCTCTGATTTCCTCACATTATCAACCCCCAAATACAACAAATTGGGCAATTTCTGCACCTGCACTCTTTCCTTCTTGCCCTGTGCTGGAATTTAGTAATGTAAAGCCCCTTCCAGTTCCCTGTGTTCTCTTCACCCTCTGCTTAACACACAGATTTAGTCAAGATTGTCCCCCTGCACACACTTGAAACAAAACTCCAAGTCAAAACCTACTGCTGAAGAGAGGAGAATCTTTTTCTTTAAATATAATAAAACTGGTGCTTGAAATGTCTAGGTTGCTCTAAAATAATCACAAACCCCAAAGTGACTTACTCTCATTGCCACAGCATCTAACATCAAAGAGTAGGAAATGTGTGAGTTTTCAGCAAGTGGAGGTTTCTGCATGAATACATCATGAGAGGAATATTTTTATAAACAAGTCAGCTCTGAAATGTTCTCCAGAACTAGTTCTAATTCTGCTTGTCATAAATAAATCTAGAAAAAAAATGGTTTGGTATGCCCACACCCTGCATCAATTTTTTGTGTGAAACACAGGTCTGTCAAGAAGGTCATATCTTTGAACTTGTTAGAAAAATTGCCAAAGCTCCCCTGCTACATTTCTCCTTTTTTTTTTTTTTTTTTTTTTTTGTTATGTACAGACCTTTGCAGATTCACTACAGCCAGATTGCAAAGGCTGCTCTTAGGTTTATTATTCCCTGATCCTCTTTAAACAAGGGCCCTAAATTCATCCCTGGTATAAGAGCTCTGCTGTCACTCAGCTGAGATGCAGGACACCTATTTTGAGAATCCTGTGAGACAATGACTTGCAAACCTCTCATTTGGAATAATCCCACGTCCAGGACATCAGACAGCCCATGGTCCTCACAGAGTGTCCAGTGAGACCCTCTGCCTTCCAAACATCTTTATCTGCACCTCTTGGCAGAATTTAGGGACTGGCTTCAGTGAAAAATGCAGACTTTAGGATGAAGATAGTTGATCAGCTAGGAAAGTTGAGAGGATTTATGTATCAGCTCAGGGGCAGGAATTTATGAATTACTTCCCACAACTCCTGCAATAACAAGCACAGGGCAGAAAAAGCAGCATTCAGGTAGGAGCTCACATAGAACTACATGGAAAATATCAGACCAAGCTAGAAATCACAAGGGAAAAAAGATACAGGGTGGGCAATGGATCTGCCTGTGAGCGAGAGCTGGAGTGCCCAGGCTCACACATTGATCTGCTTGATTCCCAGCCTCTCACTTAACAGTAATTAATTTGCTTTGATTAGCATTGACCCCTGGAAAAGCTTCACTACAAACCAAACGAGCTCCACTGGTATTTTTTTCGTCTCTTTCCAGCTCCCTCCTTTTGCTTTTCCACCCCTTTAAGCCCTATTTCTTTGCACCTGCACTGATTGCCCAGAACAGGACCAAAGAGAGAAAAGCATCATTGCTTACCAGAACTAGGAAATCTCTCAGCACATCCATTCACCAGCCATTTCCCCTCCTCCCAGCCCGCAGAGCTGCTCCTGCAAGCTTTGCCCCTCTCTGCTGGGATGCCACAAGCTGGAGATTAGAAGCAAATGCTCTGCAAGCCAAGCCGATCATCCCGCTGCCAGCACGCCCAGGGACTGAGGCAGGAGCGATGGAAAAGCCCCTCAGCCAGCAGAAAACACCAGTGCAGGCACATACACACACCCCCAGGCTCTGAGGAGCAATGGGAGAGAGGCAGGGAGGGAGGAGGAGGAGAGCAGATGGGAGGGGGTGGCTTGGGGAAACCAGGCAGCGGGCGATGCTAACGTGACAGATGTGTTGACTTTTAAGTTAAACAGGAAATTGAGGATGTTCGACGCAGGAGGAAAGACATTAGCTCACATTAAAGGCAAAGACTTTCCATGGTCTTTCACTTCTCTGCTTTCTCTCTTTCACCCAGGCTTTCTCCAGTTTCCAGGCAGAAACAAGCCACGGTTGATGCTGACTCTGCCTGTGTGTCTGGGCAAGGCAGGAGTTGACACAGAATTCCCCATCCTGTTCCCCAGACTGTTCTTTTATTCCCTCTTCAACTCAAGCTCCCCTGACATTATTTAAACAGCATCCTCTAGATGATATGAGTAAAAGAGGAAATGCTGAACAGGAGAACAAGGCTTTCAGTTTGTCCCAGTTCTGGGCAGGGGAAAACACAGGGTCAAAATCCTGATTTAGCTTATGTAGGATAAGCAGCAGAGAGTGGAATAAATTGATTTAAATGCAGGGGAAATAAAGTGTCTTGGTGCACTCAACTATCCCATGAATAAACCTGATTTTTCAACAGTCCAGACAAGGGTGAACAGGCTGGGTCTGGGGGATAAGAGCTGTACTGTGAGGGTCCATAGTAACTCCAGGGCAAGGTGGCTACATGTCTAGGCAGCAGTAAAATCTGAAGAGAATTGGGGAAATCAAAGCCCACTGATTTCTTAGTCACAGCCTGGAAAACCAAGTGAAGGAAGGCAAACCACTCTGGCTTAGAGCTAGACCTCAGCTTCTAGAGGTTAGGGGAGGGAGAGAATGTCCCCACCACAAACCCATGGACAGAAAATCAGCTAGGACGAAAGGACTCTGTCCCTGTTTCATGAGCTGGTCCTCCCTGCTGGCTTTTTCCACTGCCTTTGGCACAAGGAGGAAGAGTCATCCCTGTGGAGCTGGGTGTCAGCCACAGCCCAGCCTACACAGTTGAGCCTTTTTCCTTCATCTCCCCTCCAAAACTTTGTCCCTAGACCCAAATGCAAAGGGTCAAGAATATCTCTTCTGTGGCATGAAGGGGCTCTCAGGGTGAGATTAGTGACAGGACTCCTTTTTTTCTAGCAGCTGTCTGTGCATTAGGTAAAGAACAGCAATCTGCTATGGGCACTTGCTCCGTAATGGAGTGAAACATTCAGGTTTTGGTGCAATCTAGCCTGCCTCCCTGTTTGCATGCCATTCTTCCCCACCCCCTCACTGTCCCTGGGCTGTGCTTTTGGCCTCCCTTCAACATTTTAATGGAGTATTGACAGTGATCCATTCCCCCTCCAAACAGATGAACCTGACTTGCATGCCCAGATTCCCATTTGCTGAGCCAGCCCGAGCAGGAGGGTTTGGAGCATCTCCTCGGATGGATCAGCTGCAGCTCCAAAAGCATCCCTTTTTCTGGTTAGAGGAACAGCTTGGAAAAGTCTAGCAAGGATATTACACTTTGGAAAACTGCTGCCTCGGGTCTCTTGTCCCTCCTCCTGCCTGCTGCCACGCTCCCTGTCTCTGCAATTATTTATAAAGCTCCGTGTTCTTTCTTAATTGGGATGTTCCCTTTCCCCCTTGCACGTCACTCCTGTGTCACTCTGTGTCTGGGCCCCTGGTGACCTCTTGGAGTGCTTGGCAAGGTTGGCAGCAGCCAAATGAGTCATCAGCAACCTGCTGGCATCTCCCTCCCTCCCTCCATCCATCCAGCCACGGCCCCCCTGGCTCCCACCGAGCCAGAGAGGCCTGGGGGAGTTTAAAGCTGTCTAATCCCCTGGATAATTCATGAAAAGAGGATTACCCATTCTGTGCACAGCCCTTAACCTAAATAGAAACCAGCCTTCCCCTTGCACTGCAGCTCCTGTGGCATGGAGGTGTTTTCCCTGCACTGCTTCCCCATCCCATCCATCTTAGGGGTTAACTCTGCTCCTGCTCAAATCTGGGACAACCTGGTTCCAACCCATGGAGCTACAGTGAAACAAAAGTGGGTTTTGTGAAGCAGAGGTGAGACTGTGCTCTGTGAACAGCAGCAGAATCAGTGCAGACTCATCCCCAGAAGCACATTCTCTCCCTAATAAAAGGCAAACTCCTTGGTGGGGTCCTGCCCCAGGACTGGGCCCAGGCCCCCCAGGGGCTGGGTTATCCCTGCTGCTATAGGGTGCAGCCAGAGAGATGGTGAAAAGGGAATATTTAACATGTTGCCTTTCCTGCATGCAGAGACAGAGGGATAAACTGATGCAGGAGGGATTCCTGATGGATTCAGCAGCTTCTTGTTGTGGGAGACCACAACAAGACTCACCTCCCTCCTCATTTTTTCTCTCCTTGTTTTCCTGAGCGTGTCATCTCACCTGCCTCTCATTTTCCTCCTCTCCTCTCCCCCAGATGGTGAAATGAGGTCTGACCCAGCCACCACAGGCTTCCCTTTCCTACAATGCCTTTTTTTTTTCTTTTTTTGGCAGTTAAAGTCCTTATGAGACTTTAGTCACCGTAACATTAAAGCATTCATTAGCACAGGAGTAATTCCATAATCTCTTCAGAAGAGAACAATTTCAGAGGTTCAGCTGGAAAATCAATTTGCCAGCTTGACGATGCAGGAAGAGGATTTTTCAAGGCTGGCTTTGGCTTCCCCAGCAGGACTGTTATCAACCCTGGGGCTTGGTGGCCAGCAAGAGGCCACCCACAGCAGCTCTGAGGGGAGGTGGCAGCACCTGGGGCTGTCATTTGGCTCAGAGAAGGAAGGGAGCTGTGGCAATTGCAGGATGAGCCTCAAAACCAGACCTGTCTCACCAGGTTTTGCCCAACAGTGTGCAGCACAGGTGGGACAGCATCACCATGGGTTATGGGGAATTTCCTTGCCTTTTTCATCTCTCATATTTCATTTCCCCAAAGCAGTGCTCCCAGCTCAGAGCATGAAAGGGATGCATCTCAAGCATCAGGCTGAACTAGACTCTTGCACCTCCTGTACCAAGTACCTGCCCTTGTGCTCTTCCTCTCCTCATGGAATTTTTCACACTTTGTGCTGTCAGAAGCTGGGGCCCACACCCTGCCTGCAGGCACACAGCCAGGTTGGCAGAAATCATCTGCAGGTGCAAGGCTGACTTTGGGGAAGCATGCAGCTCTGTGCTTGCAGGCTGGGGGCTGCCTCAGAACCTGAGTGGGCTTCCACCTCCAGCTCAGCTCAGATCCTTCAATCAGAAGATGTCAGGTACCAGAGACTTGCATGTAAAAATGTTCCAGAACACAAATAGATGCAAAAAGCTGCTTCATGGGACAGAGCTCCCAGAATTTGGCAAGCTGAAGTGGAAGGCTGTCTCCTGTCAGCTGCTTTCTGGTCCTGGCTTTGATGCTCCCAAAGGGTTCCCCAGCACCCACATTGCACAAGTGCAAAGTTGTGTTAGGAAAACCCAAGGTGTCCTTGCAGATCTGATCTCCAGCTGAGTCCATCTGACAGTGGTGACATGCTTTTGCCAGCAGGGCCATGAGGAAGAGGAGCAGCAACAGGAGTTATTTAGGACCTCTTGAGACCCAGGGCCCCAGTGTGGGTGCTGCTGCCTGTGATAGCTCTCTTACAGTGAAGGGAGAATTCCCCTCCTCTTTCTGATGGAAGAGAGCTTTTCTGTTGTGGATCAGAAGGAGCCATGGATGCTGCCTCTGCTTCCACTCCTTCCTGCAGGCTGTCCTCTAGATATCCCACTGACCATAGATATCCCACTGCATGGAGTGTAAGTGCCCTGGTAGAGCACTAAGGTGTATTCCCAAATGAGCAGCAGAGCTTGGGCTCCGTGCCTGGGGTGATCAGTGCAGAGCTATTACATGTTCAGTACCTGGGTAAGCAAACCAGAGAATTAACCCTTTTCCTCTCCCTTCCCCCAAGTGATAACACCAGGGACACAGAGGAGACATGAAACAGCAGTTTTTATGCCATGTCAGACACTTTTTGACTTTCTCTCAGCCTACCAGAAGCTTCTACTCTGACTCCTCACGGCAGGAGTCCCCTATAAGCTCTAGTGGGTGCTTACAAGTGTCCAACCTGAACACAGTCAAGGATCCCCCTCAGCACACACGGAGCACTGCATGCTCCTCCCCTGAACATTATCACCATCAAGCTGTTACTCTTTTCCTTTTTTTCTCCAGATGAGGTCATCCCTGACAAGTAATATCCTTGCAGGGCCACTTTTTGCCCATTATTTTAATGGGATCTTGGTGTCACGGATCATATTGCTGCAGCTTGACACGTGTAATAAAATTTTCCCTTGAACAACATTTGTCCTCCAAAAGAAAAACAATCCCTGCAGAGATGTGTGCATGGGTGTGGTGTGGGCATGCACACATGCATGGAAACTTGTCACCACAGCACCTGCATCCCACCACAGCCAGAGAGCAGAGAGTCTGCCCTGCTTTCTCTCTGTGGGTCCATTTAACCCTTCCTAAGAAGGGAGACTGACTGCAGTTTTATTCTTTAGCTGCAGTTGGGCTCTGGTGGAGAGGAGGGTGAAGGGAGGAGGATGGCAGTGGGTGCAGGACAGCTCGGGTTGTGCACACAGGTGTGGCACACTTACAGCCCAGGGTGCCACCACCACCACAGCCCTGCCTGGCTCCATGGGGACACCACAGCCCTGTCCCCAGGCAAACAGCTTCTCCCTGTCCCTGACAGTGCATCCCGGACAGAGCACACACCAGGAGCACTCCGGTGCAAACTGCTCAAGTTCAAACTCTACAGCGCATCAGCTCCGGGCAGAGAGCGAAGGGAGCATAACGGGGCTGCTTTAAATCATTTCCAACTGTCCCGACTCTTCAATCCCATGGCACTGACCCAGCCCCTGCGGCTCCCTCCGATCCCATCGCACTGACCCAGCTCTCTCCGATCCATCCCAACTCAGCCCCTGCAGCTCCGCCGATCCCATCGCACTGACCCAGCCCCTGCATCTCCCTCCGATCCATCTCAACTCAGCCCTGCAGCTCCCACCGATACCATCGCACTGACCCAGCCCCTGCATCTCCCTCCGATCCATCCCAACTCAGCCCTGCAGCTCCCTCCGATCCATCCCAACTCAGCCACCCACTCCGCGCCCTTGCGCATCTCTTTTTCACCTTTTGTTTGAGTTCCTTTTCCCTGCCGCGGCTGTCCCTGCGTTCCGGGGGCCAGAGGAGCCCCTGTCCCTTACCTGGCGCGGCCCCGGGGCGCTGCGGGCGGTGCGGGCGGTGCGCGGCTCTGCGCTCGCATCTCCTCTAGCACTGATGCAGTCCTGCCGAGCGCCGCATGCCAATGATGCAGCCGCGGGGATGCCAGCCCAGGAGCCCCAGCGATGGGAGGGAGGGAGCCCAGCGCGTCCCACCTGCTTCCCTGCGCTCCCCAGCCCGGCTGCGGAGCGAGAGGAGGCAGCGGAGAGAGCGAGGAGCTGCACAGCGGACAGGGAGAGAGAGGCAATGCTTGTGTAATTTCATCACGGTAATAAAATCCAGCCCAGAGTCTAAGTGTTGCAGTTCTCTAGCAGAGTTCTTCATTACACGAGGGAATTTTTTTCTTCTTTTTTTTTTTTTTTTTTTTTTTGGGTGTGTAATCGCTGACACGCAGGAAATGTTTCTAGCTGGAAGCAGAGGGGAATCCCAGCATGACTGAGCATCCTTCATCTCACCACTTCATTTATCATTAGACCATTGCTACATTTGAGACCCCTCTCATCTCCCCGGGCCATGATTCAGACAAAATTCTGGGAAAAGCCTGTTCTGTTTAAAATTCCCTTGTGTTTATAATTTGTGATCTCATTGCCAGGAGAGTAGCGGGAAATATCCAACTGTCCATGCAATTTGGTGCTGGAAAGAGACCATGTGGACACAGCAGCATGGAACACAGTCTGCCCTGGAAATCCATCCCCACCATTCTGTGTTATTAAAATAGATAAGCAGTAACATGAGGAGGTGTCTTACTGAGGGGCAAAGCATGCAGCTCCTCAGAAAACCTTCCCAGTGCACATGGGGGGCATGTCCACACCCAGCAACATCTCTCCATGCAGAGGTGCCCAAATTAGTCCAGATAATGACAGCAATATTTTCACTGACAGATTTTCATTGCTGCTTCTCCTAACCTAAAGCTGAAGAGCAGGATGGCTCCACAGGCTTTTCAGAAACTAAATAGGGGCAGATTTACAGGGCAGCATGAATTCCTTGTGCTTGAGCAGAGAAGTGGAAGCAAAACAGCAGCCAGCCACACTGCCTCTGTCAGCAGGTGACATCTGGAAAGCCACTTCCCCACTCTGTGCCTCAGTTTCCCTACCTGTAAGCCAGCACTGGCACTACTGGCCCCTCCAGGCTGTATAAGTACTAGAGACTGTCACTCCTTTGCCTGTTTCCAGGGTTCCTCCAGACACATATCCCACCTTTCCTCCCTGGCCTGTATGTTACTGCACCCCCTCAGCCCACCTGATGTGAATCTCCAGCTCAGCTGTGCTTGTACTAATTGACAGCATTCCAAATGGGGCCTGTAAATTCTCTGTTTATCTGATGGCTTGCTGATACAGTTCCTGTGACTGCACTGGTGGCATCACTGCCATAAGGAAAAAGCAGTAGGTGATTAATTCAGACCTTTTTTTTTTACACCCACTCATAAAAATTGGAACTCGAATCTGAGGTTCAGCTTTATTCTCCCTTGCACAGTACATTAGCTTAATTGCATTTTGTGTTTGGTACAGCACACCAATCACTTTGATGTGGGAGCACTTCAGAAGTCAAATTATTACCAGAACTCCTGCACATTACAGGCCAAGTATCAAGGCCTTGGCAAAGCTAAAAAGAGCCAGTCTATCACCATGCCACTGAGCACTGCTTGCTTGCCTGTCACTGCTTCTCTGAGTCCTCCAGCTCATTAATAGTTCAAATTCCTCTAATCACAGGAGCTCTGTTTGCAGGTGTCAGATCCATGCCTGGGTGATGCTTAGGAAGGAAAGGGCTGGGGCAGTCCTGGAAAGGGCTTGGGGTGGAAAAGGCTTGGGGCAGTCCCAGCTCCATCTCAGGAGGAAGGCTGCTCTGCCTCATGTCCCCTTCCACTTGCAGGAGAGATTGGAAGAGAGGAGAGACATGGCAGGAACACTGGGGGCTTGTTTCCCTTCCAAAGTCTCTACATCTTCCTATTGTTTCCCATGCAGCAGAGATCTAATTCAGGTAAACTCCTATTAAACCTCACTGCAGAATGAGCAGAGAGGGAGGCAATAAAGCTGGGAGGTGTTCTTTGCTAATGCATTGTGATTATCAGAGTTTCTAATTACCTCTGCACCCTCTTGTGCTCCCTCTGTTAATCACTGCTGCCTGTATCCAGGTACCTCAGCCAGGCTGAGCCATTTTCCCTGGTGCCAGATGGTGCCAGCAGGGACCCCCGTGGGCTGCCTGACATGCAGGGCAGCAGGATGGGGAGGCCTCGGATCTTTCTGTTCAGGAGAGCACATTAATGAAATCTGCAGCAATCCGCCTGCCTCGGAGCTGCAAGGAGCAAATGGAAAACAAAGCAGAGCTGCAATGAGTAAGTGCCTGGCATGGAGATGGATAAAATTATATAAGCTCTTATATTCCAGGGAAATAGGGGACTGTGCAAAGGCTGATCATGAAGGTGTATTAACCAACAGGACTACACAGGCAAAGAGAGCTTGATCTAACTCCATAAACTCACTGAGCACAGTGGGAAGCTCACAGATCTACTGTGAAGCAGGGTGGGATGGAAGATCTGGCCAATCCATGTGAATAGAGCAGACCCCACAGTCAAAATCAAGCCATTTTCCTCTTTTATCCCACTTCAGCAGTTTCTACTTTGCCTCCCTGCATGAAGCAGACACCAGGGACCCTTGTGCTGAGGTGCAGAGCTGGGCAAAGCAGGGTTCCCTCCTTCAGCAGCGCTCAGATGCTGTGGGGAAGGTGTACAAAGAAAACAAGAAGTCAAGTGGTGAAGGAGCAGCCTCTGGGATGGCTCACAGGCTTTGGAGTGAAAGGAAGGTAATTAGAGGCAAAGCAGGGCTCTAAAAATACACAAACAATGCATATTTCATGGCTCTGCCAGAGCCAGGCTTACATGCCTGGCACTTACTGTGAGAGGCACTTGGTACCACGGGGTGCTGTGTGACCTGGGGAGGGTCACTCAGAGCTTTCAGGGTGGTTTTAGGGTGGCTCCCTCCACACACAGACACTCACATAGGGGTGCATACACAGCACTCACACACACTGTGTGCCCTGAGCCCTCCTGCACTGTCTGCATGAGGAGCCCCAGCTGATCTGTCCTTGGAGGTGTCCCTGTCCTAGCAGGAGCCAGGAGGGAGCAGCTTTAACGTCTATCAGGGGTTAAACAAGTCTGAGGGATGAGGATTGAGTCTGGCTGGGCAGTGCCACCTCTCCAAGGTGTGCAGTGACAGCAGGCTGGTGGCTGCTGCTCCCCGCTGGTGACAGCTGGCCAGCCACAAACAGCCCTAACCTCCCCTCCTTCCACCACTTCTGCTAATGAAATTTGCTTACAAAATCCAGAATCTGGCCTTAATAGAAGGGAAAATGCAATATTTGATTGCACCTTCGATTATACCTGATAAACAGGATTAGTAATGCAGATAAACACAATGTAAAGAGCTCTACAGGTATTAAGTGTAATTATTGGTGTTGCTGCCTGATTGCTGGCAGGTATAGATAAAATGCATATGGAATCAATCTGGATATCAAAAAAATAGCTGTCTTATCAAAAAAATAGCTGTCTGTCCTCTGTGCTGTGGGTTTGCTATGAAGGGATTGTGTTGGCAAGATCCAAAAACAAATTAGGAGGAGAGAGCACGGGGTAAAGGGCCAGAGCCACACCATGCCACATTGCCAGAAAGGGACATTGCTGCTGCCTGGTCTGGGGGAAAAGTCAGATAGAAGTGGGGAAAAAAGGGTTTTACACTGAATACACTGCAACGTGAAATCTGCAGAGGTCAGGGTTTGGCTCTGTGGAAGGTCTCCATGCCCCAGTTGAGATGGGGTGTGTGGATATTCACACACAGCCCCCACTGGCTGGGCCCTGCTGCTCAGGAGCACAGCCCTGGCTGGCTGCTGTCACTCCAGCCCTGCCACCCACCTTATCACCAATGAGCTGCAGAAGAGGAGAGATCAATCATTCAACGTAGGAGAAATGGGGGGAACATCTCAATGCATTTCATATTTTCCTCCAAAATTCTGAGCTTTTCTAATTAAGGCTCTGTTTCCACAAAGCATAATAATACTTTTATTCCTTAAATTAGCCTGTCACTTTCTGCTTGAGAGGAGCTCCTGATTATCATGGCAACCCAAAGGGCTGCACAGCTCCTGGAAGACCAGGAAATCCCAGCACCAATTGTACTTCTGAATGCTGCCCCCATTGCCTTCTCAGAGAGGCGGTTCAGGATGCAAAACACAAACTGCATTTGTGCCCTCCAAGCCAAAGGGGCTCCTGATCTATCTAAAACCCACATGACACCACTGATGCTGAGATTTCAGGGCAAAAGTGCAGTCACTGTAGTGATATCAACTTACCTGAGCTGGAAAGCTGAGCTGGAGAGGCTGCACCACACCAGAAAAACAAGAAATTAACATCGTGGTAAACACTTTGCTGAGAACTATTTGTGTCATAAAAACTTCAGTTTTCCAAAGAGATTTTGCTCTTAAAAGGTGCCACTGGTGCCTGCTGCGACGGAATGTGATGGGGATGTCATGTCAGCTGCCATCCACCAGCAGCATCGTGGCCCGTGAGTGGTTCAATGTCTCTAATCCAGCAGAAACCATTCTGTAAAACAGTCCTGAGTGAGAAAGCAATGGGATTTTGGCAGGTCTAGGTGTGAGGACAAAGCTAATGAGCACAGCAGGATCCCCAGCACTGGAATACATTACCTAAGAGCTGCATCCTCCAGGTTCACTCTACACTTTTTTCTTGTCCCCCTTTTCCCCTCTCTTTCTCTAATGGTTCTCTTCTAGGATGAAAATCCCAAGTACAAGCACAGTGTACCATTAAAGAGCAGCTCACATATCTCTTCTCTTCCCCTGTTTTCATCTTTCAAAATGAAGGAATATATTGTCAGGTTAACTCTGACTTTGCAGGGCTCTAATGAGTTAGTCAGAGTTTATTTATGTGGAAAGGATGAATGGCTGCCTACATGTTAATAGCACAATCATCAGCAAACCCCTCAGCATTAATATTTAATGTCCTTTGTTATGTACATGCCTGGCTGTTATTCAGAGAGGGCTGAGTCAGGAGAGCAGAAACTGCTGGGAATTGAATAGGCATTATTTGTGGGATTTCTCTGAGTGGAAAATGGAAAGTAGAAGAGATGTTGTTTTTATGTGTGGCAGCCCAATTGTCAGAAAACTGCATTTCTGGATAGTGCATAATACATGCAAGGAACTGCTGCAATGGAACTCTGTGGCTTTTTGCATTACCTGATTTCTTTAATGTCTAGGTATTAATTGTTAGGTTTATTAACCTTGCACATCCATAGCACAGTCTATCTCCCATCTTTTATCTAGATCTCCTGCAAGTCAGACAACAAAGTAAAATAAAGATGTGAATCCTGCATGATTAGCACTTCTTCTCTTTTATATACACAGACAAATATATTGTCTATATATAATATTAAACAAATATTAATCTTAAATCTGTTCTTCCTCTGCACCCACTGTGATGGAGCTGCCAGTTACAGATGGTTCCATCCTGCTCCCCTATACAGAACAGATATCAGCAGGATTTTTCCAGATAGCAGAGCTATGCCTGTTCTTCAATTTAAATTGCCCATAAATGCTCCACTAGCAAAACCTTTCCATATTTCCATGATTACTCTGTAACTATAGCAAATGGCCTAAGCCTGGTGTACAATACTCATATGATCTGAGTGATTTTTCGGAACACTCTGATAGATGCGGGCATCTAAGGGATGAGAAAATGTGCTATATTGCATTACAGAGAAATTAAATACCAAGCTGTAATTTCAGATGCAAAGGCTCAGGTTTCAGCTTTTTTCTTACTTGTCTGGAAGAGCCTTTATTCTTGAAATTCTGCTTTCTGGAGAATTTCCTTGAGGGAAGCAGAGGGGCCTCTCCCTCCTTCAATAAAAAGCAGATAAAAAAGCAGCTTTGTTATTTTCAAACAAAGTCACCTTAGCTGTTCACTGTCTTTGCTACTCATCCTATGCACAAGGCTGCTGGAAGCTGGATCAGAAGGGACTTTAGTGAGTTTAATGTGCACAGGACAGAAGGCACCACAGCCAGGCTGCTTTCCAGCAATGCATCTGCAAGAGGGAAAGGGATGGGGAGATGTTTTCATAGAATGCAACTGGAAATCGTGTGGGGAAATAAAGAATTGCTGACGATCCTAGAAACATCTCAGGTATTTGCACCACTGGGTGATGGTGATGATACCTTGTGGTATCATCAGGCTCGATGAGACTTGGTGTGAAGTCATTGGGCAGAAACCAGGTGTAAAAATGGAGAGAAAGGGGAACATTGCCCTGAGCAGAGGTGAAGAGGAGGAGGAGGAGAAGAAGCAGAGAGAAGCATCGCTCTGAAAGCGCAGGGAGAGAGAGCGAGGAGCCAGCGGCTGCGAACGGGCGCGCTGCAGTGCGGAGCCGCCTGCGGCAGGGGGCGCCCGGGAGCTGGGCGGACGGACGGACGGACGGACAGATGGACAGATGGACGGACGGGCGGACGGAAGGATAGATGGACGGAAGGACGGACAGATGGACAGACGGATGGACGGACGGACGGATCGACAAATGGACGGACGGACGGACGGATGGATGGATGGACGGACAGAAGGACGGATGGACGGACACACAGATGGATGGACGGATGGATAGATGGACAGATGGATGGACGGACGGACGGGCAGATGGATGGATTGATGGATGGATGGATGGACAGGTGGACGGATAGCCTCTGCTGTGGCCAGGGCACCCAGAACTCCACGCAGACCCCGGGAAATTCGGCAGCCTCCTAATAACTCCTGTCTACCAGCAAAAAGTTAAAAACAGTGAAGAGAGTAAATGAAGTCAAAAAAATCTACAGAGCACTTGGTGTAAAGAGGTGAGATGGCAGCTGGCTGATGTGCTGGCAGCATCACACCACTGAGGCCAACAGAGAGCCACAAGTGGTTATTTTTCATTCTAGTAGTCATTTTATCCTGTTGTTATTTCAGTAGTTCTGTCCCAGCACCCAGGTGTCACAGTCCCCTGGGCTCACCCCTGAGGAGCTGCATTTGCCTTCACAGAGCTGCCTGGAGATCATCTGCAAGTGTGGGCCAGCAGATGAGCTACTTCGAAGAAGAAAACGGAGATTTGCTTTCCTACTTTCTGCCTGTTTTGGTATAAATCCATGCTCTATAATGCCGATGTTACATACAAACAAATATAATGATGATACATCTGTACACGTCTGCATTCCTGTTACCTGCAGGTCCTTCAGGAAGTCACAGATTTGCTGCATTTGCTGATCTCCAAAGCCTCACAATTTACTGACCTTTTCCCAGTTCATGTTTTCCTTCTCCTCAGGATCCAGCTTAATGCCCGTTGCACATGTATGTGTGCCTCCTAACAGGAATTTCCCTAGAAGGGATTAGATGGAGACCCTTTCATACATCCCCCAGGGTAAAACAACAAGGAAATCCTCAAGCTTTTGTCTTTGCAAAGTGTGTAATGGCTCTTTATTGGAGTTCATGGAGAAAACACACACTTTGGGAGTTGCATGACTTGTGTTTGTGTCCTCTGCAGCTACATGCAAAACCACAGTGTCAGAGGGTCTCACCAGGCTGTGTGACAGGTCAGCATGTGACCTCAAACACCCCTGTCAAGACACACAGGGTCAGCTATCCTCAGCAGGGATGGGCACACAGCCTTGCTTGATGCTAATAAAGATGCTTTTGTGTTGTCCAGCTGGAAGCAGGAGTGACTGGATGCCCCACGAGAAAACTGGCTCTCATGTGATTCCCAGATTGTTTGTTTCATATCCCATAATCTGAAATCACATTAGAGACAGGGCCCAGTCCTGCTCTGAGCTCCTGGGGCATCCAGTGGCTCGCTGCTCCTGGCCCAAGCTCACATAGATGGCTTCTCTAAACACAGCTGTGCAGCACTACTATAGAACAACAGCCAAGATCTGTGTTCAGTGGAAAACACAGAGCTGGAATTGTTCAGCAACATGCAGAAACCTAAACTGAGTAGCTAAGAGAGGCTTGAGTACCAGCTGAGTGCCAGGACACTGCAGATTGAATTTCTGGCCTTCTTTTGAGCTTCAAGCAATCCAGTGCATGAATGATCAGAGCTGCAGAGCAGAGCAGGGACACAGAGGAGATGGGTGACACTGTCTGTCCACCACGGGCAGTGCCCAGTGCTCCTGCTGCTGCTCCATGTGCACAGTGTGAGAAGACAGACATGCAGCAAATGTAAACTCAACTTCTTTTCTCTTTTCACTCCCTCTGCAAGCATCTTAGCACCAGTTACCTTCCTGGGACTGCTGGCTCCCTGGATCTGCTCCTCTTTCTGGAGCAGCTGCCTTCTAAGAGCTGAAACTCTTCGGTGCCACAGAGCCCCAGCCCTCACCAGAAGGAAGCATCTCACCCTCATCTCTATCAGGGATGAGGTGCCAGTCAGTCAGCAGCCTCATTAGTCTGTGTCCAGCCTTGTCCCTGCTTTGTTTGCTTCTTCTCATGGCAACAGACAAGCTTCAGAGGTTTTTCACCCACTCATTTTACCTGATAACAGCCTTGAACCAGCATCTGTTTGCCTGCAGGCACAACTTCTCGCTGCTAGTTGGGACCTATTTCTCAGGAATTGTTGCTAAATGATATCACTTTGGAATGAGCTCCCAACAAGCTGTGTCTGTGCTACCTAAACTCCAAAACTCCTGAAACTTGCTGGTGTCTGAAGGGTACAATAACCAGAGATGTCAAACACATGGGATTCATCCCTCATTTTGCTCAAATGGCACTAGGAAAAATGGCTCTTTCTTGTTTGAAAAAGCCTCTTCCTGGGGGCACAGAATGCAGGTGCAGGGGGCTGCTCTCTGCTCACCCAGCTATCCCTGAGCCTGCCTTTTCCCTGCCCATAGGAAGCTCCTGTTCTGCTCCCTGCTGTGGCTGGGAGTGCTCCTGCACCATGGTATGTGCCTGGCACTGCTGGGCTGTGAGCTGAAAGAACAGCAGAATGACAACCAAAGTCAGCAGATGAGCATTTTCTGGCTCATCCCAGCCAGCAGTGATATTTGGGGTGCTCTCTCAGTGCTGCTGCACATTGCTCACCCTGCCCTGCTGCTCTGCTGTGCTGGCACTGAGAGGGGATGCACAATGGGGACTTGCACTCAGCTCCTTCCTCAGCTTTCAGGTCTTCAGTGGCATTTGACTAAGAAATGTGGCTGCTTCAAAACCTGGTTCAAGCACAGGGAGCCCTGTGACTTCCAGTTTGGGCTTGGTTCTTGCAGAGCCTTTTTAGATTTCAGCTTCTCTGGCTGGTGGTCAGATGTTAAAAGGGACCAAAGCGCAGCTAAAACACAAAAGTGGCAAAAAGAGCACAGTGAATAACAGGGTTAAAGGGGGGGCTGGGTCAGAGCTGTAGCTTGGTCACCACCCAGACAGGGCTGAGCTGCAGGTGTGGAGCTGCCTGTCCCTGTCAGGGGGGATGCTTGCTCACAGAAATGTGACATGGATGCTGCCAGGGGACCTTAACCTGCCTGGGGGGATTGCAGGCTGTAGTAGGAGAAACATCAAGTGTGATTGCTTTGAGATAGTGTAATTTTTAAAAATTGTGGGACGAGTTGGACACCACAGACACTCTGAACAGCACTGAGAGTGTCCAAGGCCAGGTTGGATGGAGCTTTGAGCAACCTGATCAACGTCATCTAGTGAAAGATGTCCCTGCCCATGGTGGGGGGTTGGACTAAGATGATCTTTGGGGTCCCTTCCAGCCCAAGCCATTCTATCATTCTGTGATCTGTGCTGAGTCTGGATGTAGTTCAGCCCAGCTACAAAGCACTGAGGGTCCCAGCTCTGGTCACAGCTGCCTATCTCCAATTTTCAGCACAACACTGGATCACTAACTCTTGGTTGCACTGGCAAACTGTCATCCCCTCACACTGGTGTTATTGTAAAGGAGTGACCGATACCATTTTTAAACACTCCTCTGACATGTTTTGGACCTGACCATGTTGGGTGTGGGACCAAAGACAAACACAGCCACACTCAGACACACACTCCAATGTGCAGACACCCTCCACAGCCTCATGTTTCTTGCTGGCTGATGAACAAGGGACCAAATGATCTGAGGGAATGTAACTTAGCACCAGGACCCAGCGCAGCACAAAATCCCACTTGGTGCCAAGGACTTGTGATTTATGCCTTTGTTTCTGCAACAACAGACAGAGGCATAATTTTTTTTTTTTAAAAAAGGAGCTTTGCTGGATTTTCCATCCCCTGCCGAGACACAAAGCCGAATGGCAGCCAGTATTCCCAGCAACACCCACGGTTAAGCACCAGTGCTGCTGCCAACTCCTGCAATCTTATCACAAGCACCACAGAGTTTGCTTTCCTTTCTTAAAGCCCCAACTCCTGGAGTCATGGGATTAAGCAGGCAACTCAGCTTTTGAATTTAATAGCAGCTTTTATCCCTCACTGTTAAGAAGAAAAGCTTTTGACTGGGACAGGTTCAAACCTACAGAAACAATAAATAAGAGTATCTGCTTAAAATCTGGTATTTTTTAAAGCAAATTTTATTTGGAGAGAGAGTTTTAAACATTTTGGAGGGCAGAACTATTCAGCAGGTAAAGGAGGCCCTTAAAGAGCTGAAAAAATTAGTCTCAGCTGAGAAGATGCTGCAGGGGGAAAGTAGAATTGAGTTTTCATTTCTTTATCCTGTCAGAAAGATCAGCAAAGGGAGAACATGTGGGTTCAGTAGCTAAGGCAAAGCACATTTTCTGTAAAGAAGCCAACATTAAATTTCAAAATGTTAAGACTGAGCCTCCCTAGAAAGGGAATTAAGCCCAATAGATAAGCTTTGTCCCAAGGTGAGAGTGGTGGATGGTTTTGATATATCAGTGCTCTAGAAGAAGGAGAGAGGGATCAGCATCTTCCCTTTTGCAGCACTTGCTCCATGTGTTGGAGTCCTACAAAACTGTCTGAGGGATGAACAGATGTCCCCAGTGCTTGCAGCGCCCAGACCCACATGGGGGATCTGCTCTGGCTCTTCTGCTTCTATTGCAACACATTTGGATCTGGAGCTGCATCAAATTTTGTCCTATCAAATGCCAAAAGCAACTTCAGTGTGAAGCAACTAGTTAAGATCAATAATTACTCAGATGCCCTCAAAATGGGGCCATCCACTCTTTTGCTGCAATTTTTAATAATTTTAAGTTGAAAAATCTTGTATGATCCTTGAACACATCTATAGCTTTAAGTGTAAAGTGGGATGCTTTAATAGACCAAAGTGAAAATTGTTCCCATAAATGATGAGAAATGTTTAAATCAATAAAACATTTGTTTAGATGTCCATATGGAGAAAAGATACAGTCTGTTGCTCTTCATATTGGATTGATCCCACTGTGTTAAATTACAGCTGGCTACAGCCCTTCATCCTTTACTGCACAGCTTGACAAGCATGTAAAATATTCACACTGAGCGCAAAAATTTTGAGTGTCTGATCTCTGCATTGTCCTTGTCACTTCCTCCCAGCCAGGGCCAAATTAAAGGCTGTTTAATACAGGGGGAGGCTTTGCTGCAGCTCTCCCACAAGCCTTCAGCCACGTTAGCCAATATCCTCCCGGCTGGCCTGTGGGACAGAGCTGGGCAGCAGATGCAGGCAGCCTTCCACACGGGATGGCCTGTCTGCCACAGCCCTTGCATTTGGGCTTTATCAGCAGCTCTTGGCTCTTGATCATAAATACATAAATGCAACAGAAACCTGGGCTTAAGAGTAGCTGCTGTCTGAAGGTGCCTGGTCTGTGCTTCTGAGAGGGTGACAGCAGTGACAGTGGATGGTGGCAGGAGCAGCCAAGGCACTAAAGGGGGTCTGGGAGCTCTGGGTGTTGTTTCCACCCAACCTGGGTGATGCAGCTGGGATTTGCCTGCCTGTACCTCTCCTCAATGTGCAGGGTGCTCCCTGTGAGGACCACAGAAAGAGGCCAGGAAGGTCAGTCAGTGACAGCAGCTTTTAAAGCCATCTGAAATTTAGTAGCCAAAGGACCTGGGAATCAGAGGGATAATTCTGGGTACAAATGGATGTTGAAATTGAAGATGTGTGTGTGAAAGCACTTCCCTGCACATCCCATTGCCAGGGTCCTGCCAGCCCCATCCATCAGTGGTGGAAGGAGGACAGTCCTTGATCTCCACTCCACTTGAGCCTCTCTCCTACCAACGATGGGCTGGGGGAGCAATAAGGAAGAAGCAGGGCTGGCACCCTAATCCCTGCCTTGAGGCACAATGCTGATCCTGGCCGGCCTGGCAAGGCTCAGAGGAGAGCTCAGCCTGGGCTCAGACACAGGAAAACTGTACAGCCACAGCTCAGGCTGTGCAGCCCCAAAAGGCAGCACATCACAGGTTCTAATCAGGAACTTGGACCAAGTTTCACCAAACCTCTTCTCAGTCCAATTTTGGGATCCTGATGAGTGCTATTGTGCATCCTGCAAACCCCACTCTTTTCAGAGTCTTGATTTTCCCTTGGGAAATGAGGATCTGTGCCCTGCTCACTGCTGAGGCATCCCTCTTAGAGCAGGGAGAGAAGCAGGAAAAGGCAGCGCAGCTGATGTCCTGACTGGAACCAGCAGAGGCCACTGCTGTAAGCTCAAAAATAACCCCAGGCTGAGAGATCTCTGATGTGGCCTTCACTCCCAGGCATGCTCCTCACTCCAGAGTGTGTTTTTCTCCTCTCTGTGGTGTCATGTCTTGGCTCCAGGATCCCCAGGCATGTTGCAAAGCTCTGGGTCAGAGCCATGCTTTCTGCTCTCTGCAAAGGGCTGATGTCAGTGTCTGCATCCCTCCCTTCCTCGCCCCAAAACTCACCATCGTCACCAGACAGACCATCAGAAACCACTGCTAGGAAATGCAGCTCCCCAAGGAGCCACTGCATGCCAAACCTGATATCTTTAAGGCAGTGTGATAGAAACACTTAGAAAGACTTTTTTTTTTTTTTTTTTTTAATAAGAAAGAAAGCAAAATGAAATCTAGAGCCTCTCAGACATGGTAACCTCAAAACCATGGCCACTTTCCACCAGGGCAAGGTCTGCTCTCCTTCCTCAGTACCTGGCACCTGCCCTTCCAGCTGGGATGATGTTGCTCTGGGCTGACCCTTGTCAAAGCTTTAAACCTTCCTTTCATGTGTTTACCCTAGGTGATATACAAATAATACAAATTGGGTTGAACAATAAAATCCATAAAAGTACTGCTGCCTTTCTGCAGTTCCACAGCTCAGGTCTGTTTGTACATACCCAGTGATGATGGAGCAATATGTGAGGTGCCTTTGATGCTTGAAATGGCTTGGATCTGGGAAAAGAAAGCTGAGCTGTGCCTTTAGTGAAATGAACAGAGAGGTGACTATAAATGCCAGTAACTACTCTTAAACAAGGCAGCAATGTGGAAAAATAAGTAGGGCACCATCAGTAAAGTCAACAGTTCTTTCTAAAATTGCTTAATTTCTTTAAAGAACTTTCAATAAATTTTAGAATGGTTTAAGAAGTAGGGGTTTTTTTTATGACACAGAGGGCCTTTTTCATTAGAGGATGAAAGAGAGTGTTAATTCTTCAGAAATCTGGCATTTTTTCAATGTGTGCCTTTCAGATTTATGAAGACAAACTTGCTCCTTGTGCCTGTGCTTTATCATATCGTTACTCCCAGTACCAGGGGGAACAGTGTGCTCTCTCATAGTGTACTTGGGCGGAAATGTTGTGCCCCAGACTGTCTTGGTCATAACGAAATGTGGCTGAGCACATTCAGCTTTGTTCCAGCTGATGTTACACCTCTTTCTGCTCTCCAAGTGGAAATGTAGTCATCATAGGGTGTGTATGTGTGGGGGAGATGCCTTCCCAAGGGGCCCTTTGAGATCCAGACATGGAATTAGCAGTGTTGCCTAACGAAGGAGCTGTTAGATGTGGGTGTAAATTCAGCCCAGCCTGCAGTAGTCTCAGTTTTGTGACCAAACTTGTAGGACACAAAGCCACAACCTAAATGAGGATAAGGTTTATGACTTTCTGGCAATTTACCAGTCTGTTCAGTAATTCTGGCCTCTTTGATTAGCTCTTCCAACATTTCTGAATGCAAGTATCAATTAACTGCTGTTAACATAGATGGGTCACTGTTCATTTCCCATCTATGACTCTGCACAGTCTCATTCCCAGTTTGACAACTGAAAGTGTGACTTCACAACCTGCTGCCAAGGTGCTGCCAAGCACAGAAGCTAACCATCCTCAATTATCACTTTCCCTTCCATCCCTAAATAGAAAGGACATGTGCAGCAGCACAGGCATTATCTGCTCAATTGTTTTGTGTAAGCAGCTAATTTCTGGAAGAGATCTCTAGCTCGTTTATCCCCAGCATGCTGTGTTGTAAATAAGTCCAAATTTTCAGTCCCCTGCCACAGGAAATTAGGTCCAGAGAGAACTAGCAACACTTTTCTCCTTGTGAATATTTGTGTATTTGCAGTCTCTGCTTTTCCAGTTTGAATCAAGAAGTGGTGTGGGTGTATTGGGTGAAAAAATTAACATTAATCAATGATGCTACACTCTCTGTGCTGTGCCTGAAATGCTCAGACAACCTTAAAATGCTACTTCTAACCCATAAAATGGAACTGGATCTGGCTTTTGCTTCTGTTCCATCAAAGCACCAGAGGTGATAATCCTTCTGCCTCTGCACACTCAACCAGAGTTTATTGTGAGGACCCCTCTGACCTGCACTGCTAAAAGATGGCACAAATGTGGGGTGGAAGCTTGGTTTAGAGAATCTTCTACGGCAAGTGGCAAGGAGAGACAATGGCTGGTTGGACAGGAGTCCGGGGGTCAAGAAGTAATTGATGGGAAAAGTGCAGAAGATGTTGGGATCCTTATGACAGCAGCAGGAGAAAAAAGCAACAGCAGCAAGATCTGCTCTAAAAGCTTTAGGAATTAGTGCTTCAGGAGGCAGCAAACCCCTGGGGACTAATAACACTTCTTTTTTAATTCCTTGCACTTGTTTCAACCATTGAGTTAAGCAGCTGATGCAGAGTTAGAGTGGAAATTGCCCAGGGAAGGCATGTGGTGTGCACGTGTGTGGAGGTAATGGCCTTATCGTGACTGGCCCTGGGGGGCTGAGAGCCAAACAAGAGCCCAGTAATGGCTGCAAAGGAAACAAAGTGCTGCCCTCCATCCAGTGAGTGCGGGTCACACACAAATGGCTGTCAGAGAAAAGGGTTTCAGGCAGGAGAGTCAGACACAACTCTGCAAGGTGTTAGATGGCAGAAATCTCCAAGGGGAAAAGAGAACGGAATCTTCATTGCTTGAGATAGCTCAAGTCCAACTGATAAAACACTAAAAATAAATGCTAGGGAACTAACTCAAGTAGAAAAGGTAGTGTGAGGGTGTGGGAAAGCCTGATATGTGATCTAATGGATGTCAACTTCTGTGATCCTACAAAGCCATAGTAATGAGACACATCATGTGCCTCTCCCTGTCAAACACAACCAGCTCCCTTCCCCACTCAGCCTCTCAGCACACTCTCCATCTGCCATACTGCACAAACCATACTTACAATAAACCACCAATAAAACAACCAACACCCTTTCTAGATAAGGGAAGGTGACTACCTACATCTTCATTTTCACTTTTATAATAACCAATCCAGTGCTCTGTTCCAATGCACAGCAAAGCATTATGCACAAAGAATGAAACCCTCCATTAAGCTTCTGCCTCTCCTTCTCTCGTCTAGACTCCTGATAAATTATATCAGGGTGAGTAGTTAATGTTTGCTGCTGGTAGAAAACCCCTCAGGGGCCTGCAGAGCATTGAGTTTCCAGGCTCTTGCTGCCAGTGCTAGAAGAGATGGGTGCTGAGAGCAGCATGCTCAGCTCTGAGGAGCAGGAATACCACAGGTTATTCTCCAGATGAATATTCTCCATACTGACTGATGTCAGTAGCTGCAATGGCTGCAGATGAGAAGAGGAGATCACCTCGATTCAGCTGAAAGCAAGGAGGGATGGGAAAAACTGGCACCCTGCAAAGATGTAGATATCAGCTAAGGCCCTGATATTTTAAAGCAATTGTTCTTCCATCATTAGCTGTCAAGTCTTGCACAATTAAATTGTGTGTGAGAATAAACATATTTAAACAAACATTGGCAGAAGTAATTATCAGATGGTGTATACAGTCACAGTTAATGAGCAGGCAAATTCTGCCTATGAAATCTTAGCTTTAAAACTGTTTTAAAGCTACAGAATTTTTTTCCAAATAGCCTCATATATGCACAGCAAGATGTCTTCTTACGCAACTGTAAACTTCTGACCCCAGGCTATTTTCTTTGCCCAGTGGTTTCAGCATAAGCTGCAATATTTGCTTTATTCTTCTGCCCACTACAACAGCTGAAAGAGTAAGTCAGTTCCTTTTTTTTATTTTAGAGATGCTCGGAAAAGGAACCGAATGTGATTACAGGAGTAACCTGATGGAGCCTTACATTGGCACAGAGGGATGAACCTCCTGTTTCATTTTCGAAATGAGACACTTTGTGTGGCAGGAGTGTCTGTGGTTTTAGTAATTACACAGTCGTAAAGGAATTGCAAATAGTTTTATTGATATTTGGATTAGTGGGTAAATCAGATTAATGATAAAGGGAGAGGTCTGTTTGTCTATGTTCATATAGGCTTTCAACAATTCTTCACAAGCCAATCAAATAAACTGTTCCCAATTTAAAAAATAGTTTAATTTCACTGTCTTCAATGAGAAACAGTCACTTTAATACCACTCCTAGACACTTAATGCTTTGCAGGACAAAGTTTGCCATGGGCACCTTTATTCCCAACTTGGTGCAATAAATAGAGGCTATTTTCAGGGATGTTAATTTGATTCTCTGCCCATGTAACACTAATCCCTCAGATGTGGTTTGGAGTTGAATATATACATGCACCAATGCTTTGGCTTGTGACAAACATGAGAAAATGGATGCCAACATTTGAAAACTTAGTGCAAAAGAGAGTCAAAATCAAAGCAAAGGATTTCGAAGGACATAGTTATGGACGAGGACCAAATCTTATGTCTATCTGTGTAGCATCAAAGGGTAGTTTTTTATATTTAAGACCTTAATTATGTGAGGCATTTAATCTCCCGTTTTGTTGAGCGATCTTGCTTGATGAGGTGCCTCTCAACTTTCTGATCTGTTACTGTAAGCACACAAGTGACTTTCTGCTAACCCAGGCAGGCAGTGGGAGGAGGGAGAAGTTAACAAAAAGGGAAAAACAGCTTTTGCTGAAGTTCTCAAATGTCATGGCCATTTAATCAGTCACAAATTAATTCTATGGGCTTGCAGGTTACCCAAGGCAGCCACAGCCCACCCTGCTACCCAGGGCAGGTATGCCATGGTACACTGCTTCAACTTCACTCAGCAAACTCAGATATGTCTGAGGATGGCTTAACTGCTCTGTGTTGACAAAAAAAAATTATAAAATAGTTGTGAAGACAAAGACCTCATTAGCTGAAGTTGTCTGCTGACTGTAATGACATCCTGGACACCTGTCAATGAAGAGCTGCAGGGATGGAGGAGGCTGTTTGATCCTAATCTCTTATTTGCCAGTCTGGATCAGCTCTGTCTCTGTTTGATCTATCAGAGGTTTAAATGACCAGTGCAGTGGCCTGTTCTGCAGCCTGCAAGGCTGGAGATAAGTCTGCAGAAATACCCAGCTGACCTTGGAATGAGCTGTGCTTGGATTTGCTTACAGGTGGTGATCAAAAATACCGTGTGACGGCTGCTTGGTGGGAAAGAGATCCCTTCCACACAAAAGCACATCAGTGCTGCAAAACACAGCTTGCTCAGCCTGGCATGCCAAAGATGCCATACCCCATGCTTGACATGGGCTTCTCAGCTCCTGAGAAATAACTGAGAGACAATCTAGTGTTACAGAGTGAGGGGAGACCCTGACAGGCCAGAATGCCAGCCCTGCAGTGTGTCCATCTCACAGCATGTCCCACAAATAGCCAGCCAAGCCCATGCTGTCTCAGCAGCCAGAGCCATTGCAACTGGAGGCAGAGAGGGGAATGGAGAAATGATCTTTTTATGCCGGCTCTCCTGGCCTGGGGAATTTGGAGAGATGAGTATCTGTGAGCTTGGTTTCTCCTTGAAAACCTCCTTTGGCACTAAGGACTACCATCCTACCAAAGCCATGTGCATATTCAGAATTAACTCTTCAGAGCTTGCTATGCTGAACCATATTCCATCACTACACACATGCGCAACCTCCAGTGAATGTCCAAAATCTCTTTTGTCCTTCCTGACACTAGGATTTGTGCCAGCAAACTATTGATTTCCTAGAACCCACACAGCATTTTTACACAGCACATGACAAAGCAGCTTCCTTTTCCCCTCTTGAGAGCTGAGATTTTTTTGAACCTACTGCTACAAGAGATCTGCACTTGTAGACAGTCCAACTGTGCTGCTGAACAGAGATGCTCAATGTCCTTTTGTGCTTTTCTGTGACTTGGAAATGTGTTAAGCTGAAGAAAACCACGGTGCATTTTTGCTGACCCTCGTGCACATCAGCAGTTCTGGTGCAGAAGTACAGGAACCATCTGGTGGGTGCATGTCAGCTTGCAGAGCTGGGCTGACTGGCAATGGCTACAGAACTTGTGTGTGAGAAAATGAGGCTTCATGAGACGAGCTGAGGAACTTTCTGGCAGTCTAGCACTGGAAATCTCTATAAAAGGAGTCTATTTTGTTCTCAAGACATGAAGCCAACCACAACAGTCTGCTACAGGTACATGTTGTAACACACAGGTGTTGGCAAAACAGTTGGTGGGCGGCTGATGATGGAAATTCAGAGCAGTTCTTAAAGCAGTTCATGTTCAACCCATAGGTTTTGTTCACGTGCCTGAAGTGGATGGTCTGTGATGGCAGTTTCCACCCGGCACTTGAATCTCTGTGAATCACACACCATCCCTCTTTGCCTTCCTGAGAAGCACAAGTACCTCTCTTGGCACTTATTTTTCATTTGGGAGATTTGTAAAGATCCATAGGAAAAGTTTGGGCAGGTATTTCAGGATATGAATGGGAGAAAGTGCTTGCATGTTTGGATAAGCTGGAAATATTTGCCATCAGCCATGGCTCCCAGCAGCTGGAGGACTCTCCTCTCACATTCTGTACTTTGGGAGGTCTCATCCAGTCCATATACAGCTGCAGAGAAAATCTGAATAGTACCAGTCAGGGATGGAGCACTCAGGTCCTAGACAGAGAAAAAGATACTGTTGCACATCCACACTGTACATTCAATTTCATCCTGTTTCACCCTTCATTATATTTACAAGACTCAAGCAAATATTGTCAAGTGACCTAGATGTTGACAGTTTCTCTTGCTGCCTCACACAAATAAACAAATACACCCATCAGCTCTGGCATGCATTCAAGAGAAGCCAGAGGTGCCCCATGCATTCACATCCTGGCCACACATGGTGGTGGCAATAAATAATTGTTTGCAAATGCATGTGTTGCTTTCTTGATTAGTTGCTTTAGTGTGAGATCTGCTGTATTGATTAATTTTAATCTACTTTGTATGTTATTTAGATCTGAAATTGAGTAAAGTGTAGGGAATGAGGAAACTGGTCTAATTTTTTGGGAGTCTACTGCATTTGATTAATTTTATAGCCTGTGTTGATAAAAGCTTTTATCATAGTCTGCTACCAACTTAACTCTCTGTGTTTGTAATTTTTCACTCCTGGGGTCCCACATAATTCAGTTTCATAAACTGATTTGATGGATGTTTTCTGACACTCCAATAAAACCTTTTGGCACAGATTTGCCTATCCCTTGCTCTGCACGTACCTGCACAATGCTTGCTGAAGGCAGAAATAGAACTGTATTAAATTAAAAGGTGTATTGAAAAGAACAGGATGGCCAGAGCAGATGGTTGTAAGCAGTGTGCTTTGACAAAGCAAGAAGTATGAAGCCCAAGTGAAAGAGAAAACTGTCCCAGGAGGATTAAAGACAGTTTTTGCAGCCTGCAAGTCTCCTTTCATCCCTCCTTCTGCTCTATCTACCATCCATTTTTACATTTTAACTGGGATATCTATATAGTACACAGGAATGGGTTAACTTCTCCTGAAGGCAGCTTTCAGCCACAGTCCATAATTTCGCAGCAAAGATTGTACCTCTTACAGGACTTTAGAGATTACAACGAATAGAGTTTCAAGAAGGAAAATGATACCAAAATCTCTTCAGGTGTAGCTGCTGTTATTCTCAGCTACCAGGCACTGGCTTCAAACAAGCAGGGACACAAAGAAAACACCACACACTAATGCTCAGTATCTCCGTTTTGTAGCTGCTTGGATATGATGAAAACAAATCTCTAATAGCTGCTGCTTCCATCATTGCACTGCACTCTGTTTTCTATTCAGTTGCAAGGACAGCTCATTTCCAGCAAACAGGAACAATGTGCTCATATTGCTAATTCATGCCACTACACACAAATGTCCAGATTATGTTGTGCAGAACCAAATTCCAGTCTCATTCATGAGTGCAACTCGCACTTCAATCCAGTTCCCTGGCAAGAAGCAGGCAGCCCTGCAGCAAAGCTTGTGACAAAATATAACCTGAAAGAGGCAATGAAAGAACATCTGATATATTTTATTATGTTTTCATAAGGTTTGAAAAGCAGACCTGGACATATAGCAGAGGATGGAACCCAGGGGAGCAAGTGTCAGAGATGATTTGGAGGCAAATGATTGGCATCCACAGAGGTTGGCATCCACAGAGCGCTGCACAAATTTCCCTTAATCCACTGCCTCCCTGCTTTGGTTTGTGGTGATATGTGTTTGCAGACAGGATATTTTGATATAGAGAATTTGGGGGTGGATAATTTAAAGACTAAAGTAAAGTGCAGACTAATCTTGGGGAAATGCAAGGTAAAAAGATGTGTTAGCTGCTGATGAGAGCAGGGGCTGGGCATCTGCAGTGGCCAATACAGCCTTTTTGTGGCACTTGCTCAGTGGTCTCTGCTCCCAGGGCATCTGCAGCCCACCCACAAGCCAGGGGGACATGAGATCAAATCTAAACTGAGATCCTGTCCAATCCCTTGGCAGTCTGGGGAGCTGCCTACCCATCCCACAGTGCTGCCTACCTTTGCTAATTGCCCCCCTGAGTTACCACCAGCCCCTGGCACTCCAGGGATATGTGGGAGGCTGGAGAAGCCCACTTTGTCAAGGAGTATTTCTCTTAGGGAAAATTACACCACCTCTGCCTGTGTTTTGATTCACCTTCTGTGACTGCATGGGCCAGAATATCTTCCATGAATGGGGCCAACCAGCTGACCTGCTTTGGTGCTAAGCTGCTGCACTGTCTTTTCTCAGTATTTTCCATGCTAATTTCCTCAGGTGCGATGAGGCAGGCTGGGCTGGGCTGGGCCAGTCATTGTTTGGTTGGAGCCCTGTAGGGGACAGTTTTGTCAAGACGTGGCCTTTCACTAGATGGTGCTCTTTGCTGAGCCATCGCTGTGTCTGACCCCTCTTCTTGGAGCTGGGAACTTCCAAGTGATCTGCCCCATAAGCCCTCCTTGTACAGATGGCAAAGGAAGATATTTTTCCAGAGTCCCTGCTCTCATGTGCCTTTTTTTATTGGAGCCATATAAAAAAAAAAAAACAAAAAAACAAAACAACCTACTGCTTTATATCTGATTGTTAAGGGTGTATAATGCTGGTACATTCCAGTCTCCAAAACGACCAAAATGCACAAGCATTGGGACCATTTTTATTGTTGCAGTTGCTTTCAGCTGAATCAACAGTGCATGTTTTGAAAGCCAATGCCAAGTTCACGTACAGGGTTTTCAGGAGATAATCTTCTGCACCATACATAGTGTTGGTTTTTCTGTTCTACTTAGAACATGATGCGTGGGAATTACCTGCAGCCTTCGCCCAGTGCAGCAAAATCTCTGGAAAGTGTTGTGAAGTGCTTTTGGGCTGGTTCTCATGAAGTGACACATGTTAAGCTCAGTGCTGATACTGCCTTTGTGCACATCATCATCCAGCCACTGCCAGGGCTAGCGGGACACTGTAGAAAAAGCCAAGTGGAAATGCTGGGCCACCACGTGTACACATTTCCAAGGAGCTTCCAACAAAAACAGTAACTGAAGGCAAATCACCACCACAAGAGACCAGGCATCTCCACTGTGCAGGGCCTCCTCCAGCCCAGCCGCACACGGACCACAGACCACATGAGCTCATTTGCTAATGGTGGGGTGCCCTTTCCACTGCTTTTCCGGGGAAAGGCGTGGGAACGGTACAGGAGATGTTCCTCCATCAAACCTACACAACCATAGAACCAGGAAAGAGGGTGAGGAGGAGGATGAGGCTGCGGACTGCGCTGGTGGGACTCAAGTGGAGCTGCTGGGTTTGTGACAGGTACAGATGTGCAGCAGATTCTGGTCACAGAACAGGAGAGGCTTTAGCCGCTGGAAGTGGGGATGCCAGAACTCCAACACCCACCAGAACAGGCCCTACAGACAAAGCTCAGCACGTGGATAGTCAAGATCCTAAAATCCTGCAATGCTTTGATTGGAAGGAATCTCCAACATCACCCAGCTCCAACCTCCCCGCCATCGGCAGGGACACCTCCCACTAGCGCAGGTTGTTCAAAGCTCCATCCAGCCTGGCCTTGAACTCTTCCAGGCATGAAGCAATCCCCATGCGCCCCTTCGATAAAAACAACCCCTAGCCTGAGCAACTCTTCCACACCCGCACCACCACGTTCCACACACGCCGCCGCCTCTCCCCCAGCAGCCGAGCTACCGGCAAGGGGCGCAGGCGAGGGAGAAGCCCCCGGGGCAGGCAGCGGGGCTTTCCCCAGCGCTGCTCACGGCCGGATCTCAGCCCCAGCGAATGCCGCCGGCCCCGCACGGCCCGGCCTCGCACTGCCCGGCCCAGGGCGGCCCCGTCCGGCCCCGCTCAGCCCCGCACGGCCCGGCCCCGCTCGGCCCCACCGGGGCGGCGCATGCGGGGAGGCCGGGCCGGGTGCGGCGGCGGCGGCTCAGGTTGCGAGGCGGCAGCCCCCGGCCCTCCTCCTCTCCTTCCTGCCCGCCTCCCCGGGCGGAGAGCACCGGCCCGGCCGCCTCCTCCGCCCCCTCCCCGTCCCCGTCCCTCTCCCTTCCCTCCCGGCCCCGCTGCCAGGGGCGAAGCCGCCCGCCGGGCCCCGCGGTGAGTTTGCCCCGCTGGAGTTGGGCGAAGGGGTGGGGGAAAGTTTGGGGAGGCCGCCGGCGGGGGCGGAGGGGTGGGCGCTCCCCGGGGTCGGGGGTGTGCGGGAGCCCCCCGCCCCTTCCCGCTCGCTCGCACGCTTCCCCCGCCCTTCCTCGTCCTCGGGGGGGTTTTTCTCCGCGCAACTTCGCGTGGAGCCGCTCCGGGCGGCTCCTCTCCTCCGCGTGGCTTTATTCCTTTTCATTTCAGGGCTCTCGGTAGTTTCTCATTTATTTGGAGCGTTTTCTCGCGCGGCTGCTCCCCGCCGCTATTGTCTGCGGGCCGGGGCCGGGGCCGGGCGCGGTTCCCCCGCAGCCGGGCGGGGGTGGCGGCCCCGCTGTGCCCGGGGGTGTGCCGGGGACACGCACCCGCCTGGCCCCCAGCCTCCCTCCACGCTGGAATACTGATATCCTGCTCGGAACCCCCCTCCAGGCTCACAGACACAACTTTGTATCGCAGTTTATTGCACGGAAAGTCACCGCGGATTCTTATCAAGAGCCCCCCGCAACACGCTGGTAGTGGTGCGTGTCACTTTTGGGTCTCAGTGGCCCTTGGTGTCACTGCCGTGGGGTCTGTTTCATGCGTTCACTCTGTTGCTTGAAAATATAATTGTTTTTGTTCCTTCTCGTGTGCAGACCTTTCTTCTGAAGCCAATGCAGGAGTTTCTGGATGAGGATTGCGAAATAGTAGTTTTTTTTCCTGAACCTGTAAACTGTTGGGTTTATTAATCCACCTTCTGTGACTGTGTTGTAAGCGCAAGTCATATAGAGGAGTGGGGATTTGCAGAATCTGATTTTGCTGACCTCTGGAATTGGTTCTGCTCCTGTGTCCTTTACAGGGCTTCATGTTAGCTGGAGATTGGAAGTGAGGGAAAAAAGTGATTTATAGAAAGTTCTTTTTTTTAAGAGTACACTGTATCAATTCTGCTGTGGATGACCAGATAGAGATTTGATAAAGGGATTAGAAATCCTGCACTGCTGTAGGACAGTTGGTCACTGTGGCTCTCTGTAATCTCCGTCAGCCGTAAAACTTTAGGTGCTCATGGAGATATGCGATTCAGTAGAAATATGTAAAGCATGTAGCTTCAGAGCTGAGTTTAGACAGTTGGTCTGAGATCTATGGATGTCTCGTGTACTGGGAGTTTTGGCTAATGTAATCTAATAAGTTTTAAAGGGCCAAGCGACATTAGTTCTGTTTGTGGTGACTCTCCTGGAGTCCCATGTTGGGTGTGTTTTTCATGTTCTGCACGCCCTTGCTGAGCTGTTGTGGAATTGTAAGGGTGAACCAAGTTCCACATGGGTCCTTGAAGGTAAAGATATCATTTATTGTGGTGTTAGAGGAGCTGTATTTTTATACATAGATACCTTAGCATTGGGAGTAGATTGATGTTTAACCTCATAACATCCCTGCCTGTGGATAGAAGCTGCTGTCTGTAGTAGAGAGGCATTTGCTATGCTTTGGGACATGGTGACAGTGACTTGTTCGTAGACTTGAAATTGATGTGTTTGGGTTTTTTGTTTTGGTTGCTTTTTTACAAGCCTGGTAGCAGAGTAAGGGTGCAATAGACAAGGTGAGGATCATCTGGTCATGTGTTTTCCCTTGGCACCAGTTCAGGTGTGTACCTGTTGTCCATTTCATGGGTTGAGCCTCTCCATTGCCCATCTGTCCTTGCAGCGCTGCCCAGTGCTGGACAGACAGGCTAGCCTGGGGCTGTTGCTAGAAGGGCACGGGTGTTGAGTTCTGCCAGGCAGACAGGTTTTGTAGGTAGCCTGAATGACGAGTCCCCTGCAGGTAGTGTGGATACGAGCTGTCCTGTGTGACAGCGTTCCAGCCTGGATTTCCTGCCCATCTCTGGTGACCACGGATGGCCGGCATAGCCCGAGAGGTGAGGACACGACGTGTCCGAAGGGAGAGAGTCCAGCCAGGGACTGCAGCCAGAGAGAAAGGCAGGAGCTCGATGTTCCTGATTTACAGCTTTGCTGCATCAAAGGAGGGAAACACATTTAAGAGCTCAAAGCTTCTCAAAGGAACAGAGCTCTGCCAGGTACTATGCGATGATGGATGTTTTTAAACACAGTCTGCGTAGCGCAGCTTTGAGACTCAGGCATATGCAGAACTCACTAATCTCTCAGCAGGATATACTTGTGAGTAAGCCGTGTTCTGGTCTAGGGTACACTCCTGTGCTAAGAGGAGGATTAAGTACTGTTAAAGGAATCTGGTTATTCTATCCAAAGCATGAATTAAGAACAGCAGTCAATAAATTATCCTTGAGGAAAAAAACATTGGTAGGTTTATTGGTGGTGTTCACATGCTCCTGTGTTACAAGAGCAGTGGGGTTCTTTCATATAATTTTCTGCTGGAATATTAAGTTTTAATAAATAGCTACTTAACAAAAAAATTACCAGTAGAAGCTGCAGTGCCTGCTGTACCTATTTCTTTTCCACTGTTTCCAGGACACCAACGTATCAGTTTTCTCTGCCTGGTATTTGGTGGTGATCCACTCGCCAATAAAACCGACCTTGAAGCAGCTTGGAAGCTTTTCTGCTTATTACTGTAGCTAGTTATCTCTGCAATCTACTTGAGTGCTATTAAATGCTATTTCTATAGGGGTTCCCCACACAGGCAATAAATAGCCTGAAGTCAGCTGAACCACACAGCTGATTGGTAGGGAGGAACTATTTGGTTTTGTCTTGTCTCTGCTGGTGGAAGGCACTGCTAAGAAGTTATAAACTTGAGGAGAAGGCTGGGTAGTCCAGGAGGCCATAAAGGCATGATATGGCCTCCCTGTGTGATTGTGGCCCCATGTTTTACCAGTATCCTGCACAGGGAGTTGGCAGTTCGTGTGGTTTCCAGCTGGAGGGTGACTCCTGTTTGCAGGCACATGAGAGGCTGGATGTGGAAAGCTGGGGAGGAAAACACCTTGCAGCCTGCACCTTGTGATTACTGAGTGCTGTTCTGTGCCAAGTGCTCATGTGCTTGCTTGCATTGATCACCTGTAGGACAGATAAAGGTAATGAGTGACGTTCTGAAGCAGCTGATAGCTCTGGTGTAGAGTCCTCCTTTGCTGCCCTGGGGCTTGCCACAGGGGATATAATCCAGCTGGGAGCCTGGTTGGGGCTGGCATGTACCACCTGGTCACCAGGAAGCTCTGCACCTTTTCTAAAACAAAACTGGTTTTTAGGGTGTTGGATATAATGCGATTTTTATGAATAGCTTAGTCATGCTTCATTTTTTTTTCCCCTCTTCTAAAACAGCTGTCAACAATCTCACTGTGGGGAGGGAATGGGCCACTCCTTGTACTTACTGAATAGTCAGGCACTTCAGCCTGGCATTGCACTTCTTAGTGGCTTTTGGAAACAAAGCCGTGGATGTGGCACAATGGCTTCTTTTTATTTATTTATATATCAAGCCTGCCTTTCCCCCTTTGCAAATGACCTTTATGCAGATCTAGAAGGCAAAGCCCATCACTGGGAGTTAGCTAGTTAGTTACTTCAGTTACTGATAAGAAAATATGATGGCAGTGCTCCAGGAAAAGCAGCTATGCTGGGAACTTGTTGCTGCAATGAAGCTATACAGATCTTTTTCAGAATGATATACCTCTGTATATTTATAGTGCTTTGTCAGGGAAACAGGGTGACTCCTCTCATAATGTCTGCATGACAAATAAGCTGTGACGCCACAAATCCTGTAAAGAGTTTATTGTCCTTCTCCAGACGGCTGGTGGAGACATGCAGTAGGTAAAAGTTTCAGTATCGTGCTAGACTTGAACTGCAGTTTTGTCATCTCATCTCTTTTGTGTGTTGGTGTAGCATTAGCAGCCTCTTCCAGTTCCCCAGCTGGGCCATACTGGGGTTTTTGGGTCTGTTCAGCAAACCAGACTGGGAAATGGATCACAGATAAGAATATATTATTGTTTTATGTGTATACAATTTATAACTTGTGTCAGTTAAGAAAAAAAGTTCATTCTGTATCTGCATCACTTACCTGACTCAATGTTCCTTTGTGTTACCACAAGCAGCTGCTGTGGCAGAGGGTTGGATGCTTCCACCAGGAGAAACCTAAACTCTTGGAAGTGCTTTTCCATTTGCAAAGAAGGCATTTGACTGTGGTGCCCATCCCTTTTTTATAGCATGTGAAGACGACATGGGAGATAGATGTTTCTGAGATAAGCCCGTGTGCTAAAAGTCAGAGTGTTTAATTTTTAAGTTCTCTAAGACAGCAGTTCAAGAGCAAAGAGAAATCTGTGCAAAATAAGTCCTGCCATTTTAATAATGTTTTTTTAAATTTTCTTTATAACCATTTTAGATAGGTTGCTAGGTTGTTGAGGAACAGGTGAAGAAAGTGCAATCACAAATATTTTAAAGTAGGCAACAGTCCTTAAAAAGTACAAAGTGTGACACCTTGGAAAAAGTAAGCTTCAGTTCTGTGGTAGCTGTAAGGGATCACATGTTGTGACATGGTCAGGCAGTCCAACAAGGCTATTTTATATATATTGAGAAGAAACTCACAAGTCTGATGCTGCAGAGTTTATTGGGTGGTTTGTAATATGCCTGAGAAAAAGGTGAATTCTTTGTTGGCATAGCAATGAAGTTCTCACTGTCCAAACGCTCAAATATTTAATCTAGGATTGGAGAAAACATAAGGAAAAATTATCCCTGAAGCTAATATCATCACCTTCTACAGCACTTGTGTTGAGGGCTTGAAATACAGTATATTCCAAGCATGTTTTGAGTGTGGGGTTGGGTTTGGTGCCTCTGGGCAAGGTCTGCTGGTGGTGTGGGCTTTGGGGGCTTCCATGGTTGGTGGAGGATCTTGACTGTGGCCTTGGCTGCAGAATCCAGAGTGGTGCTTCTTCACCAGTGAACTCGTAATTCTGCAGGTTTTCTTGACAAAGTTAATTCTCCTGGACCACCTGCATTTTTCTTGAATCTCTTTGCCCTTATGAAGACTGTGAATTCGCTTTTATATTCAAAATGATCCAATCTCTTCAGTCAAATTTTCCTTTTTTTAAAAATTTTTGTGATTCTGTCAATTGTTCATAATAATTTTCCTGTTTGGCTGCTCTTGTGTTTCCAAAACTGTTCATAGTATTTTGTTTAGTCAATGTGGCAACTGAGCTGTCACACTTTTTTTGTAGGTTTGGTCCTTTCCTGTGGTCACCTTTTGATTTCCTTGAAAATTGTGAGGTAGAGACTGATTGCTCATTGGATCCTGTGGAGCTGCTCTTCTGAGATATTTAAAATGTATGAGCACAGGTAGCAACTGATCATTGTGTCTTTGTTTCAAGTACTTGTGAAATTTTCTAATAGACTATGCAAAATTTGCCACAACTTCTGACTGCTTCTAGTCTCTTTTTGTATTTTTGACTACTTTCAGGTGGCTGATCTAACTTTCCCGTTAGTCTTGCTGCTGAATTGTTTTTACTTTATTGTTACATTTGCAAAATACATGGTGAGAGATCTCCCCAAATTGTTTTTTAATGTGAGATGTTATTTACAGTGTGGCAGCACCGCTGAGATTAACCTGATCCATTGTAAAAGGAAGGATTTAAGGATTTTCTTCTGTAGCAGCTCCTTTAGGCTTTATTTCTGAGAGCAAGGGAAAAGGAAATAAGCAATGAATTATTCATTTAAAAATGAGGCTGAATTTTGGAGACACTTTTTCCTGTATGAGCATGATTTAAGGTGGTCATCCTAAAGGTCATTTGATGACAATGATCAAAACTTTGTGGAGAGAAAGTGCCCCATGTGTCATCCTTGAGTCTTCTGTGCTTTTTATCACCCATGACTAATGCAGACTGGAGCAGCAAGTTACGCTAAAATATGTGACATATTTGTATCTTCATCTTAACCGTATCTGAGGTTTCTGGCAAAGTTACTTGGGAAAGTCAATCTTCTTCCCAGTGTGTCTCTGCCCTCAGTGGTGTAACTGTTCTGTAAATCTGAATGCTGCACTTAGTAAAACCATTACAAACAAAGATTCTGGCACGGAGCAGTTGTTCTAAACCGGACTGTCTTCAGACTCAAACCGGTGACTCACCCATTCTTGTTCCATGGATTAACACACCTGGCATGTGTCACGCATGGATGCTGGCCCAGTCATCCTGTTCTTGCAGGTATCCCTGTTTCCAGTGGAGGGAAGATTAAAGTGGGGGTGGGAGTGTGCACAGCAGTTAAAAACCACCTGGTGGAGGTTGATGCTGAGGATGGGTTTGCCCAAAGGCTCCTTTTGCCATGTGCCTGATGTTGCTCTGTTTCTGCCACTTTTTGGGGATGCACAGAGTGGCTGCTTGTGGGAAGTCTCTCCCGTGTCTCTCCCTCTCTCCCTGAAGGGCAACAATACAGAAACCTGTGGTGGGTCAGGCCATAGGGTGTCTGGCCTTGTTTCCTGCCATGTGGTGTTGGTTGTGGGTTCTTGGGGAGGTGTGAGAGCAAGGAAAGTCCACACCAGTGACTGTGGGCACAGTGGGGTTCAATACCAGGATGTGTGACGCATTCAGCTTCCCAGCATGTATGGATATCGACACCCTGCCAGCTCTTGAAACTTGCTGTCAGTAGAAAAAGAGGGAAAATAAGGGATAGTGGGGGTTAGATTGCTGAAGTGAATGAGTCTTGGTCACTTTACACATGCTGTTTTCCCTCCTGAGTTTCCTCTGGGATGCTTAAGCCTTTGGTCCCATAATAGCAGTGGGACAATGAATGCTTGGATGGAGGAAGCAGGTGTTAAAGGAAGGGGGGAAGTGATTTATTTTGGGGGGAAGGGGAGGACAGGATGGCCGTATTTGCCTCTTATACAGACTAATTTCTTTTGGCTCATGAGCTTGTGCACAGCTTCCTAATTGCTGAACCTGCAAGTAAGATGGCAGCAAAACTGGGACTCGCTTTTTATTTTTTTTGAGTTAATATCACTTAGTGAGTCAGCCGAGGAGTGAGGTTTACGTGATGTACCTCTGGTGTTACGTGATGAGTTCTGTTGTTTTGTTCCCTGTTACCATAAATCTTTCACTGCAGCAGCAAGGCTGCAGTGCTGACAACACTGGACATCTTCAGGTCTGCACTTTGTACTTGGGAGTGCTGGCTTTTAATTGTTTAAAACCAAACTGGAGCTGATTGAGTTTACGTGTGGCCTAGATTCAAACAGTTTCTGTAGTGTGATGTGAAGGTCTTTGAGTTGCTGGAGAGGGTGATTCTGAGATAAAATAGAACAGGCTGCTTCATATGCTGTGTAGCAGATGTGTTTGCATCCCTAGCCCAAAGATTTCCCATCCTGGCAGTAATGACAGCACTCCATTACATTAGTGGGGTTTTCAGCCTGTGCAGGAACCTCTCTTGAACATGGGAGTCAGTTTTTCCATCCCTGAGTGTTTTGCAGCCACTCCACCCATTTTTATGATGAGTGATCATCATCGAAGAGCACAGTGGAACACAAGAGGTGGTGAGCAAACCTTTTGTTACATTAAATGTAAATGTTTACAGTTTCTCTTCTCCTAGCAGCTGCCGAGAAAGTGGGTTGTCTCAGCTGGGTATAGAAATAAAGACTAAACCCTTTTTATATGTACTGTCATAAAAGAAGGCCTTGTGTAATAAACATTCATTTCACAAGGTCCAGGTGTCTCTTTACACTTTTGTTTGATTCAAGGCAAAAGGTTGCTGCACATATTTGTTAACTGCAGGTTTTTCTCTATTGTGGTGCAGATGCCAACAGGAAAATACACATTTGTCCTCAGACCGATTGTGGGAGGATGCTGGGGGTTATGTTGGTACCCACTGTGTGCTGGTGGCTCCTGCTGAGTTGGGCACAGGAGTGTGAATCCGTTTGTGCAGTGGGAAGTCTCCAAAATTTGGAGCTGCTTTTCCCCCCTGGCCAGAGCTACTAATGAATTTTGGAAGAGTTTTTTGGTTATGTAGCCTGAAGAAGAGTTTGTGTGTAGCATGGAGGCTGAGATCTGAGCACTTAACTAGCATAAAATTCTTGTAACTACCTTGTAAATGTATTTTCTTGAGTAGGTGCCTTTCTTGTCCCTGTGAAAGATGCTGATGGGAGTAGGATGATAGGAGCAGGTTTCTTGAGAGCTCTCCCACAGTTAAAACAGGGCTTTGATCTGTGTTTTCATGGGCAGTGTATTAAGCTAGAAAAAGAAGCAGACTATTGCGTGAAGAGCTTACCAGTTAGTACTGTGGATAATAAATATGTTTGCATGGATGTTAACAGGATTAATTTTTTGTGAAGTGCATTGAAAATGGGAGAATTAAAGAAATACTTAAGTGCTAACTGGCTTTGTGTCTCATAGGTCTTGTAAATTTCTTTGTCCCTCATTCCAGTCAGTTTCAAGTTGTGTTTTTTATGGGTAAGTTTCAGGTTGTGTTTGTTATTGATATGAAATTTACCTGTCAGTCCCATACGGTTTTTTTCTGTGTTCTGGGAGTTTTGCAATTTACCTATGGGCAGTAAGGTGGTAAAATGTTGTATTTTCAGGTGGCATTTCAGGAGAGGTGCTCTGCTGAATGTGTTGTCCTTCCTTCTGCAGCTGGAATTGGCTCTGCTTGAACTGCAGGGTTTAGTGCTTAGACCTCCCTGGTTTTCCCTTTATCAGATTAGCTGGGATTTTGGCAGGACTTTGTGCTGCTTTTTCTTAGCCAATCGACTTGCATGTGAGTGTTCAGTAACTTTCTTGCTTTATAATCTCAAAGTTCAGAAGTCATTGGGTTCTTTGAGACTAATAAGAGTTCCTGTCCCAGCGACACCTTATGGCAGGCAGAGAAAACACTTGAGCATGTGGAGAGCAAGTTTTGAAATGAAAATTCAAAACTCCTTGAGGAAGATGGAGGACCTGTGGCAAGGAAAGTGCTTGGGAATGTATACATCTTTCTGAAGGTAAAAAACATTAATTTGCTTTTTACCCTTTCTTTCCTGGATGGTCCCATCTTTCCTGGATGGGACCTTTCCTGGAAGGTTCCATCCCCTTTGTGATATCAGTTAGTACTATGAGATGGCAGATAAATGGCAGTCAAACAGTTACTGTACAATTGCATTATATAAGAAGGTTAAGCATTGTGATAAAATGTATCAAGTCAGTATAAACTTATCGAACTTTTTAGTACTTTGCGTAGAGGAGTCCTGATTTTCCCACCTCTCTCCCTCCCCAGAACCAATTTGTAAAGTCTTTTCCAATTTTTACTAAAAATCTACTCTGATCAGTGCTACTGATATTAAGAAAGAATAATACCGTTTGCATAAATAACTGTGTGCATTAATGCCTTGGGCTTGTCATATCTCAGTGCTAAAGAGGAACCTAGACCATTTTGAAGGAAATGAGCTCTAAGTCTAAAGTTTTTCTAAGTCTTGTTGAAGTTTTTCTTTGGAAAGGTTCATCACTTGGTGTTTGCAGTAAAGGAAATAAATTGTTTCCTTGCAGGGTTTCTTTTGATTCTTAGATAAGTCTCAGTCTGAGCCACTGGATACCTTGGGGATAGAGACTTGGTTTAACATTTGGTGGAAGTTGACTGAGGAGCAGGAGCTGTTGCAGTATGTTCATGTCATTGTGGCTGTGATAGTTGGCAGAGCAGCATTTTAAATTCCCACACAAGAGATGTACAACTCTGTCTACTTGAGACCTTGTTGCTTCTGGCTGGTTGGGGGAAAAAAAATATGCCCATGATGGAGAGGAGAGCAAGAACTGTTGGGATGCTGCTAGATGAAAGCCTAGCAGCAATGAGCAGTTTGGGAATACACCCGAGCTGGAATGCAGGGTCAGGCTCAGAGTGTGCCTCCCAGCCAGGGAGAGTTGCAGGGTGGAGATGGCAGGGACCACCCTGCACATTGGGAACCAATTGTCACCTCTGCTTCGTGCTCAGCCCCGAGCTGTCCCCTGTTGGAGAGCAGCCTTTTGGGTGTGCACTGGGCACTCAGCAGCATCCTGTGATGAGACAGGGGGAATCCTGGTTTTTACCTTCCCTGTGACTTGAGCACATTGAATTCACTGCTTGGTGCAGGATGCTGAACCCCTGGTGCATGATGTGCCATGTTCTGGGTGTAGCTGCCTTGGTCAGTGTCATTGTCCTGCCATGGAGCAGAGGCAGGATCAGAACACACACTCGTTTCTTTTTGCCTCTTTAAATTATCTGTGTTAACTCCCTGATGTCTGTTATTCAGAAAATAAATTTTGTCTCATGCATCCAACCCAGGAAAGCGCTTATATTATATATTCAGCAGCCAGGAAATTGAATGAATCCTGATCTATTCTTAATTTCTTGTGTTTCCTGTGGTTTTATTGTTTGTGTTACCAGCCCTAATATTTACATACTTTTGAATGAGCTTTTCTTTTTTTGGAAGATACTGCTTTGTTTGTATGCCTTGCAAAACAGGTTCTTCCATTTTTTTTTTTTCAAATAACCAAACAGCTTACTTTCTCAAAGGAGTAGGAGGGGGAAAAAAGGAAGATTATAGGAATCACCAAAGGGAGATATCTAAGAATAGATTTTTTTTTTGGTTGATGATATGCTAAGACTTATTCTAAACTTGCATCTATCCTTCCAAATGTCTTTAGGCTCTTTGAGAACTTTGTAAAACTTGTTGCATATGGAATTAAGTGCTTGTGGGTGCTTTATCTGAATAGCTGATGCATTTACAGTTGACATTTTAAATGCAAAGGTGCTTCCATGAAAAATGCTTGTTAGAACAAAGTTGTAGTTGCCACTGAAACGCCAAAGACATTGGGAGACAAGTTGGTGGAGTCTGCTGCGTTAATGTTTAAAAGTAGTGCTGGTGAGTGTTGTTCATCTATGTGTCTCTCGAAACTGATGTAGTGCTTTTTTCTACAGAGTAAGGAATATTTCACAGTTATATTCCCTGCCTTTCTTCTGGATATGGAGGGCTGATGGAGCTGATGTTCTTTAGGGGGTCTGTCCCTTGGTACATCAACTGGCTGCCTTTTCCGTGGATGTTTGCTTTCCTTTAGTAATCTTTTAGGAGCTAATTTGAAATTGCCAATTTTTTTTAAAAAATAAAGCGTTCTCCATGGAATCTGTGATCAGCCTTTATTTGCAGGTGTTACTGTTCTGTGTTGGATTTCCAACCAATCTTCAGATATTTATTTCTTCCAAAAAATAAGACGGAACTTGAGAACTTTTTCTTTCAAATCTCTTCTGCCTGCCATGGATAAAATCTGTTTGCACGTTGATGAATAGTGGCTGGGAAGCCTGTCTGGTTCTGCAGCAGGATCCATAAATAGCATTAGTGTCTGGTTTACTTTGGGAAGGAAGGTGTCCCGTTGTGGCAGTGGCAGGGGGGAGCCTTGCGCTCACTCCCAGTGAAGTTGCCCTGTCTGGGCAGTGTTCACCAGCACGAAACTCTGAGAAACATGATACAGTGTCTCTGCTGAGATACAGAACCCCTTTGAAAGCTCCAGAAAGTACTGACATTTATAGAAATGGCTAATACTGGCCTTTTTATTTTCTCTATCCCTCTGCTGTTGGCTCAGAGAGACTTGGAGGATCATAATCCTGTGTGAAAAATACTGATGTTTCCCTCATCACTCTTCCTATCATTTGCTGCAGGGAGCACCTTGGGCCATGCAGAGCACATTGCTGCATGTGGTCCATGTCTAGCACTCCTGTGTGTTCAGGTGGATGGGCCAGCACTTGGAGTAGCTGTTCTAGTTGCCAGACTGGATCTGGCAGCTCATTATCAAACATGTTGGGTCTCAGGGTTGAGGTTTGGATGAATGCCTCTGAAATGCACCCTTTCCACCAAGGATATTTTCAGGTTTGTTCTTTGGAGCATTTGGTTTGTGGCACAGTTGCTGAAGGAGAAACTGTCCTCTCTGCTAGATCAAAAATCAGTTTATTTTGGAAAATGGAAGGAAAATGTTCAGGTGGTTCAGGAGTAGCACAGTTAACCATCTCTGATATGCCAGAAGAATCATGTGTGCAAAAGGGCAATGGCTGGCAATTATCTCAGAGTGGATGAGGCTTGGGATACTTGTGTCCTGTTTCATTGGCAAAATGAATCCAGGTAAAGTTTCAGAACTGCAATAAAAAAAGTTTAATTTTCACCCTTCTAGTGAAGACAATGATAAAACTCCTTGGCCGCTTGGTTTTTTCCTTTCCTAAACTGCTTGTGGCATGGTTATTGCTGGATGTTGTGAAATGTAAATAACACCAAGGTAGTGAACTCAGCATTCCCTGCTCCTTGGCAGCGTGGGTGAATGGAAACATCTGTCCAAGGCCTCTCTGGTTCCCTTCCCTCACACAGCTCCTGCTTCCAGCACAGTGCTGCAGAACGTGCTGCAAAGTCCTGCAAACCCTGTCCTTAACTCTGCTTCACACAAAATGGAGGAAAAGCTGGACAGTTAAGGGAGTGAGGACTTTTTTCCCCCATAGTGGGTATTTTAGTGCAAGTCATTCAGATTTCTGCTGTTCTGATGCCAGCCTGTGACATGGGACAGACCTGAGCTCGTGCTCTTGGCACAGTCCAGCTCCTCTGGTGTGTTCATCTCTTGCATTTCACTCTCAAATCACTCACTTGGCAAATGCTTAACTATTCCCTGTCTCTCCTATTCTGATTATACAAGTAGGCTGTGGCAGGGTGTAAGCTTCAGTAAAAAGGATTTATTGGTTTGCAGGCATGGGGATGGGTGATAGGGATTGAACTACTTTTTAACCTCTTAAAGAGGAGTGGGAGGCAAACACAAAACTGCAGCAGCAAATGCAGAAGGAGGATGGGAAACCACCGTGGTAATTCACTCGGGGTTTCCTCTGAGCTTGGGTAGGAGATCTTACTAGGTTTTTACTTTGTGGCCATAAAAGAAATGCAAACAAAACCCCAAAACCTAAGTAACCATGCAAATAATGCAGGAAATACGTAGTGAATGTTTTGTGATTGGGAGAGATAGTAACTGGGGCTTCTGAGCTTTGGGTTGGCTACAGGATGTAAATACTGCTTGTGTTGGTATGGGTGGATGTTGTGGATCAGGTTCATTGACACTTTGGACTCTAAAACTTACTTGGTAAATTTCAGACACTGCTTTGAATTTGTTTTCATTTCAGCTAGAGAAGTTGTTACTAATTTTGTCCTGTTGGTGAAAAATGAAATTGAGATGTTTTCCTTACAAGGTGTTTTCATGGTGATTTCTAAAAAAATTTTTTTATTTTGTAATCATAAATTGGGAAGGATGGATGGGAGAAGAAAAGGGATGCTCTTGTTCCTTTTAAAATCTACAAATACCGATTTTTTTTCTCCCCTCTCTCACCCCTTGTGTGACTGATGAAAAAGAAGTGTCAGTTTTTAAATAGATCAAACATCTTTCTAGCACATAACATTGGTTTGAGGTGAGGCTGCATGGCCAGGTTTTGATGGTTTAGGGATATATTAGGTGAATTAATACAGCCATCTGTGATGCATTTATGAAAACTGTTTTTTTGTTTAAAGCTTTCAGTGTTTTTTTCCTTTGCTGTCAATATGTAAAAAATTATTTCTTTAAGGGAAACCTGAACTGTGCTAGCCAGGGACTAATTCTGCATGCAGTATATCCTGTTCTGAAAAAAAGTGGGTTATTCTTAACATAAATTACATACTCAGAATTAAGTAAGATTAAAATTACAGTGAAGACAGGCTAATAAGGGTTTTACTCTGCTGAGGAATTTGACTTAAAGCTTGCATTGGAGCCTGAAGTTGAATTTGAGCCGCCAATCCAACTGAAGTGTAAAATGCTTCCTAGTCTCAACTAGAGTAAGCTAATGCAGAGTCTTGACTGAATTATGGTTTTTTCCTCTCCTTTTCGTGGGATAGATTTATAAAGAATTATTTTGATGATTTTATTTTCCCCTCTGAGCAGTTCCAAGAGCTAACACAAAGCATCATTGCATAATGGAGGGCTGGACAGCAGAATGCTTCTGTGATCTTTAGTGTTGCTTCAGGATTTCCAGCTCTGTAAATAATTGCTCAAGGCAAAGGTACACTAATATTATTTGGTGAACAGGAAGTCTGCAAATAGCGTGGTATTTTGCCATAATTACATTTGCAGTGGTGCAGGTGTTGAGCCTTACCCATAGCCAGGAAAACCAGTGCCTTAGATAGATTTGTTAAGAACATGTGGGTGAGGAATTGGGATGAAGGTTTGAAGGAAAGTACATCAGCAGATTTGAATTTAAAGGTTTGAAAAACATAAAAAAGTTTTAGGGGATGTGTTGCTGATGCACTGCTACAATGGCTTGGCTTTGTAACAGCAAAACAAAACCATCCAAATCCCCCTTTCTTGAGAAACTGCAAGATACTCTTAGATTTTTATTTGTTTTTAATGGATTATGGTTTTCTTAGATTGATGTGCTGCTTTTTGTGCTCAGGGCTCAGAGGTATTTGTTACTGTGGTAGTTTTGCCTCATGCTTCTCACACCCAAATCTTTCCTTAGCTCATTTGATGCCAAAATCCTTTTTTTGGCTCTGTTGGTGACCAGAGCAGCTAAGTGTGAATCTTGAGCAGCTGGTTAGGTGACACCCCGTGTCTCCTCCAGACAGTGAGAGTGTTCAAACACTTCATTAATACTTTACTTGAGCTGTCTCAATGAGATGGCTGAAGGAAATTAAATAGTCATTAAAATAATGCTGCCAGAAGTGCCTGAAACCAACTATATTGGGAGACTGACTCATCTGCCCTTGCTCTGGATGCAGTGGGAGGGTATCCTGCTTTTTTCATGACCTTGTATCACCAGCCCATGCATTCATTTGGGAACAGACTGATGAAGGAGAGAAGATGATATGCTAAAGGGAATGTTTCTGAGGGTGATGCTCATAGTTGAAATGGTCTTGGAGTAGTTATTTTGAGAGGAAATCTTGGCTCGTGTTCATGGAGCTGAACTACTAAGAGCAGCCTGCGAGGTGGGAAAAAAGGGATGGGGAGAAAGGAAGCAGGTGGTGAGAGGATGTGTGTACCAGAGAAGTGAAGCAGCACTCATGTTATCTCTTCCAAGCCCTCTGTTTTTCCTCCCTCTAGAGATGGCCATTATTTCAAGTGGGCCCTGAGGTTTGGAAAAAAAGGTTTGGTGTGTGTGTGAGCAGCAAATATTGAGAAAATTGCTGTGCTGTGTGTGAACTTATCATGGAAGTTTGTAACTGAGATGCATGGTGATGTCTTCACTTGATTTTGGCTCTGAAACTTTGAGGGGCATAGCAAAATACTTGGTGCCAGCCCAAATGGACTGGTATAAAAGTAAATAAATACTTTTAATAGATTGACTCTGTCTTGCTTAGTAATGTTCCTGAGTGTTTCAGCTTTGGATGTTCTTGAAGAAATTGCTCTTTCTTAGCCTAAAAGGCAGCACTTAAGATATTTAGACAGAAGTGGTGCTGCCTCTCCAGACAGGAATATTTGTATAAATGTTTAAAGTGTCCAGTTAATCTGGCAGGATTGTGACCAGGATAGTGTGCCTGTGTGCATTTACAGTGTAATTATGAATGGTTTGTGCTGTGAGACAGTGTGATGGCTGCAGTGCTGCCTCTTTGTTATAAATACAGCGTCTTCTGGGCTGTTGTTTAAAGACTCCTTTGGAAGCCTGATTTAATAGTTGAGCTGAGTGAATAATTCAAAACCTTTTTATCAAGTTCTTGTTTAAATTCTTAAATGAGCTCACCATAACCTTTTTATGTACCCCTCCTGCATGTGTCATACAAATATTAGAATAATTGAGTTTTACTAGAGCAAATGTTTCTGTGAAGCAAATTTTTAGAGCTTGATGTATGACTGTTTATGGAAAGGGGAATGTTAAAATCTCACACACCAGTGCCTATGCCAGAAACTTGTGCTGGCTTACTTAGGAAAAGTGTGGGGGGCGAGACCCTTGGCTTTGTTGGAGCAATCCTAACTGAGCTGGTTTGTCAGATTGACTTGTTTGCAGTTCAAAAACTGAACACATGTATTTAAAGGAATTTCAGCTATATCTCTTCTTACAGGCCATTCTACAAACAGTAGCAGTACTTAGTTTAAAATATTTGCTTTTTTTCCAGATAAGTACTATTTTGACTCTTTTTTCCTTTTCTCACCCCTTTACATGAGATGAAGCAGCACATTCAAAATGCATCTGCTTAGCATCACTGAGTAGCTTAACAAAGGGATGCAGATGAGAGAAAATCCATAGTAACCTTCCAGATTTCATCATTCCTTGGCTTGAAGTCCAGTCCAGGCTGGAGGAGAGCCTTGCAGATAAGTAATTGAGTGGATTTAGCATGCCTACTCACATGTATTAATGTTTGCAGACTTGCTGGTGAAAACTCATTAGTGTTAAGTCACTTCTGAGTACTGATGGTCTTTAAAAGGCAAATGAAAGCCTTGCAACCAGGATGTCTGCAGAACTGGCATCCATTTGTCTTCTGCTTCTGAAGAAAAATGGAAGACTTAAAATCTAAAGCCAGCTCAAGAAGCAGGAGTTGAGGATTAGGCAGCGAGCTGGGAGATGCTGTTTTCTCAGTGGAGAATTGTTGCTTAATTGGTTACAAGAATTTAGTCAAGGCTGTTTATTCTGTTTGCAGACAAACCTCCTCCTGTGCATGCTCTGGCAGTGCTCTAACCTCCCTGGCACTGCAGTGTGTGCTTGGAGATGAGATGGAAAATCCTTCCTCTTGCAGTGCGTCAGGAGTTAGCAAAGCCTGATTCGCATGTGCAGGGTTTGCTCTGTGAATTTTGGATTTCTTTGCTGATTTTTCTCTCTGAACTCTGCTGCAGCCACCTTTAACAGTCACTGGTAATACCACATGCCCCTGGAATTGCAGGTTTGTGTGACAGTGAAACTATTATTGAAATTTTCCATTGCCTTCAGTCACAGCTAGTCCAAGTGTAACTATTGACAGTACAGATGCTGGAAACTGGGCATCTGTATATTCATACCCAGGCTATGAGAAGCACAAGGTGGTCTTTAGAAGTAGGAACTTTTAGATTTTGGGGTTGTTAAAAAACCCAAACTGACCTCCAAACCCTGGCATCATCACAACAACCAGCTTTGACTTTGCAGAAGGAGCCAAGTAAACCTGTTCTTTTTTTGGCTTTCCTGAAATTGTGTATGTGTAGAGTCATATTTTCACTCAACAAAATGAATTGTGTTCAGCACTGTACCAGTGGTCCTGGGCCTCTGGTTGTGGTGTTCTGTAGTCTGTCTGCTTGACTGGGAGGAAGAGTGTTCAGATTTGGTCTGACTCCCTTGCATCAGCTGTAATATTGCTGCAGTTGGAGCTTTACTAAGCTGAAAAGACCAAGGAAAATCTCCTTCCTGCCTCTTAATTTCCTCGTGATGATGCAGTATCAGCTCCTGTAGGCTTCTTGGACCTGAAAACAAGTGGGAAATTTTGGGTGGACTTCTGCTTGTTTGTAATTAAATATTGGTGTGACAAGAGGTTTTTTTGTGACGAGAAAGGCCCAACAATCTTACCAAACATGCAGAACAAGCAGGCTGTCTTGTCATCCCATTACATTCCCACTGTAGGAAACACCCTTTGTGCTTTGATAAATTTGTCCTTATTCATAGTGTGAAACTGCAAAATTAACATGTAAAATTGCTTTTGTGTGTTGGAGATTTATAACAGTTTGTTGTCCCTTCAGATTTGTGTTGCAAAGTGTCAGTGAAGACAGGGGAGCAATATTTATTATTTATTATGGGGTGAATCTGAGAATTGGCAGCTTTTTCTGAGGTACCCATCTGTACAGTTTGTGCTCAAGTTTTGTCTAGTATATATAAAATAACCTAAAGGAGGAGGTGGATCAAAGTAAGCTCTGGATTTTGTTGTAGCTTGATGCTGTTTGATTCTGCTAGGCAAGAGTTAATCTGTCAGCCTTGTCCCCATTTACATAAGTACCATTGATACTTCACCCTCCCTGTGGTGGCCTGTGAGCCATCTCTGTTGGGTCTTCATGCCATTCTAGATTTGGTTTTTCCCTCTTTCTACCCAACAAAGATTTACACTCCATCCTGGTCTAATTCGAAGTGGTGCCTTTAAGTTTTCCCACTCACATAATAGTGTATTAAAAAAAATATAATTTTTGCTTGTTTTTATCTTATTTAGCATTGTCAGAGGGGAAAACAGTTAAAGACTTGATGTGTATTTGGATTGGATGGAATAATGATGAGGTATAGCTGAGTTATTTTCTTTCTTTTAAAGCTGCTTGTGATTTTCTGCTGTGGATATTTTGATTCTTGTTTATTTTGCTCCTTCATTTGGAGAAGAATAGTCTGGGAGAGGGGAAGGAAGAGGGAGGGTTTACCCCTGTAACCATCATTGTTAGCCCTAACTTCTGGTAGAGCTTTGCTGCTTTGACTCGACCCCTTTAAAGTTGAGAAATGTGTTTTTGTTTGCATTTCCATCTTGTTGCATTTAGAAACTATTCTAACTATACCAGATTGTTTGAACATTAATGGGGGAATGTTTTTCAGAGACTTGATAGAGTTTCCAGGCAGCTTTTCATCCGCTAAGTACTGTACTGGGCTCTCACTGCTGAGGTTTTGCTTGGTTTGCTCTAAGAATCTGCAAAGCAACTGTTCAAAATTGCTGACACATGTTAAGTAATGTGGAAATCACCATCCTGCCCCATTGAAGTCTGAGAGGGCTCATGTCGACAATGAGAACAAGATCTGACCCTGAAAATGATATGTGAACAGTCTCAATCTGGAGACCATTTCTAGTGTCTTCCCTCTGACTCTGGCTAGTTTATCCTTTGCTCTTAGGTATTCTTTTTTTTTTTTTTTTAATTAGTCAATCTCAAAAAAAAATACCACATTCTGCCTCGTCCATGTATTTTTGAGTTATTTAACCACGTGTGCATATTTGACGATGCCAAGTTCAGAGTAAAATCTCAATTCTGTAGTGAAGTATCAGGAGAGTTAATGCTACTTTTAACAATAATGGTAGTGGTATAATGCTTATTTAATAAGAAATCCATCATCTTGTACCTCCCTTCTCCAAACCTCTAGTTTTCAGCTTTGGAGCAGCTGTAATCAGCCTGTACAACTTCCCTTCCTCCTCTCATGAATAAATCCAGCTACCTTATCTTCTCTATCAGAAAGTCTTCCCTGGCTTCAGCAGCCTCTGGAGGAGGGTATGAAAGGGGCTTTCACTGCCTAACAGGAAGCGAAATGAATGGAGGAACTTTTGATAATGCCCCGTCTGTCTGAGCGGGGGATCAGCCCGACTAAATTGCAGCAGATTAGTGAATGATAGTGCTTCAGCTGGGGCCAGAATTATAAGTTTTTAATCTTGGAACAAGCAATGATTTCTTCCTCCTAAACAGTGGTCAACTCCCTCTTTGATTTGGAGGCTTGCAGTCATCCATATTCAGTTAGTTTGGGTGTATGGTTTCTTTTTTTTTTCCCCAGTCTGCAGTCATGAGTCTCAACAAGCTTTTGGGTTTTTTGGTAGCAGTGATTGTGGTGAAACCTGCCATGGCCACATGCCATTTTTGCCAGTAACTTGTACTTTGCCTTGGATTTTTATGCCTGTAATGAGGTCTTGTATTTCCCAGCTTTCTTAATATTGGTATGTGTTATTCTGCCTCAGTTTTTTGCAATTAGCTTTGGGGTGGTTTGGGTATTTTCTTTATATGCAGCATTTTTCTTTCTGGCCACTTTCAGTCATACTCTGTGTGTGAACATGGATGACTCCTTGATTCTCACCCCACAACTTGGTCTAGACTTTCTGATAATCCAGCTCAGTGGGAGGGAGAGATGACTGAAAATCTAAATGGGGCAGTTTAGCTAATTGCCTTAGGCCTGACTCGTCTGCTGGATAACACTGGTTTTATTGCAGCCCAATGTGATTGACATTTGGGGAATTGCGCTGGTATAATGCTGGCAGCAGCAGTGAAAAATCTGCCCTATTGTTTCTCATACATTCACTGTCTGAGGAAGAGCTTTTTGTTACAAATAACTATCAGAATGGCAACTAATAGAGGGAAGTTACTTTTTCTTGAAATCACTGACTTTTCCAATTCCTAAGAAAAAAATATGAGTAATATCCTATGTACTAAAACTTTGCCTTGTCTATGTTTTTTTCAGGCTTTTTTTTTCTTGGATTTTATTACTGGAAAACTCTCTAATGACAACTTTGCTTAGGTAAGTGAAGCAAGATTTTTTCCTGTGGATTTTTTTAGAATTACTTCCCCTAACTTCTTTTGCATGTTGGGCTGAAATGTTGTGCTGCCAGCCAGCTGTGCTGCGTGTGCTGTGGTTAAAGGCTAGAAAGATGTTGTAAACAAAAGTGGGGTAATGCCTCTAGTGTGACATAAGGACCTCATTTATTCATTTCATCAGATGAAGTGGACGTCGTGCAGAATAATGAAATACAGGTTATATCTGCATATTACTGCATAATCTCATCAATTTATAATTTTTTTAAGAGATGCTCTGCTTTTTTTTCCACTGGAAGGTAAGCTTGTTGCTATCATGTAATGTCATTTTGTTATGAAATGCAACCTTCATGCTTAAAGGTTTTTAGATAAGTTGCTCTTCCTCCATCCCTTTCTCTTCCCTTTTACTCTTAGGCAGGAACTTCTGATATGGAAAAATCATAAAAAGCTTGAAGAGTTTTATATTTTTTTCAGCCCAAAATACAGGGAGAACATGAACAAAATTAACATCCCACTTTGATCTGAGCCAAATCTACACCTCTAAAATGGAGATTCCACATAATTGGCAGGATCTGAGTGTTGATTGAAAGCACCTGGTCTTGTCTATTTCTAAATTTTGTCTGTCTTTGGGGCATTCTGAGAACAAGTCCAGTGCTGTGGTGCCATGGATGATGGGTGGAAGAGCTAAATGTGTTGCTGTACCAAAATGTACTGTTTTCCTTTGTGGTGGAGAGAAGACTTAATTAACCTCTGATGCAAGACAAGAAGTTAATCCCTAGACATACGGATAATTTGTTGTGTTAGTTGGAGTTGCTTGTTGATCCTGGATAAGGCCAAAAACAGCTGCAGTGTTCAGGTAGGAATATAATATCCTAACATCTATCCTGACAAAAGTGCTGCTGCTCTTTGCAAAGTGTCTGTGAAAGGCTTTTCTTTTTTCCCCTGTCTCTGCTTTCTGCAGTATCCACCCCCTCTTCCTTTTGGTCTCCTTCCAGTGAATGGTCAGCACAGCAGCTTCTCTCCTTGAGATGAGGGACCTTGGTGAAATAAAATTGATTGGAGAAGACTTCTAGTTTAGGACAATCTGGTTTTCAAGGAGGACTTCAGGAGAGTGAAGACAGACAACTGCAGAGAGGCTTTTGAGTTCCCTTTAGTTTTCCTTTTAGGTAGCTCATCGGGGTTTATCCATCTGACATTCCTTTGCCAGGATGCTGAACTCAGGATATTTTGTGTGGTGTAGCTTTTGTCTTTTCCAGAAACACATGGGGATGGGCTGGTGGACTCCAAACTGTGAGTGAGCCAAAAGGTGGAAAAGTCCTTAGCAGAACCCTCTGAGATAGATTGGGATCCAGCACTGCATTGCTCTTGAGACCTGCCATTGCACTGTGCTTGAGCTTCCCCCATGTCTCCCTCAACTGCTTGAGCAGTGACTAATTTGCAGCCTGAGGCTGTATTTCTTGATGCCACTGCCTGTCCAGAGGATGGAGAGGACTCTACAAATGAGGGAAGTATTTAGGCATCAGTTTTAAGTCCTTTTAACACTGTATATTAGACACATCTATGAATATATGCAGACTGAGCTAATAAATAACCAGGGAATGGTAGTTAAGAGGAAAGGGCATAATTAATTCTGTCATGTACTCTGTTTTAAAGTTGGGTCCAGAGCAGTAATGTGTTAGGCTGGGAAGGTAAACACTGTCATTATTCAGCAACAAAACATGTACAAGGCTGACATTGTTTTCCTCCTTTTGATATAATATTTTTTTTGCAATGCTTGGAGTGGTGGTCTTTGGTGTGGTAGGAGCCTGATGAAGCCTAACTCTTTCCAAAGGGTCATTGCTCCTTTATTTGAGTTGAGTTTTGTATTAATGCTGCTTTGCTGACACAGAATGTGTGCTGTTCCAGAAAGCTCTTACTGTTTGCTGTGGTTGGGATGCTTGGCTGGAATTCCTGCAATATAGTTTGGAGGGAGGTATTTCTGTTTCATCAGGTGATCCCTTTTCAACCCCCCACACTGCAGTGTTAACCCAGGTCAACTGTACATGGCACACAGAAAAAAAATCCTTTTTGTGCAGATGCTGTTAAAAAGCCAGCATGAGTTTACCTTGTATATACATCTTTTTTTTTCTCCTTCAACTACACCAGCATGCAGAGAAAGGTTTGACTTCAGCAAATGCAGCTTTGCATGGTCTTTCAAGGTTAATGTGTTTGGATCATTCTTAGTGGGGAGAGGGATTTGGGGACTCCTCTCTTTGCATCTTAAAGCATTTGAAGTTGCTGTGAGAATGATGATATATTTGCTGAAAGGAAGAGTTGTCATGGTAAAAAGTTAAAGCAAAGTAGTTAACTTTTCAGCATGTACAATAAATAGTAATAGGAGAAAAAGCTAAAGAGCTTGTAGTTTGAAGTTCCCCCTGCTTGCTGTTACTCATAGCACAGCCTCTCTCCTCTCCTTCATACTTCTCATTTTAGCAAATTTTTTGATGTATAATTACACACACAGAAAAACAAGCAAAGATTTAATATACATATTTCTGTCTTGACTGTGCCCCACATGACCCACCCTGGATATCAGCTTACTTGAGTTTGCATAAGTGAAGATGGTGTGTATCCAAAGTGGGTTTGTGTTGTTCAACCCCTCAGTGCCTCTTTTTGTTGAGTTTTCTTACGAGCTTTGCAGCTCTGGCTCTTCCAACAGAAGTCTTGGACAAAAAACACTCATGGAGACACCAGTGGAATAGCTGATGCAGCTCAGCAGCCACCTCCTAAAATAAGTGGTGGAAGGATGCCTGTTTCTCTTAGCAGTATTTTCTTTGGAAGATGAGCATCTCCTCAGCATGTCCTTGGCTTCTGTGTCTCCCTAGCAAGCTGCAGCACTGAATGCTCCTTCTTTCACTGTTCCCAGCTCAGTTTAAAATTTCTTCATTCAAAGTATTTCTGTGGTCCTTCAAGGTCTGCTCTGTCTGATTGCAAAACTCCCAGGAATTTGGAGAGGGAGTCCTTCTTTTGGGTGGATTGAAAAGAAGTTGCGTGTTGTCAACTTGCACAAGGTCTTTCTTCAAAGTATGAAGTATTTTTTAGGGGGAGAGATCTCTTAAAAAATTATTAGCCCTTGGTGGGTGGCATGAGCAGCATTGACTGGAGGGGCAATTGTTCTGTGGTTCATGTGCTGTTTATTTTGCAGGCAGTGATGTTTTTATATTGCTGAGGCAGATGGAGGGATTCCCAGCTCCACAATCATGGCCCTGGGGAAGAGGAGCTGGTTTTAGGTTTCACCACTCGGAAGATGAGGTTAGCCTGAGACAGAGATGCATCCCTGTGTATGGAAATGGTCTTGGCCCAGATCTTGTCTGGCAATGTAAAGCCTGAGAAAGGACCAAGAGGTCAGCTTCAGCTTTTTGAGGAATGTGATATATGGTCATTCTGTGGCATGTGTGGACTGCTGCTTTTTTATTTCAAAAAGGGTAAAAAATGTACTTGCTTATGTGTTTTTTTTTTTAAAAACACACTAATTAGAGCTACAATTAGCTCTAAAGTAGAACCTACTTTACAGCTACATAAATATTTATATCTCTGATACTGAAACACTAATGATAAAGAATCCCAAGAGGTTTTTTCGTAGCTATAAAGCAAGGAAGATTTCTCCCATTCTCTCCCTCTTAGAACCTTTCTTCCACTTCACTTACTTCCCTCCTACTGAGCTAAACAACATTCTCAAACAGCACACACTGGGACTTTTTTTTTTTTTTTTTGCATCTATAGCAGTCTTAAGTAATTACTCTGCAGTTCTAATACTCGTTACAGAAGTGAGCTCCTCTTCTTGTGCCACTCAATGGTATCTAGAAACTTGAAGTTCTGAAACAGGCTAAAATGAATAGAATCTTGTTTCCTCTTTGCTCACATGGGCACTTATTCACTTCCCCATCTGCTTTGACTTTGAAGGCTGCTGAAGTTCTTCCTCTGTCTGACCCACTTGGCATAAGCTAGAGAGGATTGTCTTTCTTCACTAGCCAAGTTTATAGGGCTTCAGCTTGTTCGTAAATAATCCGTAGAGTTTTGAGTGCTGCCTTTCTCCTTCTCTCCCCTTCAAAACTGACCTGCTGTCATTTGTGTACAAACTGGGAGAATATTTTTTCAGTGTATAGATGGAGGAGAAGATTTGTGCAGTCATTGGACATGAGAGGCTGTAAAGTGTGCTGAGATTTCACTCGGGATCCATGATTTTGAGTATTCATCTCATCCACTTTCAATATGTGATCCCAGCACAAAAGAGCATCAGCTGTAGAGGAGGATTTTTCTCTGCTAGTCCTTGTACAAGAAGCACAGAGTACAAAATACAGGGCTTGGGTATGCAGAGGCATCTTTATAGGAGTGTGTAAATATTTAGTATACTTCAGGGAAGGACAAGGTGTTGCTCTGCCTTTGCTTTCACACTGAAGTACCTGCACCAGGAATTGGTTTGCATGTGTGAATGGTTATTTTAAGGTAGCATTAAAACTCACTTTCAGCTTTACTGAAGTTCTGCAGACCAGCCTCTCCTGATTGGAGCTTTGAGGCCTTGTGATCTGCATGTGGTCCTTCTGGCTCTTGGTAGCAGGAGATAGCAACCCTCTGTGGAAAGATAGGCTGTAATTTTGTCCTGCTTTGAACATGTGGGATTTTTAGTATTTCCTATGAGATGCATTACTAGTATAAACAAACTGTTTTGTTTAGTGTAAGCTCTTTATCCTGGTAGGATTTGAGACATCTTATAAAGCAATCACTGTAAATTTAAAACTAATATTTGGCATTATTTAAATAAACATAAATCAAAATAGTATACAAACAACACAAGTTCCCAGCCCAGGGACCCGAAAGACAGACCTACTTGGATGTAGCCTGTGCACTTTTTCCCTGTCCATTTCCCTGTTAAATTTAAAGCATTATGCACCTAATTAATACCTTTTTAAATTTATGTCAGTGATAAGATGGATAAATATTGCAATGGACACAGATTTTAGTGCTACAATTACAGAATAGATGTAGAAGCATGTAGGGTAAGTAGATATTTGTGCTGTCTTGTGGTGCAGCATCTTTGCTGCTCTGATTGGTTTGATACAGAGGATTCCAAATTGAAGCCTTTAAACTGGAAAGGGTAAATTACTGTTTAGTGTGTTGTAAAAGGTCTTGTAGACAGTGGGAGTAGATGAGTTATTTCAAAAACATAATGCTGGAAAGAAATTGCCATGCCAGACTGTTAAATTTCATTGCTGTGTTAATTAGATAGGAAGAAGCTCTTTATTTTATAAAGTTTTCCAACTCAGTTGAAGCTCTATCACATTAGATGTGACAACTGAATGATCAACTACTTGTCTGGGTGCCAGGAGCCTTGTACTTCCAAATTAATTGTGTTTTTATGAGCCAGTGTTAACTTTTGGAAAAATAAAGCTTAGGCCTTGGAAAAAAACAGATGTTGATGAATATGGGAGGGAATGGGGAAAAGAATATAATGTTCCTGGTAATGAGGTGACCTCTGGTGCTCTAATTTCACTTACCAAGTAGCTGTTATTTTTTGTATATAAAATGTAAAATTTTGCCTTTGAGGAATTTCATTTTAGAGGGTGGAGGAGTTCACAATCCTTTCAAGGCCTGGTTATCCAAGAGGGAATTCAGTATCTTCATAGATGAAGGGTGTATGAGTTTTTTTAATTCATCAGGCTTTTCAAAAATGTACAGATTTGCAGATGCGTGAGGGACTGGGGGGAAGCCCTTGCCTCTAAGTGGTGGTAAAATTTAAAACTCTTATGGGTATGGCTCTGATCAACATTCATTTCAATGTTCCCATAAAAAGCTTATGACTTGGCAGGGTTTCAAGGACTGAAAAGAAAAAAGCTCCGTATACAACATGTTTTATTAATGTTGAAGGAGTAATATTGCTGGATTTCAGAGTCTGCCACTGTGTAGAATAAGTTCTTTTTGGCTCTGGTACACTTTGGCTTTTCCCTTGAATAAAACAAGGTGTGACTTCACATCTGCTTCTTTCTAGTAGCCTTGTATTAATCAGGAGTATACATATTTCCAAGTTTTGGCTGGGATTCATCCTTTTTCTTTCTAATTCTCCTGTGTTGTAGAGTGAATTCATGATTCTTGACCCTCAACTGATACTGTTAAAGTGTATTTGCATAAGCCTTGATGTTAAGCATCACATCCCACTTACTTGTGATGACTTTTTGCCCCTTGTAAGCTATATGTAAAGGTGAATTTGAAATTAGGCAGCTGAGAAAGAAGTCATCTGTTGAAACTTGGCAAATGCGGTTGAACTAATAAAAGCAAATCTAAAAAAAATATACTTTTAAGGGAAACCGGTACTGTAAAACACGAGCTTTAAGGTGAAATTGCTGAAGATAATTTGTGCAGCCAAAGTGCAGGAGGAGGCAGATAACACAAGTCAAGCACAAAACCATAATTTACAGGCACACAGTGATGTTACTTTGGTAAGATTACCTCTGCGTGGGGCTTGGCTGGTGATCAAGGCATGGCTCAGCATCGGGCACGCTCTGAAACAGGAGTCTGGCTTCAAATCCTCATCAAACAGGAGTCTGGCTTCAAATCCTCATGAAACAGGAGTCTGGGTTCAAATCCTCAACACCAGCCTCTTTCAGAGAGTGCTGTGCTGCCTGGCAGTGGGACACAGCCCGGGCTCTGCGAGGCAGGAGGAGTTGGGGTATGTGACTGCTTAAAAGCAGATTTTATTCCTTAAGTTACTGCACAGGGTTTGGCTGAAGTAGAGGTAATTTTTTGTATAGTAGCTAATATGGGGCTGTGTTTTTGATTTCCTTTGGAAGCTGTTGATAACTCAGGGATGTTTTGGGTACTGCTGAGCAGAGTTTACACACAGCCAAGGCCTTTTCTGCTTCTCATCCATCCCACCTGTGAGCAGGACTGGGGCACAAGGAGTTGGGAGGGGACACAGATGAGACAGATGACCTCAGATAGTCCAAGGGCTATTCCAGACCATATGGAGGCATGGTCATTGTATAGAGCTGGGGGAAGATGAGGAGGATGTTCAGAGAGATTGTCTTCCCATATCATCATCGTGTGATGGAGCCTGCTTTCCTGGAGGTGGGTGAACACCTGCCTGCCCATGGGAACTGGGGAATGAATTCCTTGTATTGCTTTGCTTGTGTGGAGCTTGTGTTTTACTTATGAAGCTGTTTTTAAACTCACTGCATGCGTTTTCTCACTTTTACCCCTCCAGTTCTCTCCCCCATCGCAGTGGTGCAGAGTGAACAAGTGGCTGTGTGGGTCTGAGCTGCTGCCTGGGGTTAAACCATGATAGCTATCATACTGTTAAAAACTGACATAGTTGTGTCTCAATCTTACGCTTCTGATTTGTGAGTACTGTTGCTTAATTAACAATTATGAAGCACTTGGAGCACTTTAAAAGTGCTGTAGGGTTGTAAAATATTGCATTTGCGTGTGCACGCTCTTAAACATGGAGATTTCCACACTCCTGCACGAGTGCTTGGCTGAGTCACACAGGCTCCTCCTGACCCAGTTCTCTCCTTGTGTGCTCACTCCTCCCATCTGACCCAAGCCATCAGCCTTTTACTTGCCCACCTACCTGTCACAGATTGTAAGTCTGTCCCTTCAGAAACAAACAGTTCTGCTCCACAAGTGTTCAAGGTCAGGGTAGAGGGGGCTTGGAGCAACCAGATCTAGGGATAGATGTTCCTGCCCATGGCTGAGAAGTTGAACTAGGTGTTCTTTGAAGATCCCTTCCAACTCAAACCATTCAATGATCTCTTCCACAGAAGTCCTTTTGAAGGTTATTATCCCCCCATGGCCTGTTCCAGGAATGCTTTTCCCCACACCCATGAGGTTGGGCTCTGGTTCCTGGTAGCAAAATCTTCCTTCTGCTGTTTCCTTCCTTGTCTCTCTCCCAGGCCTTGCACAGAGGTTTGGCAGGTGCCCTTTAGGGAATCCATTTGGACTTTGATTTGCTTCCCCAGAGAGGAGTTGGGTGAGCTTTAGGTGCTGTTCTCCCTGTGGTGGTCATGGGGATCCCTGGAGCTGAAGAAGAATTCAAGGGCAGCAGCCAGACTTGGACTGGTGCTGCAGATGGATATGTGTGCAAGGGACACAGCGAGAAGGTCCTTTTCCAGGGGGAAGGTTCATTTGGAGCTGATGTGCCTGCTGGGGCCAGGGGCAGTGCTCCTTCTGCACAATCATGCTGCTGCCTTTGTGAGGCAATTGCATTGCCTCTATCTGGCCCATGAACATTTTGAAACTTTTCTTAGATATTTATCAGTACTAGAGAGCTGAAACCCGCCCATGAGAACGTGATTTGATCAGTTATTTGAAGAAATTCCCACTTCTCAGATCAGAGTAGCCTGGATTTTTCAAGAGTATGTTATTGGCAGATGAAAACAGAGCACTGGAGTGTCTAACAAGACAGAAATCCCAACTGCTTCACCAAGAGATGAAATCTCTTTGGAACCAAACTGGAGCTCCCTGGGACTTGCTGGTGTTACCTGCAGCGCTGGCACCAGCACTAATGGCTGGCATGCTCTGAAAAAGGGAAAGCTCGTGTAACTTGGTCTGCTGAGGCAATGCTTTAATTCAAGCGTGGATAAAGCAAGGAATTTGATCAGGCCCCTACCGTCGGTCACACTTTGAGGTCAGCGAAAAGGAGTAGAGCTGAGTTGTGGGACACAGGGTTTTTCTTGTGAAATCTGAAGTGTTTGGCAGATCCATGAAAAATGTGCATGAATAGTCCCCATCAATTGCCACATACTCAGGTTCAGCTCCTTGCCATTACCGCTGTGCAGTGAGCTCGTGGCACGGATGGTATGGAAGAATTTAGTTTTTCTTCTTGCCTTGTCCTGTCAGCCTCTTCTCTCAGCATTTCTTAACCTTAGATATTTATGGCTTGAAATAAAGTGTTTATTGAGTTGCATTTAATCCTAAATTAGGTCTATACTCAAACTAGCAAAGGATGAAAAATTCTGTTATGCTGGAGCCCTTCTTGGGGAGCAAAGAGGGATTCTGTGGTTTTTCTTAAAATAAAAATGAGGGGAAGGGAAAGAAGAATAGATGAAGTGGTTTCAGTCACTATTAATGTTTGCCTACTGCAGCAATAACTTGTATTTCACATCTTTTCCCAGGGATGGGAGAGGAAGAAAGGGAATGAGGAAGTTGGTTGTACAGTTTTAGTTAGACTTGGTTAGCACTTGTTCAACTGATGTACGTGTTACAAGCCTAAAAGTTGCTTTTATTTGTGCTCAGTTGTGTCCAACATTCCTGGGAGTTCTGAAGTTGCGGTCCATTGGAAGATCTAGATTTGAATTCCTGTTGTCATTGTGGTGTTCACTGTGCAGCAGCACTTGGAAAGTTGGCATTTTTTTTTCAATTTAAAGTATTCCTTGATCCTGGCATTGCTGTGAGGTGTCATGAATGTTGTCAGCAATAAAATTTTCTTCTGGATGCCTTTTGCACTTGTTGATGTGCTCCTTTCCATCTTCTTTCCAGGCAGTCATTACCACCTTCTTTCTTTCTTACTTCATTTTTTCCAGAGTTTTGTTTAGCAAGGAATGACATTTTGCAAACAAATTAAACCTGGGGTAATCTAAAACTTCGGAGCCGACCTTGCCATGAGTGGAGTTTTAGAGGGGGGGATGATCTCAGCGAGGAGGTCATCTCATGGTCTCCTGTGCTGTGCTCAGGTCCGTGAGCTGTTTCTGCCACTCGCTCACCTTGGCTGGCTGCAGCTGAACTTGGCTGTTTGTGCCTGTTTAAGAAGTTAATCTTTCTGAAAGGCTGAAAGCTGCTTGGCCTGCCGTGGTTGCCTCAGCTACAGGAACGTAAACCAGTAATGCTGGGGGAAAACAGAGGGATAAACATTTGCTGCTCTTTATTTCCGTGAGGAATTACAAGAACCTGGGATACATTTAGTGACTTGGAACAATTTTTATTTGATTGCTGGCTCTGTCATGACCTCTGCACATAATGAAATAAAGTACTCAAGCCTTGCGATGCAATAAGGAAAAATCTGTTAAGATTGTAGTTCCTTTACATCAGCTGACCTTGGCCTGACTAACAAACCAATTTGGCTTAATCCTTGTTTTTTAATTAAACATCAGATACTTGAAGGCATAAGTTACTGGCAATTAATCAAAGCGTCTAGGAAGCCTGGCCATTGGTCTCTATACTGTAGAGGTTGAGAAGCTTGTGCATAGATTGATACTTTGAGTTAAATATATAAAGATGAAAGAAAAGGGGATGAACCTAAGAACCATAAAGCTTGCTTATTGTTGTTCCTGGGAATTAATTGCATCTGTAATTTTTTCTGAACTTATGTTCAGTTTACACCCTGGAATTGTGGAAGTGTCACTCACTTGGAGGCTCAGAAGTGACATTTATCAATGTGGCCTCCTAAGACAAAGTAGATTAATGATGTGACCTGTCCCCTCTCCAGTGAAATCACAAGAGAGTGGGCTCTGCATCTGCTGCTGTTTGATGTCTCTCCCATCTTCTTCCCAAGCCCTGGAGAAAGAAATAAACAAGATGTTCATCATCTCAAGGTTGGATAGTGTGTTGGGAGGTCGCTGATATTATTTGGTGACTTTTCTGTTTTAATGTACAGTCTTGGAGCCATTTGAGCAACTTTAAAGATCAGGTCCTATAAAGTAATTAAGGAAGATGTGTGCAAATGTGACCCTTGTGTGCATTGTCCCCTTTTTTTTGTTTGATAAGTGATGCCACATGAGAAGTCCTCTTGCAGACATACAGATGGCACTAATAGTGATGCAGGATGATGTTTGCAGACTTTTATAGGTAATACTGGAAAAGTTGGTGTTCTTTCCTGGCTGCTGTCAGTATTTATGCTTCTGTGCTGCTGTGACTTTCTAAGATGTGTGGTCTGTATGTTACTAAAAGCATACAGCAAATAAACTTGTCCAGGCAAGAACATGACCTTGATGCACAATCATTACCTAGAGCCCTAGGCTGGAAAGAATTATTAGTGTTGGAGATTGTGGTAAGGAGTCATCTTCCAGGTCGGTCCCTAAATATAGTCCTTTAAAGGTTTTAGCAATGCTTTTGGACTATAATTTTTTTAATTGCAAAGGACATAAATCTTGTTGTTACAAGGGAATGCAAAAAAGCCCACCCAAACTTCTTTAAATTCACAGTACATTTCTCATTTTACAAAAGAAAAAAGTGCCTGACAGATGCTGAAGAGTGTGCACCTTTTGAAGCTGTGTGGAAATGAATATTCAACCTATGAGCCAGGAGCAAGATGCAGCAGGGATTGTGTGAGAGCTTTGTGTGGGAGGAATTAACTTCCCATGGTTTACATAGTGTAAAAAGAGAAGACCCCTCTTTCCTTAATGGGAGTAGCCCCACTAAAGTCAGAGCTCCTGTTCACATGGAGGAAGATTTGCAGATTCAAGTCTTAATTTATATGTATTTATTTGTGTAAGGCTGGCTTGGTAATACAGATAATACAATTTATTAGGTCTGTTAAACTTCAGATTTCCATCCAGTTTAAGAAGAATTTATTGGAATTTACCGCTCTGAAAAATGAGCCTGTCATTTCCTGAGGAGTAGTAAAGAACACTGGCAAAGATTATAAAGTCTTTCAAGACACAGCAGTGTTTCTCAGTGGTGTTTGTAGGCTGGCACAGAGTGCCTGAGAGGGCAGTTTTAGGTACTGTGGTATTATAATATCTAACCGACCCTGGCACGGCTGGTTGAGCATTGTGGGGGTTCCTGACTTTGACCATGATTTGGAATGCACAGGAGCAGCAAAGCTCTGTAATGCAATACAGGAGGGTAGTGGAGTTGGAATTAATTTGCTCAAGTTGCCTTTTCATGGGAGAATGGGGAGTTTCTGCTCCTGAAAGAGACCTCAGACCCAAAGATCCAACATCAGCCATCCTACCTTTCTCTAGCAGTACTTTTAAGAGAGTGATGAGTTGGAGAGGGGAATCTCTTCATGTGAAGCAAAGAGTTTGAGGATCCAGAGTTGGGTCATCAAACTGAGCAAAAGTTACCAAACAAACTTAACGACACCTGTAGTTTTTTGAGGTTCATTCCTTAAGCTGCTGTGATTGTGTCTGTGTTGGGTTATACCCATATTTCTTTGCTGTTTTTGAGCAAACTATTTGAATTCCTTACATGAGTTGAACACCTTGCTCAATACTACTGCATGTGACTGTTATCTGAACACCAACAACCTGGATGCTCATCATTTCCATTTAAGCCATGATGCATTTGGTGACCTTTGAGAAACTTTCCCCTTGTTGTTCGTGTTCCACTCCTTGCCCTCCGAAGGGGCAAGGATGATACTTAGTGTTTTTTTCCTCCTGCCACTCCAGTTCAGAAAGGGCTGGAAAATTCTCTATCAAAAGTCACTTAAGGATTTTTTTTGTCTGCCTTAGGGAACTTTCCTTCCCCTGCCTTGCATTGTCTTGTAAAAACAATGTTTCCCTAGGAACACAGTGTGCCTGAGAGGCAAGACATGTACTTATTTTGCTGGTTAATCATCGTGGGTGCTGATGTTTGTGAGGCCAACAGCAATGATCAAAGCTGGTTTTCAACAGGAGTGATGCTAGTGTGAGAGCTAGGGCACTTATGGCACCCAGTTTAAATGGGAAGAAACACAAGCTGCTGGCTTTCAACTAATTTTTTTTTTTTTGAAGAGTATAAGACATAAAGGATTGTTTTTCTAAAGTGGTTATATATTAATGCAGCAGCTGGACAGAGGAGAACCAGCATTTTTGGTAGGTGCATGAGCAGCATTGTACAGTTTTGCCTCTGTGCACCTTTAGTGTTAATTCCTGTCATGTCCCATCGACTCAATACAAAAACCTCTGCAGGGGATGGGAACTTGAGTGGACCTGTGCTGTTTATCCTGACTAAAGGGTTATTCTTGGAGCCTTGTTTTCCCCTTTCATTGCTCTCCTCCAGCCTGCTTTTGTTGAGCTGGCTCAGAGCTGGGCTGCTGCTTGCAGGCAGAGGACATGAAGTAGTGTGGGAACAGTTTCTTGCTGACAGAATCCATGAGCTGGTGATAAAGAGAAGTCCTGGGACATTCTTCTGCAGTCCATAGTCCACATTGCTCTCACGCTCCCTTCTGTCTTGTGTTTGTGATACCCATTCCCAGCAGTCTGGGAAAGGGGGTGCTTTTGGATTGCTTTCATTTGAAAAGAGGAAAAAAGTTGAAACATTTGATCAGGCATGAGAGGTGAGAGTAGTGAACATGGTAAAGTGTAGTTTAGGTACTCAGACACATTTTAGACAAAGTGTTGCATTATAAATTTTATTTTCAGTGCAACAGGCAGATGAGGGATGTTTTACTACAAGGCAGTGATGTGGAAGAGCTCAGCCTTATTCTTTGGGAATGAGGCTGAGCTTCTTGGGAGAAATTCTACAAAAAGAACCCAGACCCTGAAAACCCTCTCCATTTCTCTAGACTCGTAGAAAAGCATAGCTCAGAGGCACATCTGGGCACCTGCTCTGTTGTGTGGCTCAGACACTCTGTGGTCAGTGACAATCTTTCCATTCTGTTTCTGTGTCAAGTGACCTCAGGCAGAGTTAGCCCAATTCACCTGACTAAAGGGACTTCAAAATGATTCCTGGTTTTGTCATTTATGTGCATCATCAGGACTATGCAGTAGAGACACATGCTTACAATGAAAAGAAAACTGAATCTGCATTCTTCTCTTTTGCTTTTTTGTGGGCCTTTTGGTTCATGACTCAAAGGCTCTTGCAGAGGTTTCTGAGCCAAAAATGCAGCTGCATTTTTCAGTCACATGCTTTGCCAGATCCAATAATAGCAACTATTGGGCAAGAGAGAAGAGAATAATACAACCTGCCTTACTGCAATTGTTTGTGGAACCATACTCGTGGGAAGTTGAGGATGATTTTCATAGTGAGCAAACCTTTTTATGAACTTCCTCCATCTCCTCATCCCTATGCATGTGGTGCTTGTTAACACCCTGTGTGCTTGTGGAAATAGCACTGCTAATAAAGGACATCTCCTTGGATTGTGATGGAAAACCTGTTACCAGTGACTGAACTGTGAGATATTCCTGGAAGAGCAAGGTCCAGTAGTAGGGGAGAGGGTTTGAATTGCAGCTGCAAAGCATTGAGAAATTCTTTTGGCAAATATATTCAACTGAGAAAACAAAGCAAAACAGAGACCTGATGGATCCTTGAAGTGGACTTTATTCCTTGTGTTATACTTCCCAAGGAGTTCACCAGCATGTTTTGCACACCTTCAATCTCCAAAGTGGTGCTCTTGTCTTTCATCTAAGGTTTTAGTTTTACACTTTGCCAGGAGAAAGATTTGGTCTGTTGAAAAACAATGTAGAGAAGAAAAGGAGTAATATTGTGAATGCCTTTAAAATACAGTGGTGGGTTGGTAATTGGCCCTGTGATACTCATAATTTGCATCTGATCAGAAGAGCCTGTAGGCTTTGAGCCATGTGCATTTTTTCCCAATTAAGCAGTTGTGTCCTATGTTGGATCCTTCCCATAGAGTATGGAAAATAAAATACGCTTTTAGTCTTTCCCAAATTTGTAACTGCACTTGATATTTAGCCCATGTTTTGCCTTTTATGTAATATATATGCTTTCTTACTGCCCAAATTTTGAAGTACTTCTCTTTGCAAGCTTATGAAACTTCTTTAATCCATTACTGAAGTGCTGCAAACACAGACTATGGCTGTAAACAGTACGTGCTATTGGTGAAGAAAAATTACCATCTTGGAGGCCTTTATTTTAAAGGTTGCATTTTGTTCTACTTTAGAAAGACATTGGCTTGCCAGAATTTCAGCATTGCTTCTTTTTCCCCTCTGCAGATTGTGATCTTTCTTCTTGGGAATATAAATATCATTCATATTTTATTGTTCTTTGTGCATGCTAGTGGAATACGAGGTTTGTGCTGCTGCTGCAACGCCTTGTGTTGGAGACGTTGGCCAGAGAATGTCCCCGTCACCACAAGGAAGGGGCACATCTGGACCTCCAGCCAAGCAGTGCTGCAGCAGTTATTTCCAGCTCCTGAAGTAAGAAACCAGATGTGCTTGTATTGGGATTTTGGGTGACAAACAAGACATGGATAGGAGGGAATGGCACCTATGTTTAGACCATGGTGTTTTCTGTCCTGTTGATCTTGGCATTGGGAGCGAGGAAGGTCTGAGAATAGAGGAGTAGCTGAACAAAACAAGGTGAATCAAGGGCAGAGCAAGAAGCTTAACTTGCAATTTCCTTGTCTTTGTTGGCTTAAATCTGACCCTCCACATTGTTTAGTGTTTTGTATTTCATTTCCTCAGTTGCTTAAGGAATGGTTGAGGCTGGCAGAGATGCTTCAAAACCATGGTCAGGTGAGGCATGCAAGATTTGAATAAAGAACTTGGATTTTACTTCCAGTGGAGACTCATGTTTTATTTTAAAATAGGTCAGAGAAATTATTTGCTAGTTCTAGCGGTGCAGAGAAACCTTTCAGTCCTGGTTGGTTTATAATTTCATTCTGTACCCTTGAGGATGAAAAAAGAAAGTCCAACTTCAAGAGTTCTTGCACAGCAGGAATCAAATCAGTGTGTTAGTGGTCAGAGTCTTGCTTGCAGCAGATCTGGATTTGATCTTTTGCTGCATCTCCATGTTGAGCTTTTGTTTCCAACCATAGCACTTTGCTGCTTTCCTCTGCTGGTGCTCTGGCAGTTGAGAGGTGGAATTTGTAAAGGAAAACAGCTCTAGATTGAGCTGTGGAAAAGTTACTGAAGGCAAATCCCTTGGGGTTATTTGGCTTGGTTTCCAACTTTGAATTTCTCCTGTAAGCGTTTTAGAAATGGGCCTAATCCTGGAGTCATGGGCTTGAGAGGAATGTGAAGGTGAAATTCTTCAGCCTTTAACAGAAGCAATAGGACTTGAATGATCCTAATGCTTGTTTTTGACCCTAATGTCATCTCAAAAAAAGAAAACACCTCTCACCCTCAAATAAATAAAAATCAGTAGGTAGATGTTTATCTCCTCTGGAAACACTGGAAAAACTTCGTTTTTCTCTGTTGCTGTGATTGTCCCCACCTTTGCCATTCCTCCCTAATCACATGCATACCCCCAGCTCATGGGAGGTTTGCATGGGAAGATCTCTGTTGCTTAGGAATTAATCGGCTTCTGCTGGCTGTCCTTCCTCCACCTGAAGTTCTCAGGTGATCTCTTCCTCTTGCGTCACCCCTGAGAATTCAGATGTCAGAAAGAGCCTCGCCCTGAGGAATTTGGAGCTCAGTGAAGAGCCCTTCCTGTCGGTCCCTGGGGAAAGCCCCAGCTTGCTCAGCTGGCTGCTCTCCGAGCACACAGGGATGCTGGAGAAGAACAAGCACAGGGCTTTCCTTGGGATGTCCCAGTGCTCAGGCTCCTTCTCCCACACTGGGGAACCCGCTCCAGCAGAAAAATGATGTGTCAAAAAAATGTGGGTGTCAACCTGGCTGGCCCTTGGTCCAGCAGGCTGCAGATGTGTGGCTGGGGGCAACTCAATGGTGGGCAAAACCTCCTAGTGGCAACTGTTTGGAGCTGGCATAAAGCAATTGTTGGAACCTTACTAGAGATGAAATCCCTCTCTGGAGGAGGCTTAGCAGCAACCCATAGATGAGCACCTCTAAAAGTTAACTGTGTCTTCCCAGCACTGATCAATGTCAGGTTTCCCAGGATAATCTAAGATCAAAAGGCTGTTTGAGATTTTCTGTGAGGCTGTGACTTTCAGTGAAGGAGCATTTTTTTTTTCACCTGTGGTACCATCCACTTGGGATCTGGTGGGTTGTCTCTGATCTCTAGCAACCTCTAGTGCTAAATGCATGTGATTCATATCCATAATAAAGGCTTGCACCCCTTGTAATTTTGTTTTGGTGGGGGTGAGAATGATTACTTGAAATTGCTAGGAAGAAAATTGAATGGATCAGGGAATGTGTGGTGAATTTCTGAGAATACTTTTCTTCATCTAAACCCCTTTGTTTAGATTTCGGGGCAGACATTAAATTCTGCTGTCTCTATTTTCCGTTGGTAGAAATGCCAGAACCTATTCGTTTATCTAAAGCATATTATTTCTTATTATTTATGCATAGAACACACAAAAGTTAAATTGGTATCAGCATGTCACTGCTTTCCATGGCTTAACTCTTTCTAATCCTAAACATGCTGTGAAAAAAGTGCATGTGCCCTTAGTTGTAATTAATGAACTGTATATTGGAAAACCTGTCAGGGGTTTTGATTACTTTTCATTAAGTTTTTATTTTTGTTTTGTTACCAGCTAACCCTTTTCAGTGCTCTGCTGAATGACAGTACTGAAGAAGGCAGGCAATGTCTGACTGGGAGATTAGCCACAATTGCAGGAGTACGGGAAAGAGGAGATAGCAACAGTGTGAGGCTGGGTTTGCAAGAGGTGACTCACCACTTGCCTAGGTGTAGATAGGCACTTGAAAACCCTACCTGCACGTGGAACTGCGGGTAGGGCCTTTGCTTGATTGCTGTGTTGGTGCCTGGGTAGTGCCCACAGTCCTGTTGACACTCAGGTGCTGTTGCACAAGTGGTCATTTACAGGTGCACTGGGAGAAGGGTGTGTCCTGACAATTAGTTGGCTTTAACTTCTTATTTTTCCTTCCCTGAGCAAAAAGCTATACCTGCTTGGGGTAGGTGAGGAGGGGGAGGGTGTTCTGCTGAGTGAAAACTGTTGTCTCTGCTGTAAATAAAGATCCTTTGCCTCAGGGGATGGTTGGGGAAGAAGTCCCTGATGTGCTGGCAGGTACGTCAGCAAAGTTGCCCAATGGCCTGGTGTACCTGCAGTAGGGTTTGGTAAGTGATGGTAGCTTCATGTAATTTGTTTTTGTTTTTTTGAGGATGCCTAGCAGCTGGCAGTGAAGTCATCCCAGTGCTAGTTGGGTCACTGGCTGTAACTCTTGATTAACGGGGAGGAGTGTGCTTTGCAGAGAAAATAATGAGTAGGTCTTGCTGTGTGTGAAACACATGGGAGGATGCAGGCACCTCCAGGATTTCACTTTGCTGAATGAATGCAGAGCCACTAACAGGCTCAGGTAATCTCAGGTTGTATTTGATGTCAGACTTTGAGACAGAGGTTTTATGAGCATTTTCTGACTTATTTCAGGATTTGTTTTGCTAGTGACAGGATTTGTTTTGCTAGTGGCAAAAGCTTGCTTCCTCCCCTGGCATGCACTTGGAGTTACATGCCCTGGGCTCTTTGGGTACTGGGAAAATTTGTGCCATGTGCCAATTCTATTTGATAATGTCCCTTGCTTTTCTACTCATAATACACTGCCCTGCTGTGATCTGCCTCTTTAAAGAGGAATTTGTTGCAGGTGTCTGCATTTGTAAAGGGGAAGAAATTCAGCAGCTGAATGAAAACAGTCCTTTTGTTTAGAGGGAGGGAAAAGAGAAGTTGAGCTATATGAAAGCAAATCTGGCAACCTGCTGAAGGGTTTGGAGGGTAAAAGATGCTCTGTGGTTGCATGCTGGTTGTTTCCAGCCATCTGCCTTGCTGTAGTAAATGCAGATCTGTTGCAGCTGCAAATGGCTTGTAAGAGTACCCTGTGCTTCCTTCTGCCTTGGCAAAAGTGAGCTGGAATGCTAACACATGGAGATGAACAGTTACCACTGTGGATTTTAATAGAATTAATAGTGTATTTTACAGGTGACAGAGGAATACAAGTGTGGCATTTTTCTGTTAAGAATAGTGACATACTAGTGACATTTTAGAGGGTTTCTAGATAAGGCACAGCGTCTCTTCTTGAGGCTTTTGTTTGAACAAGCAAGTGCAAATATTGGCAAGCAGCTTCCCAGCTGATGCTATCACTCTTCCTTCCCCATTGCAGTTTTGGTCCTGTCAATTTTCTTACGAGCCCCTTGATATTGAACATATGGATTGGCCATGGCACTTAACTGCTTTTTGAAATCTAAATAATACTTCTCAGCCCTGATGCTGCTATAGTGCTTTTCATCTGACCACTTTACCCAAAAAAAAGCTAAAATAAGCCTGCTAAGCTGCGATTTGGTATTGTGTTTATTGACATGAAAGGTCAATAGATTCTAAAATAATATTTCAAACCAAATGGTTTCTCCCTTAAGCTATATAAGTGCTATGAATAGAAATCAATACTATCTAGACAAATTTGAGCTTATTTAGTAATAAACTCCATTCAGAAATCTTGAGGGAGGAGCACTCTTCCATATGTACAGTTCATGCTGAGTGCTCATCAGATACCTAAATTACCTTATTTGCTGTCAGTTCATGGGTGATATCTCTGTTAAAGCTGTGCTCATAATACTTCCTTAAACGAGGCTGCAGCTGGGAGTTAACTTACATGGCACAATGCAAAAGTCACTCCAGCTGTCAACTGAACAGGTTTCACTGGAGTTATGTCATCTCTGTGCAATGGAGTGTTAATGCTGGGAGGAGCAAGCACTACTTACGAGATACAAGTGGTTGCTAGGACAGGCTTCAGATAAATCTTTTTGAGCTTGAATGTGAGTTTGGGAAAAGGGCTGACTTTGCTTTGTGCATCTCTTCTCCTGGATGTGGATGACCGTGCTCAAAAACTGAGCCTCACCTTCATCCTTGAGCTTCTGGTGCAAGGGAGGCAGGAAGGGTGTGTTTGAGTGGATCTCACGAGCTTGGAGTCAGATGACGGCTCTGGGAAAATGGGATGTGCACTAGGCAAGTCTGCAGCCTGAACACTGAATTGCTGGAGCTGTTGTGTAACCCACCCGTAATCTGAGTGCTGCGTTGCAGGTTTTTGTTGCATCATTAAACCTTCTCTTTCATTACTGGTTTAGGACCATTATACAGATCTCCTAATTCATATAATTAAGTGCTGGGCAGCTCCAGTGACGTGTTGATTCCAGCAGTGAAGTGATTTAATGTCATGGTTGCTTGGCAGAACCAGGCAGCAGCGGGTGGGGATGGAGACAGCTTTTGAAGAAAGGGGGATCCGTCAGTGCTGCTTGAGTGGAGAGGTGATACCATCCAGATTACAGACTGTGCTGGCAGCCGTCTCTACATCCTTGGACAAGTCATTTTCTGTCCCTTTGTGTCCCCTCCCAGCATTTCTATGTTTAATATTATGACAGAGGGATTCTTGCTGCATCCATGGGCTCGGCACAGAGGGACCTTGGGCTCAGCAGGAGCTGCAGTGGGAGACAAGAATATAGATGTGTTCTCTGTATTTTATACCTCCTTAGCATGCAGGAGAAAACCTTGTTTTAGTGCATCAGTGTATGTTATATGCTACTGTTTGGTTTCAGCATGTACATGTTCCCATCCTTGTCACAAGGCTTCTAAGTACAGTAAAAATTTATTTATTTGAGTATTTTTGCAAACTGTGTGGAAATGAAGAAGAAAATCAGTTTTGTTCATGGAGAAAGTCAGATTAAACAAGTGAATCATGTTGGCTTCATGGCTGGAGTGGGAATGCCTTGGACTGATGGCGAGTTGGATTTCCCTCTGTGGTGATGGAGCACAGTTACCTTATTTAGCTCCATTTTACATACAAGAACTGAGAAACAGGCCACACTGACAGTTTTGAAAAATGGAAGCAGGGGGATAATTCCATAATCTTGATATCATGGCCTAGCTTTGGGCAGGGTGATGGGCCAGACAAGCCTTCAAACTGAAGTTTTCACATGAATCTTGTTTCCAACCACTCTGCCTTCTCTCAGAATCCATATCCTGTTCTGGAATATATCTTCTTCCCAGGAAATGTCTGGCATGTCCTGTCACAACCTGCACCCAGTATTTCAAAGAAAATAGGCCCATTCTTTTAAGTGGGGAGCTGTGTTTGTGGTTGAGTGGCATTTTCCTGTGCCTTTGAGGCATTGTGTTGGTAGCTCTTGATGATGGCCATGCTGATGTAGTCCTTGCCTTCACTGTTTGTGCTTCCTCTGTTTCCTGCTCTTCTGAAGGGGGTTTGTTTTGGGCTTTGCCCCATTCTAGCAAGAGGCACAACTCATTGAGACTGGCACCTGAATATCATGGTAGAGAAGAAAGGAAGGAGTAAGAATCTGTTGCAGAATTAATTTTTTTTGAAAAAGGATTGTTTTAGAAGTGTCTGAGGGCTTGAGATGTTATTGTAGCTTGCTGCTCTTTGCTTTGTTTTTTAGCTAATCAGTCTGATACTGGTTCCCAGTGGGAAGGAGAGTAATGGTCTTGCCATGGTGGTTCAGTGAAGTGCTAATCCCTCGCACAGATTTTAAGCTCTCTACAAGTTAAATTTTAATATCTCCCACAGACAGTCAGCCATGATGGTCTTGTGGAGACAGTTTGAAGTCCTTATCTCAACCCTGATGTGGCTTAACAAAGCTGTCTGGAAAGAAGCAGTTGCTGTTTAGGATGAGCATGGTGACAGGCTGCAGTTTGAACAAATTTCAGGACCAAGTCCTGCTTTTATTAGTAAGAACTAATGGGTAACAAAAGCATTATTCTTTCCAGTTTTTCTTTTATTCAATTTTGAAGGCTGAGACCTTGTGTACCTTTAAAGAGCACTTGTGCAGGATCATGCTCTTAGAGGTGAGGGAGTTTTCACTGCTTGCAGAGTCCTTGTGGCACCTCATCTTCTCCTGGGGAAACAGGTTGCTGTGTGTGATTGTCCAAGAGGTGTCTGTGAGCCCAGGTTGCTGTCCAGAGGCAAGGGAGAGAGCCATAAATCATTACTGGTCTCTTTGTTTTGTTGCTTTGTTGTGATTGCTGGTGGAATTAAAAAACTTCAAACTTCTTCTTCAAAAATTCAAACTTCTTTCAGTTTTAGAGAGAAAATTTGTGTCTGTCCAGGGCTAGAGTGAGCAGTAAAGTGCTCTTTGTTGCTTCCTTGCTTCCCTCTTTGTCCTTTTACTCCATGGGGCTATTTCTGTTTACAATTTCAAGGCGACACTGTCAAAAGAGTTTGGGTTTCAAAAGTTAACTTAGTGTATATGAAGGAATATTTGTCTCCCATCTCTTGGTAATCAGGATTGATGGGACTGCAGTTAACATCTTAATATTATTGCTTGCTCTGCAGTGTGTAGAGACATATGAAATATGGATATGTTTTACTTTCTATTGTTTTAAAATTCTTGGCTTTTCTTCGTCCAGTATGCCAAGTCAGATGCTGCTGTCTAAACAAAACCCATAATTTACTTCCAATGGAATGTTGTGTGTGTGTGTGTCAAAATGTGATGAGCTGCAATCTATCCTCCACTCTTTATGGTACAGATGCAGCTTGGTGCAATGGCTAGGGGATCATGCTGTATTTACATTTGTCCAAAGCAATGCAGATTTTAGGCAAATAATGCATTTTTCTTCCATTTAATATAGGATCATAGAATTATATAGCTTAGAAAAGATCATAGAATTATATAGCTTAGAAAAGACCTTTAATGTCATCAAGTGCAACAATTACCCAGCTCTGCCGAGGCCACCACTGAACCATGTTCCTAAGTGCCACTTCTGTGCATCTTTTGAATGCCTCAAGGGATGGTGACTCCACCAATTCCTTGGGCAGATGTTCCAGTGCTTGACCAACCTTTGGTGAAGAAATTTTTCCCCATGCACAATCTAAGCCTCTCCTGGCACAATTGAAGCAGTTTCCTCTTTTCCTGTTGGTTGGTACATTGGAGGAGAGACTGACCCCCACTCAGCCCCTCGATCCAGCCTTTCCAGATCCCTCTTCAAAGCCTTCCTGCCCTCCAGCAGATGAACACTCCTGCTCAGCTTGGTGTCATCTACAAACTAACTGAGAGTGCCCTCGATCTCCTCATCCAGTTGAAGGTGTTAAACAGGACTGGCCCCAGTGCTGAGCTCTGGGGAACACCAGTTGTGACTGGCTGCCAACTGGATCTCCCTCTGTTCACCACCCAGCAATCCAGACAGTTTTTAACCCAGTGAGCTGCAGAATCATACACCAGAATCATACACCTGAGCAGCCAGTTTCTCCAGGAGAATGCTGTGAAACAAGGTGTCAAAGGCTTTCCTAAAGTCTAGGCAGACAACATCTGCACCCTTTCCTTCATCTGCTAAACGGGTCGGCTTGTCATAGGAGATCAGGTTAGTCAAGCAGGACCTGCCTTTCCTAAACCCATGCTGGCTGGGTGTGATCTCTGGTTGTCCAAGGAGTGTGTCCAGATTCCCTTCCCTAAGGAATTAGGAAATACAGTTCTGACTTCTGGAAAGGTCTTGTGAGCCAGTCTCTCCTGGGAGACGCAGTAGGAGCAGGAAAAGGATGTCCTGTAACAAGAATATCATAGTATGCAAGTATAGGCTGTATATTAAGAGCAAAAGGCTGTAGCACATGCATGGGAGATGAGGATGAAAAGCAGTGTTTTCCTTGACAGCATTTTATATGAAATTGTGAGGAGGTTTTATAGCAGGCAACAGCCAAAACTCATAAAAACCCCAGAGGTTTGCTTGGGTGCTGGGGACTGACTGTGTGTGGGTGTCTTGTCTATGAAAAAGTTCCAGCTGTATCAAATAATCCCAAATAATCAGCTGTCCATCTCCTAGACCATTAGTTTTCTTGTCTAGGTGGTGCTTTTTGAATTTGCTGAAAGGTTTGCAATGTCAATTACAACCAGATGGTGAGATAACTCATTCTATGTGTCAAAGTGCTCAGATGGCAGAGCAACAAAACATGGAACACTTCTCAGAAAAATAAAATAGGTTTGGGTGCTGGGAAAAAAAGAGCAAATTTGAGGAGTGGTTTCCTTTGTGCTGGACACTGGGGAGTGTTTGGGAAGGGTGGGAGTTTGCTGGGGAGGAATCAGCAAAGTAACTAGAAACCCTGAGGTCCACATGTTGGGAAGATACCAAGCATGTTTAAGAGTCCCTATTGATTCCTCTCAAATAGATTATCAACACAGAATGATTTCTTTTTTTGTCTGTGTTATTCACTGTAGTTCATTTAATTTATTTCGAAATATAACAAGACCACCTTTTGATGCTTTTTTCCTCTGCCTCTTGAGGATGTATCAGGTGAAGATCATCTCTAAGCTATTGGGCTTGTTTGGTAAAACTACTCATCTCTTATGGCAATTGCATATGTAATCCAAAGGGTCAGTTAATGTTGTCTTCTTCAAATTGTAAGTAGCTGTAACACTGTCCATAAATTTTCTTTTCCTCTCTCTTCATAAAGAGTGTTTCAGTAATTAATCAGTGGCCTGGGTAATTTCTGCTTTAGCTGTCTCAGTGGGAGGGAGCAAGATCGTAAACAGTCTGCTGTCAAATAATTGTGTCCTGACAAAAAAGATGTGTTTTCCCTATTTTTATTAAACTCAAGGAAAATAGGATGTGTAAAGGCAAGTGTCAGAAGGATTCTCCTTTACATTCTCATTTACTTTAGTGAGCACTGTGGGATATCATGACTGTAGGCCCTTTTAGGGGAGAAATTATCCAGAGTTACAGGTTGTTTGGAATATTTGCAGAGCCATGTAGAAACCAAATTGCTTTTTATAAAGCTACTGTATATCATCATTTCCTTGTGATAATACTGAGCAGTTTTTCATTTGTAAAGCTGTATGAGCTCACCCACGAAACATAAATACTAAACCCATCTTTTTAAGATTCAGAAAACAGGAGCTATGTCCGTGTTCGTCAACACTTGGTAATGATTTCCCAGTAAAGGAGGAGGAGGAGAAGAAATCCCCATGGGGAAATCCTTCTGAAATGGGTGTGCTTAGGCATGCAGGAGTTGTCCCAGAACGATTTCATGGGAAGCAGAAATCAGTTCTTTGGGGAATTAGTACTTTGATGTGGACAACCTTACTGATTGTGCAGGCTCTTTACACCAAGAACTAAATTATATGAGACTTTTAAATGTTATTTTCTTCTTCTTGTATCAATCTAAAAACTTCCACTGAATAAAACCAGACAAAAAAGTGTGAGGAAGAATTTTATGATCTATGTTAGTTTTTCATTGCTGGGCCAGTTTATTTTCTCCAGTTGCTAATACTTTCCAGCTCCTGAGCATCCAAGTGAGCTTTCCATACACACACCCTCATTCCTTAGTGGAGATGAGGAAAAACCTGCAGTGATTCACAGCATGCTCACTGTCTACCCTGGCAACGTTAGCCATACCCACAGTCCTTGTTGGTTCAAAGGGATAGCAGCAAACCCTGCTTTCTCTGCCAAAATATACAAATAGACTCTTGAACGCCAAGTTATCAGTGTCTCAGAAATGAGTGAAACCACTGTATTGTTGTTGTATGTGCCTTGGAAAGAGCTGTTCCTTGGAGATCAACACAGGAGGGCAAATCGTTAATCATTGCTTTATCAAACAGTAACCGTCTCCTAAATTGAGGTCCCGAAAATAACACTACAAAAATGCCAGAGGAAAGTTCCAGTCTGCTTGTTTGTGACTGTGAGGGTGGTTTTTACTGGTTAATGAATCCAAAGAGTGTTTGTATGCTCTTAACTGGGATTTAAGAGTTCAGGTAATTCCACTTTCAGCTCCAGTAGTTTCGCATAAGAATGTAATTCAGAAATGTGTGACATGGCAATGAAGGAATTCATGCACAATCCTCATACTTTAAGAGGATGATTTTTTCCTGGTTTTCCCTTTGGTTTATATCCAAATAAACATATTTGTAGTAAAGCACAGTACCCTGTAGTGCCTTGCAAAATACTCTCCCCATTTCTCAGCAGAATGGATAAAAGAGACTTTTAGCTGTTAATCTTAAAAAAAACATTGTGTAAAGCTGGCATTGAGGTATTCAGGTGTTCCAGGTCTTGTGTAGATGGAGTGAGATTTGTTGTGCAGTGTCTCATCTTCCAGTCCTGTACTTTCGCCAGCTAATTCACACAGTACAATTGATTTCCCAGCTGGTAACTAGTTTTGCCATTGTTACTTCTGTGCTTGTAATTGCACTTTGAGGTTGGCAGGTTGGCTCAGGCTGTGAGATTCCCAGAGGATGGATGTTTTCCCAGCAGGGAGAGTGCAGGGGCAGAGTGTCTCTCTGGTAGAACAGGAGGAGGCAGTTGGTGAGATGTGCTTGTGTTAGGTGGTGTTTGTGTGCAGCCACAACCTTTCCTGGTGTGGTAACCAAATGATGGTCTGAGATACCCTGATAGCTTTGACTTAGCTAATAAAATCTCCCACACAGCGTTTAATAAACTATAACCCAACCTTGGCTTTTTCACCTTTTGACATTTGATTCACTTTAACTGCTCTTTCTAGGTATGCTTTGGAGGCCATCCCTATGGATGAATCTACTGAGTAGATTTTGCCCCAGAGCAAATCAGCCTGTGGAAAACTGCAGGCAACCCAGAAGGATTTGGCAGAGATGTCCTGGTAGATTTGGGCTTCATCTGCTGGTCACCATCTACCATCATCTACCTGTGTTCTTGTTAAAACACCTTGGTATAATGGAGTCCACAAAGAGTTTGATGGAGTCTGTCTGGAGAGGCTGTGTTGATGGATGCAAAGGACTTAAGGCCAGCTTAGTTGTTTGGGATACAGTGATGGACAGCAGATCAACAGCTTTGGGGATAAACCAAATAGCAGGACAGCAGCAAATACAACTCAGCAGTGCAGTTATTCTTAGGCGGTGCCAGATGCCTACATATCTATAAATAGCTCTATCCATAATGTGACCATTGTCCTGTGTGTGCTCATGGAACCACATGGGACTGCTGCAGGAAGCAACAGATGCCTCCCACATGGCTAGCAGGGGAGAGAATGGTTTCTATCTCCCTTGGTGAAGGTGTTGCAATGCCAGTTTGGGTGTTGGGACTGCTCTCAGCCATGCTGACCCTTGCACCTGGTGACTCTTTCTTCTTCTTCCCCCTTCTAGGAGCTGAGTGTTGTGACCTGCCTTGCTTCTCCCTGCTTGGTGTGGGAGCAACCTGAGGAAGATCTTGGAGCCACCTGTACTGCTTCATGCAGTTAAAGTAAGGTTAAATGTTTTGGCAGCTCTTTTAGATATACACGAGGATTGAGATGAGGGGTTTGGGAGAATGGGTTTGCCCATTGTCAAACTTAGCCTTGACAGGAGGAGGAAATGGTGATACCAAAGCAATTACAATGATATAAACAAATTCTACAAGTTATTTGGCCATAAAATACAATCTCTTTGTGGTGGGGTTAGAAAAGGGATATGTGATGTTACCTCCTGTATCAACCAGATGCCACGGTATAAAATAGCACTTAAAACATCAGCTGTCTTTTGCTAATATTTTAAGATGGAGCTTTCACGTCCCTGGGGCAGGCAGGCATATGGTTACAGCCCCAGGATTTCCATGGGAGCTGGCTGGGATCAGAGCTGAGGTGCCTCCTGGTTGGCACAGCGGCTGTCAGTCTGTCTGCCCCGGAGCAGTTGTGGTGTGGAGGCTTCTGGGTTTGTTGTTCAGCTAACACCAGCTTCTTGGTGTGGTGAACCAGATCACAGGATGGATCTGACCTAAAAACGAGTATATGGTTACTGCAATGCTGACAGGAGCTGTTTTGACTCATGGAGTTACACCCTTTCGCTCCAAAAAGACGTGAATGTGCAAAATCTGTTAGCCTGAAGCAAAGAAACTGCCAGAGTCTTGCTTGGAAATGGGTGCTTGCCATGTGTGCGCTCTGTCAAGGCAGGGAGGGAGGAAAACCACTGCAAGCTGTCTCTTTTCTCCTCCCACTGTCCCTAACCTGTTTACCTTCTGCAGTGCCTCGTATTTTCCATGGGCTTGCCTACAAGACCAGTGATTTAACAAGATTGAGTCCAAATCATTTGGTGTTACTGAGCTGTAGCAACAGCTGGGTGGATTAATCAGAAACTGTTGTTACTTGTAGAGAGACAAGTATGTATTGTGATAATTTGGGTTTTCCTTTTTTCAGTGGGGTTGAGCAGTGGCATTATACCTATTTTCGGACCTTGAGAAAGAAATGAAGTCCTTGGCATGATTATGAATGGAACCTGCTTTATCAGGAATGAATAAGTGGCTTGCTGAGAGCTGTCCTCCAAGTTCATCATGTTTAAAGGAGGAATGCACACCAGCTGCAGAGAAGCAATTTGTGGCTTGATTTGTCATAGTATTTCTTAACTTTCTGCTAATTTGGGGAGTGTGGTGAGTTGCAGCAAGCTGTGCTCACTGCTGAGGAAGATTCCAGACCCTTTATGGGGATGAATGAAGGGGGATGACTTTTTATACTCAGCTACAGCAGTGAAATCTCTGGTGAGGCCCAGCACAGGCAGCAAGAGCTTCTCACCTGAAGTCCTGCCTGGGAACCAGCCTCTGCCTCACATCTGATTGCTGGGTGTGCCTCCTCTGAAGGATCTGGGAAAAAAAGAAAGGCTAATTTGGAGTTTAGGAGCAGCATTCTCATACCCTTTCCTTTTTCTACCTGCTGGTCTAGTATTTCCATAATTGTGTGTATAATGACAGTCTTTTCATTTCATTCATAAAGTGGTTACTGCTTAATGAACTTCATGTTAATGAGCTCTGTAACATTTAAAATAGCTGCATAACTTGAAAAAAAGAAAAAAAAGCCATCAGCAACGAAGGCATGGATTTCCACTCCCCGAGCTTAATCCTGTGTTATAACATAATTGTGGAGAGTTGCCTGGCTGGGAACAGCTGCACAGCGTGGGCTCTCGCTTCTGCAGAGCTCCTTGTCCCTGAGCTGGGGTAATAAATGATTTACTGGGGAGGCTGGGACCTGTGGGCACTTAACCCATTCGTTTCCTGAGGGACCAGCCTGAAAGGTCACTTTGTAAAGGCAGTGGAAAGGAACAGTTTTAAGTGTCTGCAAAATGTGGGTTTTGCATATGAGCGTGCTGCAGGAAGGCTCAGGTGCAGAAGGTGGGGGAGTGGAACTGGGTACAAGCTTGTTTACTTGGATTTTCATTATTTGTTGCTTTAATTTATTTAAAAATGGGGCTTGAATGTGTGTTCTATCTTTTCTGGGCTTGGGATGTAATATTTTCTGTTGCTTGGGGTTTTACTTCCTATGGGATATTCCTGGTGCAATAGAATGCCCTGGGAGCAGAGCTCTCATTTTCTTTGCAGGGAATGCCACACCAAGTGACTCCATCATTGCAGTTGCTGAGTGAATGATGAGCATTTTTTGAACCTCAGAAAGGATGTTTCAGCAAAATCTCCATGTTCTCTCATTGCCTAAAGTGTATTATTTAGAGAAGAACATTTTCCCATAGTTTTGTGAGTTGAAAGAAGAGGAGCAATTATGAAGAAATAATTTGTAATTCTTCAGTGTCAGATGTGGTTGTGCTGTGCCACAGGGAGTGAGGTTAGCACAGGTACTCCTGTAGGAAACCTGAAGTTTCTGATGAAATTTTCTTCTTCTGGAGTAAAGTGTTAGCCAGGCTTTTCCTGAGTAAGTCTGTGCCTGGGGCCACAGTGGCAGCATTTGCAAAATGGAGCCTAAAGGGAAAAGTGAGTCTGATGTATTCTTCAGAGGAGAAAAGCACATTAAAATGTTGGGCACTGAAGCTTCTTAGACCAAAATGCAAGCAGAAACATGTCTTGCATCTTGGTCTTGATGCCATTTTTTTCCAACTTGACCTGTGGCTAGAACTCTCTGCTTTGGAGAGTTAAGGTTGGTGCATGACTTTATTAAAATATGCATTGGGTAACTACCTGGTTTGTAAACGCTAGGAAATATTTAATATTTGTCAGCTTTAAAGAGTGTGATGTTTTGGGATGTATCATGGGTTGTTTTCTACTGCAAGCCTGTGTTTTTGGGAATGCAGTACAAGTGCAGTGGTTTGGGAAGCACAGAAAGAATCAGGGCCTTGCTGCTCAGCCCTAGGGCTTGGGGATGTTTCTTTTACTGAAACCATCATTGCTCAGCATAGTTCCTAAAGTGGAGAAGGCTTTAGGACATGTGCTGTAGTAAGAAGTGTAGGAATCAATAGTTAGAGGCTTTGCTCACTCCCACTGCACATGTAAGGCTGTAGGCATCTCCTTTCTGTTGACAGCTCTCCACTGTGTTTATCCTTTTATGCACTGGGGTGAAATACTCCCCAAAGCCTGTTCTTGCCTCCCTCCATTCTTCACCTTGTCCCATATAATGCATCTCTGTTTTCAAAGAAAGCCAGTAACTTGCATGATGCCTCAGCTGCCCAGTTTGATACCTGGGGATTTTCATGAAGTTCCTGGTTAAACCCCAAAGTCAAGAATCACCCCTGCAAACGTGAGGTGGTTCTCATTGAGAGCTTCCCCACAGTTTACTGCCAAAGCATGTATTCAAACAAGAACACCCATAGGAAGGTATAAACTGGATTTTGCTCATTTGAGGAGGCAGCTAGAATGTCTGCTAAGGATTTCTGGAAGTTAATATTTGAGCCTGAGATAAAAGTCTCATGCATACGTGAAACAGCTGCCCCAGAACCTGTTGGAGGACTTAATTTGAGTATAAACATATGTGTGCTCTTGCGTACATGCTGCTCTTTAATTCAAGTCAACTGTTAGGTCTTAACTTTATTAGGATGTAGCTACTTGAACTGAAGATGTGGTCTGTGATTTTTATTTTATTATAGAAGCATGATGCCTCCTTTTGAAACGTTGTTTGGATTTTACAAATCGGTATCTTAAGTACTGTTTGCCTTTAGTAATATATTAGAGGAAAAAATTTACAAGTGAGGGCAGGGTTATATCGGATTACAAGTGAATTGCTTGACAGTATGTGTGTACTGTAAAATGGGGAATTAATCAGCCTGTGTTGATGATCCATGGACATTTACAAAAGGCTGGTCTTTCTGTAGCACAAATAGATTCCGGAAACAGGAAAGAGGCTTATGACAAGAGGATGAGATCAGTTTGTATAATTAGAGCTGGCTAATAATCCTTTTTTACTCTCTGTTTTTCCAACTTTTACAGTATCTTTCTTTATTTGAAATTGGGCATATGAACTGTAAAGAGACAGCTGCTGTGATTTGAGTTTTGTAGGTTTGTTTTTTGTACCTACTAATAGGTGAAGGGATGGAGCAGGTAAATACATGTGAGAGGGATCTCTGCCTTCCCCTACATGGGGAAAACACTGCTTTTATTAAATCAACATTGCTTTGTATCTTCCCAGGTTTTGGGCAGGAATTAAGTAATCCAGGTGATTGTCTTTTTGACAATTATGAGATTGAAATGGTCCAAAAGAAGAAACTTAATGTTGAGACTAAGGGTGTTTGGCTCTGGAGTAAGACAGGGCCAGCAAAGCTGAGTTAGGGACTTGCTATAGCATGGATAAAGGTTTTTTATTTTTTATGTGTGTGTGTATCTGCTTGCCTGTATCTTAGCTTTGTGTTACACTTCATTATTTGGGGAAGGGTAATGGGAAAGGTTTGGCTGAGGCAGGTGGTGGGTGCAGCCCCTGGGCAGCCCAGCTCCCAGCCCAGGAACAGTGTGGTGCCAGTTCCTGCTGCCAGGAAGCTGAGCCACATTAAGCAAAGCAAGTTAATCTATATCCAGGCCATTTTATTAAATCATCAGTCAATTAAATTGGTGACGCTCTGTTAGCTTGTGTTGCAGTGAGGCTCCAGCCCCTCTGCAAATGGCTCAGCTGTGCAACTCTCCCACTGCTGCTTGATGGGCTCTGGTACATGCATGCCACAGTGCTGTGGTTTCCAACACTGTAAAGGAAAAATCCAACAGATTTTAGGCAGATCTTGCACTTAAATATGTTCTTTAAATTACTTTTTTTCTGGAGGGAGAAGATTGTTGTGAGGTTTCTTTTTGTGAAAGGAATCTGTGTGTGTCTGGTTTTCCTGAGGGTGGGTTGCTGGGTTACCTCTGTGCTGCTGGAGGAGAGTGATGGTAGATCCAGAACAACACAAAACATCTCTAAACCTCCTTTTCATCCCTCCCTTGTGCCCAAGAAACCCCTGTTTTGTCTGTAGTTGAATGGCAGCATATGTTTTTGTTTGCAGACAGTACACAGCTGGGAAGCAGTATCACCTGTGGAAATGCTGCATGAGGGATCAATTTTTATTCCTAAGCAATCCATTTAGTGAGAAAACATCATGTTCAGGGAGTTACATAAATTCAGGCAATTGTACACAAATATCTGGAGGTTTTGTAGTTCTAGGCTCAGCTGTGATACTAAACACAATATGCTGGCAACTTGTTTGGTGCTTTGTGTTTGAGATGGGGTTTCTTGTTTCCTCAGCTCCTCTCCTTTCCAGGGTCAATGACTTTTGCTGGTGGTATCACTTCCCTGTGTGTCTGCTGAATAAATTTGGGATTAGTTACTTCTCCTAATTCCTCCAGCCTCCTGTTTCTGACCAGATATACAAAATCACGCATTATTACAGCTACAGAGAAAGTTGTTCTGCATTTGGAGTTATGGTGCTTGTCTTGGAGTTTATTTTAGTCACTGAAATTGCAGCTACTCTATTTATACAAATTTCTCCCTGCACATTCTTGAAGAACTGGGCTATGGGTTTATTTTTCCTGTCAAAGCTATTTGTAGGTTTTGTCCTGGTTTTTTTTTAGTCTCCTTTCACATGGGTTTTAAGGACGGGGCAGTAGTACAGTGATTACACTGATTAGAAAGCTCATTCATTTTATGAATGGTGAGTTCTGGTGTTCATTCAGTGTTGAATGAAACTTGTGGAACAGAGTGTGTGAACAAACCCATGTCTTGCCTAATACCACAAGGTGAGAGTAACTTACTACAGGTCTCAACTTTGCAGGAATACACCCAGGAAAAAGATCACACAAGAAAATATAAATAATAAAACCAACATCAAGTCATTGTTTCTTTCCATTTTCAGAGTTTTTGCTAAAAGTGAAAAAGAAAAAAAAAACCAAAAAATTCCAACAAGTAGAGCCTTTTTTCAAAGAATTGTGTTATAACAAAAAAAATTAGGAGACTGATGGGTAATACAACACAATAAAGGTCATATACTACTCAGAAAAAAAAGGGAATATTCCAGCTTAGCAATTCCCCTGACACTAGGGGAGAACAATAAACTTGTGAAAGACATTGCTATTTTAGTTCTCTTTGCATGAAATCGTGGCTCCAGCAGGAATTCCTCTGTATATGGGCAGTTGGTCTCCTCTCTGCTCCCCTCACTTTCCACTTCCCCATCTTTATTTATCTTGTGTAGTTTAGTGCAGCAGCTCTGTAGGGCCTGAAACCCAATCCTCTTGATATATCCAAGTACTTCATAAATTAACATTTTGTACAACCAGGAGTGCCTTTGAGGACACTGCTTTGTTGAATGAAAAGGGGTTTTGGAAGCTTGGTTTTATTTTTATAGTGCAGTCATATAGAAGGAAGTGATGCAGCTCAGCAAGGGAGGTGAATGTGTGCTCCCAGGAAATCCTGGGATTTCTTTAAACTCTTTCACAACTTCTGGGCTATTTGCCTAAAGGGTTGCCTATAAGACAGGTTGCCCCACCATGGGTTATTGGTATCTCTGTTCAAAGAAATATATAAAATAAATTCTGTTTGTCTTGCTCTCTTGCAGATAACTAGCATCTCTAGTGCTTTCCTAATTTCTATAGGATATAGGTAATTTGGCCTACCTAGTGAATTTTTATTCCAGAGCCTTAAAATCAAAGTTTAGTTTCTTCAAACCAGTTCTACAGGATAATTTTTACAAACTAAGTTCTGTTGCATCAAAAAAAAGTAAATCCTCCTTTGGCTTTCATCCCAGCAATGCTGTGATACTTACAGCTGGAAAGTCATCCTGCTTTCTCTGCATTTCTGTTTATCTACTAGAATGCTTTCCATGCCATCTGTAACCATCAGATTCTTCGTGTGTTTTTTGGCTGTTCTTTCTTGCCTACAACCACAAGCTCTTTGTGGCTAAGATTGGGTTTTCTTTGGGCTTTGGTTTTTTTCTTTGATACAGCTCAGAGTGCATGGGTAAAGCTTTGCAAATAAGGATCGATGTTTCTAAAAATCAAATGTTAAAATGATAAATGAAAAGGTCAAGTGCTGAGATTCAGATAAAGTTCAGCTTAAACTTGAAGTATATGCCTAGCTGAAGTTTACTTAAAATACCTAAAAACTGAACTTGAAAAGCTTGAAAAAACTCAAGCACTTACAATTGAAGTTTGTTTAGTGCATGAGGGAGAGGGAAACGGGTAGGTAGGCTTTCCTGGCTGCACCATGTGGATTAAATACTCCTCATCCTCCTAGTTGTTGCAGTTCTGCTCAGTTGCTGGAGGAAGAGTGGTTGGTTTTGTTTCTGTCATCCTGTAGATTTTCTTTCTCAGAAAAAAAGTAAGTATAAATTTGCTAATGGGCAGCTCTTGAAAGTGGCACTGTGTTTTCTTTCTTATATGTGCTCCATACGGAGCCAGGCAGCCAGGAGTGGATGCTGGGGAGCTCACAGAAGCTGAGCAGTGAAACCAGCATTTGATTGAACCCACTGCCAAAAAGAGCAATCCTGACCAGGGTGTGATGGGAAAATGGAAAAGGCATTTTGGCATTCATGCTGTTCAAAGTCCCTCCGCCCTACAGACTCTATGTAGGATGGGTTGGCCTGGAGGAGCACTGACCTCCCTGTCAGATTTGTCCTCATGATGCACACTTTGCCTGCAATGCCTAGAAGAAATAAGCCACCTAATTATGGCCAAATTAGTGGTAGCTGGGGGCAGTGGATGAGAGGAGGGTTTATTGCTTTGGCATGAGGGGTTTGTGTCCCTTCCTGCTGCCTGTGCTTATTTGTAAACTCTTCAGGGCAGAAACTTTGTTTGCATTGACATTTTTACAGCATGTAACCAGTGGGGCCCTAATTCTGGATGAGGTTTTGGGAACCACAGTAAAGCAAATAAATGATTATTTTTTTTCCTTTCTTTCCCTGACATATATTACCATACCCAGAGAAATGTAGAGCAGTCATTTGTCCTCATCCATGAAATTTTATGTGAAATAACACAGAAGTCCTCTAAAAGAGACTTTAATAAAACTCACTGTATTAATTCTTCAATGCTTAACAGAGCAGAAAGGTGTCTGTCCCATTTTGAGAAGGCTCTAGTAGCTTTCTATTTTACTGACATCTGCAAATTTTTATAATGTCTGAAACCACCGCTGCTTTGTAGAACTTGAACCTGGATTTTCATTTCATGTCCTACTTTCCAATTTGCAAATACAAGGGATTTCACTGTGTTATCCTAAGGTAGAAAACCTAATATAATTCTAGAAACCTTGCAATGTAATTGTCTGGATGTATATGGAGCTTGTGATAAACCTCCCACTGAAATTCAAAAGGTTTAGCTATTTGGGAGAAATACCATAAATGTTTTAAATACAGGCAGCTGCTACTAGAACAGAATGTGTGGGTTGCCATGAGGGTGCTGGGTAAGGAAGGTGGGATTTATGTTTACCTGTTCTTGTTAGTTTGGCATTTAAGACAGTTCATGTGCAGACTGGATCCTGGTCTCACAGTAGGGCCAGTTATTCTCAGTGCATTCTTCTGTATCTGGTACAGCAAGTTCTTCATGCCCAAAAAGATAGAAATGTCTTTTTTGGGCTCAGAGCAGGCATTGGCTTGAAGGATGTGCCCCTCTAATAATAGGAGAAAACAAAGTTTAGCTGTTTAGCTTCCTTTCCCTCTTTGTTTTTACACTTGAAGAAGTCCAACTTACTGACTGTGTTAGATTCCCTCTGTATCTTGGCTAGGTTATGACCAGCATGATCTGCTTTTTGTTTTTCCTCTTCTTACTGTATTAAAGGTTTTTTAAAGTTTTTCAGAAGCTGCTCCATGCTTGTCTATTGGTTGGAGAAATCCACTTGTCTAGAAACCTAAATTTAGTCCTTTATTGACTCAAAGTAGTCATTCAGGCTTATCTGTCACTCAGTTTTTCCTCCTATGTTTTTGCCAAATAACTAACTAACAAGATAAAATGAAATATCTTCCAAACCTGCCTGGCTCCTTGCAAACTGAGTTTGTGTCTTTAGACAAATTGGAATGACTTGTGTATTATGAACCAAGGAACCACTTGAAGTGACTGATGCAAGGGTCATCCAGTAAAATAAGAGGGGGGGAAAACTCTTCCTGCAGGAAGCATTCTCATGATTTTTTGACAAGACCCAGTGTTCAGCAGTGTCACCTTATTTCAGTGCTGCTGCTGTGCACTTCTCTGGCCAAAAAAGAAATCCCAGCAAAAACTGTCATGAGTTTGAATTCATAGGGAATTAGTCTGTACCAATGAGAAATTCTAAAAATCCATATATGAAGTGAGCTTGAAAGCTTGGGGTTTTTTTTCAAGCATGATTTGATTTCTATATGATACAATGCATGTTCTTGTCTAGGGAATATTTTTATGCTCCTGTTTAGGACACCCAGGTTCAGAACTGGAGAGAGAGAGGCTCAGATAGGTCATGAGTGAGCTTGGCAGATTTTGTGCATTTTTTGGTTTTGTTTCTTTTTATTCATTTTGAGCCCTCAGTAGGACTGGAACTGCCAGGGGCATGTTGTAGGGCACAAGTGAAGATTGTTTTCAGAGCTGTTCTTGGAGCTCACCTGCCCAACTGGCAGCTAGTGCTACTAATCCCCTCTTTTCTTGAGTAAGTTTTGTAAGAGCTGAAAATACAGTGAAAACTATCAGGCATAACTATCAGGGTGTTCTTGCTGTACGAAGGGAAATCTCAAGGTTGAAAGCAGGTATGAATTGGATTTGATTTAAAACTCTTGCAAAATACTTCTCCATCCACTGGCTGCCTCAGAGGACCTTTTGCAGAGGGGCTGTTTTGATGCACAAGCTTGGCAGGTCACTCTGGTATTTAAAGCAACTGGCACAAAAACATTTTGTAAAATGAAGAGAGCGTGTGAGGGAGCAGGGCTAGCTGGAATCAGCTAAGAGAACTTAGGCTGTGGTTTAATTTCTGTCTCACTAAAGGCAAACTGTGGGATTTGGAAAGGAGCAAAGTATGAACAAGATCCTGCATTTTTGGTGTGAAAAGCAGAATGGTATTTCATCTATTTTAAAAAGAGCTTGAAGTATTTGCAGAGCATTACCAGTTCTGCAGACATGAGGAACAGCAGAAATTCCATTTTTAATTGTTTTGCATTCCTTCATCTTAGGATCCTGGATCTCTTAATACACACATTAAATGAAAACTTAGAGCTTTTGTTTAGAGTGAATATTTTCTGCTGGAGTGGAAGAGCTAATGCAAGAGACATTCTGGTTCAACTGATTCAAAGCTCAATATAAGGAATTTTAACCAGGTTATAGAGAAATTCCAGGGACAGACCGGAAAAAGGAAAGATTCTTGACTAAAATAGCTTTTGCAGGATGAGTAATGGTAGATTTTGATTGTGAAAAATGCAATCTGAATATGAGCATCATATATTCTTAACGTTTTTCCTTCAGAGCATTTTTGATAGTTTTTTTTCTATGTAGTTTTGAAATGTTTTTTAACAAAAAAATCCAGTGAAAGGGGTAAAAAATGACACCACATTACCTTGGACAAGATGGTAGTTGGGTTTCTTGAGCAGCAAAAAGAACTGCAAATACTCATAAATGATTTTTCATGGGGGAATGGGGAAATTGGTGGAAGGATTTCAATTAAGGATTAAATAATTGCCATAAAAATCAGATAGGAAGTGAGGATTGCTAGGAGGAAAGATGAACTGAGATGGACCTGAAGGGGAAGAGAAAAAGTGCTTATTGGAAAAAGGAATGTGTGAGTGCTAAAGCATCTTATACCTACAATTTTATGGAAAATGGATTAAACTTGCTTTTTCTTTTTTGTTTCAGTGTTCTGAGGTCATGAAACTAAATCCACAGCAAGCTCCATTGTATGTGAGTACCAATTAATGCACTTTACTATTCACACAAAACACTTCCCATCAGCTTTTTGGAGATGCTGCTTCTTTTCTTTGCTCCCTAAGGAGTTTTTTGGTATTAATTCAGTTGCAGATGCTCAGTGGTAACGCTCTCAGGTAAGTCACAGAGCTCCTCTGGGTTCCAGCAGACTGTTTTAAGTAGGTTTTGAGCCATGTAATGCTGCCCCTGTGCAGGTATCCCCCATTTTGTTTTTCCTCCCCAAAGTGTGCATGGCTGTGCTCGTGTCACTTGATGTGTTGAGAGGTGGTGAGAAGAAACTGCTGGTGTGGAAAACAGGGCGTCCCAGTGTGCAGGGCTTGCCCACTGTGATAATATTTTTCTGTTTGGAGTTTCAAACGTGGCAGGGAGGACCAGGAGGCAGCGCAGGGCTGGGCTGCAGCAGGGGATGGTTTGTGTCAGCCTCTCCGCGCTCGTAACCTCCATGCATAAGGAACAAGCTTCCCCTGGCCCTGAATAGCAGCTTTGTTGGAGAACATGGGCACTGTCAAATTAGACCTGGATGTGTGGGGGTGTGTGAGCATGTGTTCAATCTGTGCCAAAGCTGCCAGCCAGCTCTGTAACTGTTTGCTTTCCACATTGCCATGCTGGGAGCGGGCTGAGCTGCTGCAGCTCGTGGTCCTGCCCACAGACCCCGCCAGCCAGGGCAGAGCTGGATGAGAAGATGGAAAATTTGAAGGGAAAATTGCTTGCAAACGTGGTTTTTTTAAGGGGAAGGAAGGAGAAACAATCAGGACTGGTGATAGGCCTTTATCTTGGAGGGTGTTGTGTGTTGTCAATAATGGATCATATTGACCTTCAAGGCCATGGCAGCTTTAAATTTTGCCTACCTTTAATTACCAACTAGAAGTTTGCATTGGAATTTATTCTTTACCCACTGTCCTAAGCCTGTGCTTGAAGCAAGATTAAAATACTATGTAGGGTGACCTGATTTTGTAGTGTGGCTTTTCAGGAGTACACCATATCCTGAATCTTGAAACTAAATGTTGCCTGAATTTTGTTAAATCTTAAGTCTACTGAATGTACCTTGACTTTGAAGAAACTTCATTTAAGCTTAGGACGCATTAAGGGAGAATGGAAGTTATGTGCAAAGATATGATGAAATTGCTACAGTAGAAACACATGAATGGTGTAATGCAGAACAAAATTATTCTCATATCATTTGAACAGTGTATGACTTTGCTAATCTGGAGGCTTTGTTTTCTCAGCCTTATCTACTGAATTAGTTTATTTTCCCACTGTTTTGTGTGGGGCTTTATTGGATATGTAATACTGAAGTGGTACACTTGGAAGTCCTCATCCCCATGTGACAGAGAACTGGGCTGAGGTCAAATGTAGCCTGGTGTAAAATAATGATTGTCTAGCACTTGGTATAGTGTTTCTTTGCAATGCAAATAAGTTACATTATTAATACATCAGTGACTCCCTTTTCTCTCCTCTTCCCCTGGCCAGGTGTATACACAAATCAGCTCCCTTTCAAAAAACCAAAAGTGTTGTTAGCTTAAGGAAATTTGAAAGGTCAAAATTTAGTCTTTCTGTTTGCTCTCAGTATAAATGCTTTGTACATTTTAAGATCAGTTTTGTTTTCCATGTGTTGCTAATTGACAGCTCATCTGAGAGTTGTTAGGTGCCAGCAGAACACAAAGAAAAGGGGATCTTCCTGGTATTTCTATTTTTCTAAAGGCAGACACAGCAGTCTTGTGGCCTGGCCTTTGGGAGGCAAATAACAAACCTCACCACATTCCTTCTTCAGAGTGGTGGCAACTCCATTTTTCATATACAGCCTCCTTGATCTTGTTTTCAAATTACTGAGAACAGTATTCTGTTAATTCCTCCATAAGGAATTTCATCTCTTTGAATGACTGGAAATAACAGGCAATACTGACATGTCAGAGGATTTCCCTATCTTTGTCTGCTTTCAGGAAAATATGTTACTCCCACACTTGACCTTTTTGTTTTTGACACCTTTGCATCTTCCTCTTTTAAGCTAATATCATAGATAAAGGATTATGCAATTTTGTTTATTTTTTTACTAAATCTGCCATGAATTTCATCTTGAAAGATCCATTAGATAGTTGTTTTTATCAACAGCATTACTGAGCTCCTTTTAGGAGGAGAAAGTAAAAAAAAAATCAGTTCCTGGAAGCCAGTTAGAGAGCTAAAGCATGCTTTATCCTGTCTGGTAATTACCAGGTTGCCCAGGTTTCATAATTCATAATTAAGAAAAGGGGTTTGGGAACCTGAGATGTCCAGTGTACTTGAGGCTAAAGTTTTTTGGGTGATGGAAAAGATAGTATTTGCACATACACACCAATGGAGTGATAGAGATTCTTGTATTACTCAAATCAGTGTGCATAAAAGGAAGAAAGACCACCTGCTGTATCCTTCTTGGTACTTTCTTTTGGCTGCTTGAACTTCTATTTACCTCTTCTGTAAAAATCATCTGTGCTGCCTCTGCAGAGCTTGTGACCACTGAGAAGTCACGGCCTGTAATGGTAAGACTACTGGCCCTTGTAAGTGTGAAGATTAAGAAATTAGGTAGAGAACATATCCTGTAATAATGAGTGTTGTGTTTTTGTGATTCAGTGCCTCACTTCAGCCTTGCCTCATTGTTGTTTTGTTGATGAGGTTGCCAGGAACTGGAGCTCAGCATTGTTGCAGGTCTGGGCTGGGACAGCTGCTCCTCCTTTGCTCTGCCAGCAGCTGGCTCCTGTCCCCCAGGAGCACTGTATGTGTCACCCAGAGCTGTTGTTACCTCCACTAAGGAGCTGTTTCAGGAGCTCCCCTGGCCCTGGGAGCTGCTCCCAGCAGTGCAGTCATGGGGCTGAGGGGCTGGTGCCAGGAGAGATAGGGCAGGGAAGTGTTCCCCAATTTAGCTTGGGTGCGATAGCGCGATGCTCACATGAGATGGAGGGCAAGCAGCTCCCCCATCCCTACCAATGTCAGCATGGAATTGCATTTAGAAAGGGTGGTGGGACTTAGCAGAGCCTGTGGCTGAATATTGTGAGGTGAATTTGAAATAAAAATGTTCAAACTCACTTCCTTAAGATGCATTGATTTCTTCAGCTGCTAAAAAAAAAGTGCCTGTAGCCAGGCAGTCCTTTGGTTATCTGCCTCAGATTGCAGTTGGGAACATTTTTATTGATGCACAGGCACTGGATTCAGTCCAAAACTAACTTTACTAACTTTACTCACATCCCTCTTGTATTTCAGTGCCATCCTGTTGATATGGGAATTCTTATCGGGCACAGTGTAGTGGATGCAGGACAGTGTTTCAGACCTTACTGGGTCTGCCTGGGCCTTTGTGCTCAGGGAGCCTGGGGTCTCAAAGCTGAAGGACCAAGCTGTTCTGTTTGCTGGCAGGGCTTGGGTGGATGGAGGAGATGAGAAGTCACAAACTTCAGTTTTGTTTCTTTTTTTACATGGTTGCATGCTTCAATGATTGTCATGTTTTTATAAAAATTGTATCTCCCTACCACCAAAAGTCAAAACTTCAGCATTGTAAGGTACTTCCTGGCTCTTGTCACTGTTGTATTGGAATATCCAGATCATCTAGGAGTATGAAAAAAAAGGATTAACAATGCTCTGAACAATGGAAGTGTATTATTAGGTGGCCATTTTATTGTTGTGATTCATTAATTCTCTGTTTATAGATGAGATTGTTTACATTAGTCACGTAGATTAAACTCCACTGTTGCTAATATCCATGGGAAAGTGCTTTGCAAATGTGAAGTGCTGATCTTTTAGAAACATTATCATTAATTGGGAGTCCATCAGATTATTCAGCAGGAGATTTAATTACAAAAGGATCAAGGCTCACAAGCCACATCCTTATTTCTACCCAAACTTTAATAAATATGGAGTACACGTGAAAGAATGATCAAGGTTGTGTCTTCAGCTGCACAGAATGTCCAGAAAATCTCCCTTCAAAAGTGATGTGCACAGCTTCTGGTTTCAGCCTCTGCTGGCTCTGGGGTCTCTGTGGAATTATTGATCATTTTTGTAACCCAGTCGCATCTCCTACATCTCTGAAATCAATGTTGGTTTGGGGTTATTTTTCTAGAAAAATGACTGGAGAGCAGTATTTGGGTAAGAATGTTTTGGAAAAGCACTGGGGTGACATGCAGGGAAACGTTGGGAAATATTAATCTCATCTACTCTTGATTGCAACCAAGGCTACAACCTTAGATCTGCCTTTAAGACGGGAATATTTTTTCATGGTGATAATGATCAGTGGGTGTGAAATGGAAAAGATTAGCAGCTGGAGAAGCATGATGTATTGCTGTAAACTTTTTTCCTTTTTCCTTTTAGATTAAAAGGAACAAACTTGTTTTAAATCACAGCACTCCTCCTCTGCACGGTTTGTCTAAGGTGTGCCCACGTTATTTGGAGTGACAAACCCAAATGTGTCATAACTAGTGATTGCATGAGAGGGCAAACACTTAATTGATAAAAATGCTGCCATTGGCTTTGGTCTTTAATCGGGTCTGTGGATGGAGTCTCTTGTCTAAACTGCCACTTAGGAGCTGTGTAACCTGCAGAGTTTCTCAAGGAGACTTTTTGATAGAGATGAGAGCTCCCACTTCCAAGGCAAAATGTCATGCAGCTTAATGAAGTATGAACTTCAAAAGCTTCAGAAAGAATGCATTGACCCTCTCTTAATATAACCTGGGGTTTGGGTACAGTAGGTCCTCTTCTGTTAATGAATGAACAACTCCTGTAAATTTCCCAGTTTGTCCTGCTTTAATCTAAAACTGAAAAAAAGGATAATGCTTGTAAGATTTCTCCCCCACTTACATATTCATATAGAATGAGGCCCTGCTGAAGTGCACTGTGTATTCCTGAGAAAAGCAATTGTTATAACCTCTGATGTTCATGTTTTACCTTCCCCCACACCTTCTGAGTTAATATTAAAGAACTGAAGATAAAAGTTCACAATGCAGTGTTTTGAGGCTTTTGTCTGTCCCAAGTGCTGTGGGTCCCTGAGTGCAGTGAGGTGTTGTACCTGTGGGTGCCTCACATCTTACCTCAGGTGTCACTGTTGTGTGATGTTTGATTTATGTTCTTCAGAAATTTCTACCAAGGGGACAAAAGTACAAAATGAAATACTTCTATAGTTCTACAGTAAGATGCTGTCATGAGGTTGGCAGCTGTGCTTAAGTTACTTTTCTACTAAAGCAGAATTTGTTTGCTTAGTGGCATGTATGGTGACAAAGGCCACTGAGATGCCCGAATATCTGAGGTCAGCCCAGCAGAAAAAGGAGAACATACCACACATGCTTTTGATGTGGGACTTTCTCACGAAAGTCACCATACAGAAGCCCTGTTTTTGTTTCTCTCAAGGTCCTTAGGCAAGAGGACAGCCAGCCTTGATGTTTAGTTCAGCTCTGTGGTGAGAGGATCTGATAAACCTCTTGTCTTTTATTTGTTGGGTACTTGATTTCTTCTTAATGACAAACTAGCTTTCTGCCCTACCTTCAAAATGTCTTTGAGTAATGAATGAGTGGAGGCCTCTGAGCACCTTTTACAAATAAAATATTTGCTTGCATTATATGTGGAAGAACCTGCTGCTTGGTTGGTTTTAAGAAAGTCAGCTGGGGCGCCTGAATAAACTGATTTTTGTTTTTGAGAGGAGTATATTGCAGCTTGTCTGGCTGTGCTTTAATTCTCCAGGCAAAATACTTTCCTCACTAAACTGTGCTTGACCTCATCTTTTAAGTTTTTGTCACTCAGATCTTTGATTTAGATTCTTTTCATCCTCTACTTCCCAAACTCTGGTCTGCATCATGCAGGAAGCCATCCCTTCTGTGGAAATGGGTGTCTGGCAGCTGCCACCTGAGCTCAGCACCGTCCCCTGGCAAAGCTCCCTGCTGCTGCTTCTGGCTTCTGTCACACCCCAGAGCAGACTCTGCTCAGTCTGGTCATTATGAGTCTGACTGCTTGGCTTGCCCTTCTTAAGAGAGATATTCCGTAGCTCATGAGATCTGTGTGATGTTAGCATAGGGCTGTTGGTGAAATGGTGACTTTTGTGCATTTACTGAAGGCAGCTTTGCCTGGAGAAGTCGGATGAGGCTGCCAGACCATCTGCAACATCTTCCTCCAGGAGAAGCTGTTGATTAAACTGTAGCTCAGAGGCCTTTTCTCAACCTTTCTTCCAAATTGTCTGAAACTAAAAGTGCTGGATATGGGTTCAAAGCCCTCTTCCCACCATTATCTATTTGAACTTTTCTTCTGTGATCCTGTTTTGTGGTGTGAAAGTGCTGGTAAACAATAAACAGTCTGGCTTGGAGTCTGGAGCACTTCTCTGAAATTCTGCCCTTACCTCACCACTACTTTGCAGCATTATGTATGAATTTTAATATGACTTGCAGAAGATGCCAGACCTGGTACAGCTGGTAGGGGTGGGAAAGCAGAGACAATTATCTACTTTTGAGGAGCTGTTAGATTGCTTCCTCCTGCTTTCTGAAACTGCAGAAGGAATCCTTATATTATCACACTAGGAGTTATATTAAAATTGGGTGAAATTATGTACTTGTCTTGGGCTCTGTGTTTGGGATTCATTACTTCTTGTGGTAGCTGATGAGCTGGGAGTACCTGGACAGACACAAGAGATGGTGTCCCATCCCCAGCATCACTGACAGTGTTGCTGCTTCTTCTCTCAGGAGGAATAAGCAATGGAGGTCTGCATTTGGGTTTAAGAGAAGAAAAATACTCTTGAACTACTGTTCCACTGTGGGGTGTATTCTTCTGCTACCTTTAGAGTGAACAAACACACTTCCATGTCACTCCTCAGGATACATGCCCCTGCTGTATTTCCTGTAACAAAGTGCTGACAGTAATTTTGTTCAGCTAGAGGCAGTTCTGACAGCAAAGCTGATGTGAGAGCAGTGCTCATGAAGATGTTGATTTCATGAAGCCAAAATTTCACATAGCCTTCCAAATCCCCTGCACTGTGCCTGCAGTGCTTCCTATTGCTTTCAAAGGCTGTGTTGGATGTGATCTCCCTGCAAGTGTTTGTCCTCTGCCTGGCTCAGTAAAGCAATTCCATATTGTGCTTAAGTGGAAAATAAAATAATTGTGAATCACTGTAGCTCGATGCTGTGCAGTGCCATCAAGTGGCAGTTCTGTTGAAGGACACATTTTTAAGGCTGCCTGTGTTTGTATTGATGTTTCTTTTAAACATTACAAAAGTTTCACCTGTCTGCAGTTGTGGTTGGGGAGGTTTACTTCATCAGTAAGGTAATGATTATAATGGTTTCTGTTCTCTAATGACAAAAATGTCACTTCAAAAAGTGCCTCAGTCACTGCAGTAGCTGTAAGTGCTGTAGCTGTGAAAAATTTAGAGACTGGTGAGGATATTTTGCAGCTGGCAGGAAAATGAGTGTTGTGGAACACATTGAGCTCTGTCTGTCTAAAGGTTTTGCTGTACTGTAGAGGAGGCTGAAGCACCAGGAAAAAGCCATCCTTCAGCTCTCTTCTGCTTTTGGATCTTAGTGTTCAAACCTGATTTTTTTTTTGCTTTTGGTTTTCTTTAAGACACCCCAAGGCTATTTGTGAAAATAGTCCAGTGGTAGAAGATTGCTTCTAATAATATGTCATCATATGTACTTTATCTTCCAGGAATTGTGACTCTCTCCATCCTTCTGGTGCCAAGAGAGTAGCTGGATTTCTCTTAGTCACTGCACACATTCAGACTGCCTGCTATTGCTCCTAAGCACTGCAATTTTGTTGTTATTGCTAGATGGGCAATTAGTAGGAAATACTATCAATCACTCAAGCTGCTGGTTATAAAATTACCTGGTTTGGTTCTCGTAAATGTAATGAAGAACAGAAGAGGCTTCAGGATGAGGCCAGAGCAAGACATTCACATCAATTTGGGTGTGTTTTTCTAGGAACTGATTGAAGTAGTTTCCAGAATTTCAGAAAAAAAGCCTTAAGGACCAGTACTTGTAGAAACTGGATGGTACTGGAGGGGACATTGTGCTACAAAGAAATTTCACCTTCTTTTGTCCTGTCTTTGTGTTCTTTGTGACATTACATGGAGATGTGCATAATTTAAAGGTTAACTCCAATGTGTTACTGCTTTTGTGTACATCTACACCTCCTTCTCTATACCAGAGCTGTGCAGAGTTTGTGGTGGAAGGGCCTTGGGGTTACTGTCAATACTTGCTTATTCAGGGCAGAAAGTGCACAATTCCTTAAGTGAATAGCCTGGCTAACACTAAACTGTGTGAATAAATGAAAATTAAATTGATATTTTCTTTACTATGCTGCCAAATCCACCAAAACAATGAAGTCCCCATTTCAGTTTTTCCTTGGGTATTTACATTTAGTACAAAAGAGTGAATGGCACTCTTCTTATCCTTTCTGTTTTCCTCCTTAAGTTTGATTTTGCTGCTAATTGTACTGTTAATTTTACCACGTGTTTGTGCATGCCAAAATTATTAGAAATAACCTTGGCTGTTCGGTTTTGTGAGAGCTGTCTGTGTGCAGCACAGGCTGGCACTGAGCTGATGCACTCTGCATGCTCTGAGTGCTGCAGAGCACGTGGAGCCCTGTGCTGAGGCAGTGGTACAGCTAAGTCAGCTATTAACAGCCCAATCTAATAACCTGCCTGGCTCTGGCCAGCAGAGTGGCATGTCAGGAAGATCTCTGCATGAAGATAAATCATGTGTCTCTCTCAGCACTAACGAGATCCTGTTACTTTGATGGATTTCTGCTGGCAGTCTGTAGAGATCTCCTTTGAGCTGCATGGATTAATATGTGTGTAATGGTTATAATAGCATCTTGACACTCAATAAAGACTCATCTTGGGGATGATTGATTTGGAGGCTGACAGAGACATGCTCTGTCAAAGGATGTGGCAACTAATAATGGATTTCTTGAAGCATACCCATTTCCACAGGAGTTTGTGCTGCTCGCACTGGTTCAGAGTAGAAAATCCACACCTTGCTCTCCTCAAACCTTTTATCTCTTTGCCAACAAATCCTGCTGCAGGATTAGGCACCTGGACTGGCTTGAGCTGTGGTTGAGACTGTGAGGTGGTGTTAATAAATCAACTCTGTTAATAAATCAGCTGTAACAATGTTGGCTCTGCAGACAGGCAAGTTGAGGGTGTCCATGCTGTGTTTTTTAGTACAGGTTGCACTCACTGTGTATCCATGAGGGCCACTTTGGACCTGGAGGCAACAGCTCAGGGCTGTTTAGCATAAATGTCCTTGTTTTCCTATAAATTCTTTTTTGCCCTAAGAGTCTTGAATAAATGATCTTTTCACTCTGTACTTGTGTCAACATTTTATCCATCAGTGTGCTAAGCTAATCTTATTTTTGGACCAAATTATTTTTCACCTTTGAGGAATGAAAGTGGTCTGTTTCAAGTCATGGCTTTGTGGCTAGTATTGGAAGAGGAGATCACTTGGCTCAGTGCAGTGTTAATGAAATATGGAAGGTATCACCTTGATTTGCTCTGTGGGCTGGCAGAAAAATGTCTACTATCGTTCTGCTCTTTTAGTGGCCTGTGGGCAAGACAGAATGGTCTGTGATTGTGTTTTCCAAAGAATGAGAGAGTGCTTTGCAGAATCTGGCTTTCTCATCACAGAGGTGCTCAGTATCTGTGCTGTTAACCTGAAACCTTTCACTGGTAGAAATAATAGCACTACTGTTAATTTAAAAAGGAAATAAGGTTAGGTCTGGAAGTCGATTTTTTTTTCATATTTATTTTATTTAAACCACTGGAGTTATTCTTGCTGTCTTCTTTTGTGCGGGTGGTTTTTTGTTTTTTTTTTTTATTAGGAAAACTTCTCTGCTTCATGCTTTAAGATCAAGGAGTTTGAAGTCATTGACTATGTAAAAGAACACAATCTGCCCCAAAATTTGGCAACTTGCCATTCTATTTATTTTTGGAGTCTTTCCCTGAAGGTTTTATCTGCAGGAGGTTGCAACACTCCACCCCAATGACATCCATCTTTCTCCCTGCTCCTGACCCAGGTCACTGCCTTAATCATGGGCGATATCTCCAGGTGAGGGGGGATTTCTAGAGCTGCTCATGTTCAGACACATTTCACAGCCCTACCTTTGTTCCTGGGGCCTGGAGTTCTGCAGAATGAGCTGTGTTTGATGTGACTTTTTTTTTCCCCCACTAAGTGCTCCTCTGAGTCAATCCATAGTGGTGAAATTGAGGATGTCTGTAATAATTGCTGTTATCTTGCTGTAACAGATACCTCTGGCCTCCTCCCATGGTCCCGTCCTTTTCTATCCATGTGGTGGGAGCCTGCAGGCTAAATGGCCACATCTGGAAAAGGGGATGGATGTTCCAGGTTGAGGCATTTGAGATCCACTGACAAACTCAGAGAAGGAAGGGGAGGGACTAAGATGGATGTTTTGGAGGCAGGACCCATCCCCAGATTGTGCCCCTCAAGTGTGAGCTGTTTTTCTGTTAACCTGGGAATAGCAGCCTGCAAGAGTTTGGTGGGTGTAGGTTATTTTCTTGCCATGGAAGAAGAGCATTCTGTGGTTTATGGAGCCAACAGTGATAGTGCTGTGTCACAGCTGACTGGCTGGAACACTTACTCAGACCTGGAAAAACTGGGATCTAAGCCTTTCTCAATCAAAAGGGTTATTCCAGGAGATGAGAGCACTGTCATGTTTGCTCTAAAAATAGTTGTCTGAGCTCCCATTTCCTTTTGCAGTCAGGAGCCTGTGTGGCTGCACATGGTTTTGTTCTGCATGGGGATGTCCATGTGTCCTTTCCAGATGTCATTCTCTGATGGTTTAAGCACAAGTTTGCACCAACCCAAAGTAACCTTAGATGGGAGGGACCTTCCAGGGTGCTCAGCTGAGATATGGGAACTGTCTGGGAGCAAAAGTTTAGCTACAGATGTTGTTTTGTACTGACAGAGGTAGATGGTAATGGATCATCGAGCATCTAAACAATTATATTGTACTTTTTTCCTTATCTGATGATTTCTCCTACATTTTTAAAGGTGCCTTGTAGTTCCCTTTTCCATGCTCCAGCTTCTTTCAGACTCCTCTGCAGTTCTCAGTTTGAGGTGGAATTGTCTCAACTTTCCCTTTGATCTTGTCTAGCTTAATTATTGTCAGTGCTGCACCCTTTCCAAAGAAAACGTCATGTGATTGAAAAGCCAGCTGTTCCTTTAAAAGCCATTTGGATGAAAAGTACGATTCCCATTTCATTGATGGGGAAACTCAAAGCACAGGGATGTGAAAGGACTTGCCTCCTGCTGGAATTCCAGCCTGATCCTGGGTGCTCTGTGTCAAGCACTAGCTGGGGTAACAGCAAGTCCAACTCCATCTGAAAATGAATAAATAAAGGTACCAATGAGCCTGAACTGCAGGAGGAGGAGGAAGAAACCACAGCTGTGATTTTGTGCTGTACTGGGTATGGTGCAGCTCTCCTGGGAGCAGTTTAGGGTTTCCCAAAGGGGAAGAAGCAAATATGCAATAAAGCAGTGACTCAACCAGAGCCTGATTCATGTTATGAGTAGCGGAAACAAAACAGAACTTGTTACAATGGCAGGTTACCTTTACTCATCTAATCCAGCCTCTTTCATAAAGCATCATATCTACAAAACCCCAAAACCTACACCTCTTAGAAGGAAATACCTAGGGAGAAAAGCTTGCTTTCCTTCATGTGAATCTCCAACCCATCTAAACCATGAACGTCCTATTCAGTAGGTTTGTGCTGCATGAGGATGCAGCCACAGTTTGCTGTCAATGATCAGCAGCAAGTTTTGCATTTTGCTTTTCTGGGTAGAATAAATTAATGATTACTGGTTGTTGGTGTTTTCTCATGAAAAGAAGATTGTTGAAGTAACAATAGAGTGCTGCAGTAGTGCCATCTAATGCACACTTAATTTTCATAGGTATTTTTAGATTCTGTGTGTGGAGATAGGTGGGTGGTTAGTGGCTTAAGTAATGTTCTTTAAAATTCCCAGTATGAACCACGGGGGGGAAAACCCAGATTAGCAATTAAATGCTTCAGCTACAAAAGTACAGCTTGCCTTTTGGGGTTTTTTTGGGGAGTTTTTTGGTATGTGGTGGGGGTTTTTTGTTGTTTTGTTTTGTTTGTTTGGGTTGTTTCTTTTTTTGTTGTTTTTGTTTTCAGAAATGTTAAAATTTGTTAGCTAGCATGTTAAGAATATTATTTCCCTTTTTCAGTCCATTGTTGACAAGTGTACCTGTTTCTGGTAGAGCTGATATCCCTCAGGGTACCTTCCCTACTGCCAACTAAACTCATGATTTTCATCCTGAAATCTGGAATTCTGCATTTGCCAGGGCTGTTTTCATGGTTCCAAATGATGACCGATTTCCCCAAACCAGACAGCTTTTCAAAGCTTGAAATGGAAAAAGATAGATGTCTTTATATGCTTACAACAATTATTTCTTTTTGGAAGACAGATAGTATTTTTAAGGTGGTAACATAATTTATCTTAATTCTTTTGAGCTTAAAGGTTTTGTCCACTTTATTGCCACTTCCAAATATTGCTGAGGTCATCTATTTAAAAAAAAAGCCTTGAAGCTAAATAGTCCATTTTAAGAGACTTACTTGGAGTTGTTTGTGCTTTGCCTACCCACGATCCACAACTACTGGAAGAACAACTACCCAAAAAGCTGGAGTTGTGTTAATGCCAGCAAATCATACTGACAAACAGGTGCCTTGTCTAAATCGTTTTGGAGTTTAGTTCTAATGACAGTACTTTGCCCTTTTTAGAGATAATTGTATTTCTGCTGCCAAGACTTCAGAGATGGGCCACTCTAAAATCCCTTTCTGTGTTGTTTTCTAGTTTAGAGCTCGAGGTCAGGCTTGGCTTTTCCAGTGCACCTGTCCCATGGTGAGGCAGACCTGCTTTTCTCCCTGTGGTTTGGAGAAGGGAATATGTGTATAGGAAAGAGCCCCATGCACCTTCTTTACATCCCATTACATCTGAGACCAGGGATTTTTCAGATCCAGACAAGGGACAGGGTGGCCTCTTTCATGAATGGACCACGATGGAATGTTTTCATTTCCAATGGGCTTTAAGCCAAGTAAATATTAGTCGATCCAAACCAGTTTTGAAATTAAATTATTCTTATTTGTTGGAGCATTCCAGAGAATGGCTTTGATCTGTCTGTACTTTCACCAAAGGGATATTGGCAGGCTGGCCTCCCATTTCTAGCCATTTGGGATGAAAGAAGGGTTATAATAACCACCTTGTGTGGCAGTGATCCTGAACAGATGACATTTTTTGGACAATATTAAATGAATAAAGGTAAACATACTTCAATTAAAATGTTTTTGGAGGCTGAATGCAATAGGGCTGTTGGAAAGTCTTCTATGTGGGTTGGAGGAATTTGGCTGCATTTGTAACTGATTTTCTTTAAGTCCAAAAATCTTGGAAAGAGAGGGGTTTGTTCTGTGCATTATTTCCTTTCCAAATAAATACATTGTTTGAATAACTTAAAAATCAAATTAAAATTGGCAGTGAACAATGAAATTGTCAGTAACTGGGAGGTAGAGGGTGTGTTGAGGAAGGAGAGTTTTTTGCTTCTGGGGTCACATCAGCACAGTGCCCTGTACCAGGCACAGTAACAGTGTTAGCTCAGGTGATACCTGCAGGGAGACAACTTAAAAATTAAAGTAAAAAATCCAATAAATAAGATGCTCAGTTTTCCACAGTCTCTGCTGAAGGATCCTCCAAAAGAGGTGGGAGCAGGGTGGTGGGACACCTTCCCACCATGAATTGCTGCTTAGACACAGCTGAAGAGCCTTTTAAATTGATACCAGCTGATGATAATTTATGCTCCCCCCTAGACTTAAACAATGACTGAAATGAACTGAATTAAAATCTAAGGAGTGGAACAAGTGGGTTGGAAAGACCTGCTGGAGGTCACTGGTCTGACCACCTTCCACCTTCAAAATTAGGTCAGGTATCTAAGTTTGTTCAGCTATATGTTTAAGTTCCAGCTTAGATTTCAGGTTATGTGGAACTTCTGGTGTTGAGGTTTCTTACATGTATTTACTAGGTTTTCTGTGAATAACTAAATATATACAAATTGTCATTTGCAATGTTGATGCAAATTAAATTGCTTTTCCTAGAAATGTGAGTAGTTTGCATGGATAGACAGGTGCCTTCTCACAAAAACTCTATGTCAATTTGCTTTGATTTCACAAAAATTAGACTAGGTGTACTTCTGAGTTAAATAAAAGAAAAATCTCTTTTAATGGATACTGTGTTAAACACTCAGTGCTGTTGGTGCATGTTCTGAAGTGTCACCTGCATTTTAAATCTGTTTAAGTACTTGGTATGTTCATGCCTTAAGGGAGAAATGGTTTGAACAAAGACACATATAAAAAAAACAAAGCACAAAGGGTTTGTAGGTTAAAACTCTAGCTTTTGTTTTTTTTTTGAACATCAGCTCAAATCTGGATCCATTTGCTTGAAATTGAGTATTTAGTTTTCAACTCAGCATGTAAACTGGTCATGCTTCAATTTAAAGCTTGATTTATTTCTTTTTGCACCTGTTTTTATTTTAACACTGACTCTATACAAGATAGACTTTTGCTACATGGTTCCTTCCTCCCCAGCTGGAAGTCTGGTCTGATATTATCGCGTGAGACCTTCCTAAAATTTACATTTGTAACTCTACAACCTCCAAAAATACAAAATACACTCGCTGCTCCATTAGGTTGTGGAGTTGTTTTTTTTTTTTTAATTTATGGTTCTCTTTCCTATGTCATAGCACTGACCCACATATTTGATTTTAATACCTGGTCGTGAATTTGGCCTGCAAAATCTTGTTTGTATAAAACAAGGTGCAGTCCTGCCCGTAGCAAGAGGTGCCAGATGGGCTGGATCAGGGGAGAAATGGACATGAATTTGGAGGAGGAAATGTGAAAGGAGCTGAGGGAAAGGAGAAGGAGATGTGAGGCAGAGCGTGGGAAGTGATGCTAACACGGGATGGATGCATGGGAGGGTCTGGAAGTCTGGGAATTGTCTACAGCAGTTGTATCTGACAAAGAGAAAGGATGAAACCTCTTAAGGGGGAGGTTTTAAAGGAAATGACATGTATTCTCTTGAATATGCTAATCAGAATTACATAATCCGCAATAACAATAATAATAATAAATCTTTTCCAGATTTGCAGCTGTAACCCTGTGCTCAGTGGGGTGGTGGCAGAGAGCTGGCAGCCACAGCTGCTCTGTAAAACTGGGGCACCCACCTGGTTCTGATCTCCATAGGCAAGGGACAGAAGGTCACATCACAGACTGTTGTTCTCAGTATCTTGTAGTTTATATAATTTTTTTCAGGCTAATAAACAAAGTATGGGGAGACCCCAGAGGCATTTAAAAGATGTGTAGATGTGGCACTTGGGGACGTGGTTTAGTGGTGGCTTGACAGTGCTGGGTTAACCTGATGCTCTTGGAGGTCTTTTCCTGCCTAAATGAGCCGATTATGATTTTTTCATCAAATGAAAATGCTTCACCTAGGTCTGTAGTAACTGTAAGCCATCCTCTTTCCTTGCTTTTCCTTCCCCATGGAATACTGAAATTGGTTCATATTCCCATGCAGATGTAGGAATTTCAGGTGTATTTACTGTACCCTTTGCTGGGTTAATTGTGATAACTGTGTGTGCCCTTTATAAATATAATTTTCCCTGAGAGCAAAGATGAGCTAAATGATAAAATATACTGAGATACTGAACTAAATCCTCCATAATACTAAGCAGGAGAGTTTAACCAACAGATCATGAGAAATTTTTTTCTCAAGGCTTGAAGAACTGCTGTATTTGCTAACACACAGAGCTTTTCACCAAGGCATGGGCTTATATGATGAGTGAGAAGAGCCACCACTGTCTGCCACCACAGTTAGTGTTTCTTTGTAAGGAAGGTGGGAAAAAAAATCTCAGTTGATACGAAACTTTAGTACCTTTGTGTATTTATGGATTGTGGATGAGAGATGTGTTCAGTGATCAGGTTGGATCTGTGGTTGCAGTGCTAGCTTGGACAATTAAGTGCTTAATCAAGAATTAGGGCATTTTCTCAAATTTCTGAGGGCACAGGCAATTTTGGCCACTATCTCATTTGTTATGTGTGTCTATATTCTGATATATATTTTATATATATATATAGTGTTATATATGTCTATATATATGTGTGTTATGTGTGTCTGTACAAAAAAACCTGTGTGGGGTGTGCACATCTCTGTCAGACTTGGTGTCATTCTACCGTATTAAGTTGTTATTTTAAAAATACCCTGGATATTTCTACATGTCTCTTCCTAGAGCTGCATTCAACATGTTTCCTTGATGTTGACTGGCTTTCCTATCTGAAAATTAGGATGGACACTGAGTCCTATGAAAGGAGAGTATGAATGGAAAGTATGAATCCTGTAGGAAGAGTAATTTTATTTTAGATGATACATTTCTTGGTTATGTAAACTTAATGTTGTTTCTTGTCCTTTTTCTTAGGGTGACTCTGTTATTACAGTGCAGCTGACTGAGGAAGATAAAGTTGAAGATGATGTAGTTTTTTATTTGGTCTTCACTGGATCAACTGTCCAACACTGCACAAGCACGAGAAAGATTAATCCTGGGAGTCTGGAGACAATTTCTCCTGGTAAACAATTGACTTTCTTTGCATATCAGTGTATCAGTCTGGGAAATTTGGTTACTACAAGTGGACTGGAATGCAATGCTCTTTGCTTGGTTGACTTTATCCTCATTTTTACACATTCACAAGGAATAGAACACATGGTTTGGGTGACTGCTTTTGCCTTTTAAAATCCTCTTACTTGATTTCACTAGAATTATATGACTTTGAGATTGCAATTATTTAATATGTAACTATGAGATACTATTGTAGAAAACTCACAGTTACACATACACATAGTAAAAACCTTTTAAATGCAGCAAAGGTGGTGGAAGATACATTTGTAAAGTCGCAGATGCTATTGTCCAAATGGGATAGCCCAGTAAGTCTTAGCTACACTCATCATCTACTTGACTCACTGAGGTTCATTGCTGTCTTCCTGGTGAAATACAACCCTTTCTCCTAAATACTGTTCAGCTCAGAGCTCACAGAGTATTTCTGGAGCTCTTGCAGTACAGGTGATGTGCTGCTCAGTGCCATCTCTCCATGGCTGGTGCAGATGAGGTAGGTTTCCACATGAAAGCCCACCTCTGTTTTTATCCTTTGTGCCACCAACAAAACAAAACTAATCAGCATTTCCCTTTGGTGACTTCAGGACCGTGGGAATGAGCGTGTTCCAGGCTGCAGTCCTCACCATTAACCTTTCATTCTGACTTGTTGCTATGCAGCACACTGCTACCAGTGTGAGAAAAACGCCTGACATTTTCACTACACGCAGTGTAACTCAGGCCATCAAGTATTTTTCTTGAGTTTGTCTTTTCATCTACCTCCTGGGTATTGTTTTGTGAGAGATGCACGTGGAGTAAAATTTGGAGTTGTTTTCTCTTGGGAATGAGTAGCTAAAAGTTGGCCACTCGTTTTTTTTCATTTCCTCCTCTTTTTGTGCTGTTCATGTTGTTCAGTTGGCTTGGGAAGAGAAGCCTTTTTATGGCTACTGATGACTGGAGCCCCGTGCAATCAATTAGATTAGTGCTTATTTTCTCCCAGAAGAGCAAGAAGGGGGTGACTCCTTCCCTGCTTTTGTGTGGTGGGCGTGGGGCTCTGCCAGCCCTGCTCAAAATGACTTCAGCTCTCCCTCGGGGCTGTGGCTGCTGTGCCAGGAAAGGAACTGAAAAGCTCCAGTGTTCCCTGCAGCCCATGTGGGAGCCAGGCTGCTGGATGGGATTTCCAGGCAGGAACAATTCTTTCCCATCACTGCTGCCCTTGAGGAGTGCTGGATGTGCCCAGGGAGGTGGCTGCCAGGTGGGACCAGAGTGATGCTCTGGGCACTGTCTGTCCTGCCAGCTCCTGATACAACTGAGTCACTGGGAGGGCTCCCTGCAGCTCCTTTTGGTGCTGCTAGTGGGAAATCTGACACTGTTTATGATTCAAAAGGAAAAGAGGGAATTTCTCTCAATTGTTCCTTTAGCAATAATAGATTGTTTTGTTGGTGTTTTTTTTTTTTTTACCCAGTATAGTTGTGATCTTGTGGGGTGTGAAGTTGGACTGGGGTGGATGCTGTCCCAAAATACAGCTTGTTTCAGACAGAGTTTTAGGGATCTTTCATAAAGGTTGTTCATTCCTGCACTGTCCTGGGCTGTGGTGCAAGGAAGGGGGATATCTCAGATGTGGATAGCACCCTCATTTGTGCTCATACCTCATTTTGGTGAGACTGCCTAAGAAAAAAAAAATACTTCAGTGATGAAGAGGTTGTTGGGGAAAGGCAAAGCAAGAAATGGAATAGCCTGATTTTTTTCATCCCCTCTGCATTTTCACCCATGCATTTTGTCCAGCGTTGTTTCAGCAGTGATTACACTGATTTCAGTGGACGTATGACTTACTTCAGTTCAGCTCTTCCTCCTCCTCCTCCTCCTTCCTGGACGCACGGTGAATCTGTAATCATGTGTTTACACTCTGTATGTTCCCCAGTTGCCTTGGCAATGGCTGTGGTGACTCAGAGCGTTATTTGACCTCGGAGGGATTAGCCATGAACAGCACACAGTGTGTGTGAGACCAGCCCTTGTTCAAACACCCAGCCCGGGCACTTAGCAAGTGTTCTGCAAGGAAACTCCTGCAAACAGCTTTTAGCCAAAATCTCACCTTTTACTTCCAGCTCTGAGCATCTTTCATTTGTTCCTGTGATGGAAGGAGTGTTGCACATCCCTGTGAGCACAGCAGCTCCTGGGGACAGCTCAGGTGCACTGAGGAAGGGCTGATTCACTCAGGAGCCTCTCTGCCTTTTCTGAACCTCCTCTGCATCCCTTCTGGACTCCAAGGCTCTTCCCTCATTCTTGCCCCACATCCTCAAAATTTCATCTGGTCCCCAGGAGACTTCAGATGAAATCCATTAGTAGCTGGGGTGAAAGGGGTGATGTAATTCTGTTCAAGCTTGAAAACAAGCCCACATTTGTAATTTTTGTTTCTTGAGATTTTCAGTAGGTTTCTTGATGTACAGAAGTGTAAAAGACAGAGAAATTATTTCATTATGTTTGCTGCCAAAATTAATCAGAATGTTTTAGAAAAGCTTTCAAATAAAATCACATTTGAAAAGAAATCTTAACAACATAAAGTTGTTTTAGGTGAAAAATTAGAGAAAATGGAATGGAAATATAAGCTGTCAAAATAGCCCATAAATTTTCATTGTATGTGAAAATTCTCTATATCCTGAAAGACTTTACCTAAATAAAAGCTTATCACTGCAGAATTAAATGACTCCTGCATCTTATATCATTACTGGAGCAATCTGCTTCTTTCCTATGCTTTTTTTATCATCAGCCTTAAACACTGAATGTATATATAGTCCATAATACTGTTCAAATGTGAGCTTTTATTTCTGTACAGAGTAAAAGAAAGGACTTCTGATTGTAATTTTATAGTAGCAGCTTTATTGTACCTGAAGATGTGGATAAATACAGATTAATCACTTCTTCAAATTAGAGAATACTTACTTGTATTTATGTTCTTGCTCTGAAGAATGGGATGGATTATTTATCCTGCTCTGCTCTTGGCTGTGTTAATTTAGGAAAGGTAATTTCCCCTTGTAAGAAGCAGATCCTCATCTGAGCTGATCAGTCATAACTTGAAGTGTCAAAATTAGCTACTGAGATTCAAGAATTAGCCAGGAGATTATATTTTGTTGCTTTCAGTACCTCTTTTGCCAGCCTAAGGACACACCAGGTTACATCATCCAAGCAAGCTTTTGTTTGTCTCAGTGAAAAGCTACCAAAACCTCATTTAACTGTTGGCTTTACTGTCACTGTTACAGTTCTTCTATTTCTAATTAATCTGGTTGAAATTCTCCCTCATGGAAGCAGTTTTCCTCAGTACCAGAGGCACTGTATAGAACAATTTCAAGCATAGTTGTATCAGACACAGCTTTAAGTGGCAGGTGGAGGTGTAATGGCACTGGTACTGCTCCAGTGGGGATCTCAGTGCAAAATCTTGGTCTCTGGAGTTTGGGTGTTAAGAAAGCATCAAAAGTCTGAGCAGGAAGGAAGTAGAGACATGATACCATCTCTGCTGCTCTGGTTAGCTGTGGTTGGTTGCTGAATTTGTACTCTTGGGGCTGGATATGTCCTCTTAGGTCACAGATGCTTGTCCTCCTGGTGTTGGTCATTAACTGAGCTTTTCAGCAAGCCCTTATTCCTACAGCAGCTGAGATTGCCCTAATCTCAATGCATTTTTTTCTTTCTACCATCTCTGCAGGGTAGGGAGGGTAACTGAGGCCAAGCAGATTGCATGTGGTAGTGAAGGAAATCTGTGCAAAGCAGGGAAGTGAAACATTCATTGCAAGACAGCAGCCTCCTCTCTTGTTTCTCTGCTAGAGCAGCTTTTTTCCCCACTGGGAAAAAACCCAACCCAATAATAAAAATCCTCAAATCACAATCTGGCAAACAAACCAGCAGAAGAAGGAATGACCTCATCACCGTCCACACAAGTCAAAAGTCCCAACCACAGCTTGCCGTAGCCAGTGGAGGCCTCTGAGCATTGGGAACTTTTGGGGAGATCTGGGGGAATTTTCTTGCAGGAGCTGCTGTGCTGGGAGCTCCACTATTTATGTGGTGCATTTATTGCAAAAGTTTGCATGCCATCCCCATAGCAGCTGTATGGTTGGACATGCATTTTGCTTTGCATTTAACCACTGGTGTTCTGGAAAGTGTGGGAGACACGGGGAAATTGAAATGAAATTTCAAACAGAGAGAGACAGTCCAGAAATCCAGAGCTGCTGCAGCTCCTGATCAAATAAGTGAAGGGTAAGAAACACCCTGTCTGTGAGCCAGGTCACCAAAACAAGAAGTAAATTTTGTGGGATGTAATTGCCTTGGTGAGTACTGTTGCAATGTGCTGTATCACTCTGAGCTGTGATAATACAAAAATCACTTTCCTCGTGTTTGTTGAACTCGTAAGGGATTCTTGTGTGGGTTTCAAAGGGGAGGAGAATCAAAACTGGATGTAGAAAAAGGGTCTGAGAGACTGTCTGTCTGCTGGTAGCTGCCTGCCAGCAGTTTCCACAGGGCTGACACATTCCCGTTGACTCACTCTCAGCTTTCTCTCCATCCTTAAGCTAAGCAGAGAAGCAGCTTCAGTCTTTAACTTGTTCTTAATTCCATAGCTCCCAGAGTTGCTGTTTTAGGGTTTTTTTTCTCCTTACTTTCTTTCTGCTAGTTAAAAGGATAGACAAAAATTAATTTCACTTAGCTTGGGAATACCTTCATTTCAAACTTTTCTTTTACTGTGAAATCCTTTACATATGGTGATGCTTTATTCATTTCTACCACAGACTGTGTTTTCCCCTAAGAAACAACTCTTCATACAAAAAGCTGTATTTCATGAATTACAATCTTTGTACTGGTAGACCAGAAGGGTAAACAAGTTGCATAAGAAATGGCCACTTGGCAATACCACTTGTGGATTTGAAAATACTCTTAATTATAAAACAAAAAAGCTCCTTAAAATAGACTAAACCAGCATAGCCAAGAAGACTTTTTGCAGTTCATCCTCTTTGGTGTATTTAATTGCTTGAGGCAGTGTAATTAAAAGGAAGTGATGCCAGTACTAGATGACATCAGTCACAGGAAAAAGTGATTGAATCTGTGTTGAAATTATTTAAGATGTGATGTGTGGGGTCTTACACTTCCCTAGGTTTTTAGGGCATCTGCCATGTGTAAAGGCCTTTAAAAAAATCTTCACCCACTCTTCAATCTCTCTTTCACCTTTCCAGTGAAAGATTTGAAAGGAAAAGCAGAGGCTCCTGTCCAATGCTGGTGCTCTGCCTGTATTTCACAAGGCTTCCTGTGTTGCAAGAGTGAATACAGTAACTGTGTACATTTCACAAATGCACTTCAAAGACGGGCTCTGATTTTCAGAATTAGAACTCAGGGGTTCTGAAGCAGAAAAGAAGCACTTTTTGGATGGTCACAGGAGATCCCTTGGCTTCCTTTTCCATAAGCAATCAGATGGCAGCATCTCTTGCATGCATCTTGGATGCAAATCTGAGATGCTTCATGGGGTTCACAGCATTTGTTGTCTGGTTTTCCTGTCCTTAAATCTCCCTTTAAGACCTCTTTCAACCCAGCTCCACCATGGTGACTTGGAGGATGCAGTTAGTCTTTAGTCACCTACCAAGCAAACCCAAACGTGTCCTTCCAGCAGGGCTTTAAATAGCTGCCCAGCCTGGGGGCCCATTGTTTGATAGCTCCAGTGTGAATTCTGAAAATAGGAGGTTTTGACAGGATTTCCACTTTTGGAGGAGTAGGAAATGAAATCATCTTTTAATAAAGCTCTGTTTAGGGGTGTTGTGTCTCCATGTAAGGCCTTGTAAAACAAGAAGCCAAAAGAGTTGTGCTGCTGCCCTTTTAACTGCACCCCAGATCACAGGCACAGGTAGCAATTTGATGGACAGGTCTGAGCTGTACATTAATTTATCTGCTAATGACTTTTAGCTGAGAAATCCCCCCCCTGTTCTCATACTCATTGATCTGCATCACTACCATGTAGAGGAAGCAGTGCTATCATGCTGATACATCTCATCTCTTCAGGAATAAGAGCAGACAGACCAGAGCACCATGTCTTCATTTCTCATTCTCATCTTTACCCCAGAGCAAGCTTCATTAAGTGTCCCCATTCATTCCCAGTAAGGAACTCTTCAGTTGAAGAGCTGTTATCTCATTTAAAATTATTTTTAAAGGGTGTTTGAATGTATAGAAGCAGAATTAGTTGCTGTATCCATCCCTGCATAGATAGAAATAGTTTTTTAATTTCTATATTTTTCCTGCAATATGTTGGTATTTCTCAAAACAGCTCCAGGTCAATAATTGTTTCTAAGCTGGATTTAAAGTAACTGAGGAGCAAAAGGACAAATGATATAAAATGCAATGTTGCTGGAGTTAAGGGATGGATCAGTTGACTTTTATCACAGACAGCATACAAATGGCCACATTTGACACTGTGGCAAAAAAATAAGAGTCAAAAAAGGAAGTGTAACCAGGCAGTCTGAGATGGCAGCTAGAGAGAAACACTTAAGTTTGTGAGGAGAGTTAAAACTTGAACAAGGATACTGCTGGATGGTACAAGCATGACAGAAATTGAGTATTTCATCAATTCTGTTGTTATTTGGCCAAAGGCCCTGATTTCTGGAGAAGACTGAAGGCAATCAGAAGGGTTGCTGGGCAGTATTGTGCCCCTGATGGCTTGTAAAGCATGGAGATTTTTCATCCCTTCTCTGAGGTGCTCTTATCTGTGTGATTTATTCAGTTACATGTGTTTTCAGCCTATGGAAATGCAAACCTTTGTCAATGGGCTCATTGCTCTTCCTGACTGTTGTGGTTTAACCCCAACCAGCAGCTCTGCCCCACACAGCTGCCTCTTGTGCCATGGGGAAGAGAATTGGAAGAGCAAAAGTGAGAAAACTTCAGAGCTGAGATAAAGCCAGGTTAATGGATAAAGCAAAAGCCACATGCAAACAAAGCAAAACAAGGGATTAGGCCACTACTTTCCATAGGGATGCAGGTGTTCAACCATCCTCAGGGCAGCAGGGCTCCATCACATGTAGGGAAAGTTTCCTCCCTCTTTCCCCAGCTCTGTACACTGACATTGGGATATCCCTCGGGTCACCTGGGGTCAGCTGTCCTGGCTGTGTCCCCTCCTAGCTCCTTGTGCCCCAATCCTGCTCACTGGTGGGATGGGTGAGAAGGAGAAAAGGCCTTGGGTCTGTGGAAGCAATGCTCAGCAAGAAGGAAAATATGCCTGGTTTATCAAAACTGTTTCCAGCACAAATCCAAAGCAGCCCCATGCTAGCTACTGCAAAGAAAATTAACTCTGTTCCACCAGAATACCAAAACCAACCCACTGACACAACCAGAGTTTTTTCTTTTTCCCCTTCAATGCTGGACATTTTTCTGTTCCACATCTAGGCAGGTGTGTGAGGGGGTTTCAGCAGTCCATAGTGGATGGACAGAGGTGATGGCACCACCCTGATGGCTGATAACTGCATAACTTGGTGCTTAACCCATAGTAGGAGAAAGCCCTGGTGTCTGCCAGAGGGAGCAGAAAGCTGAGGCACATGAGCAATACTGGCTGTTCTGGCACTGCCTGGAGCTCTGTGTGACTGTGAACAAATTACTTTACCTCTTGAAAACAGATTTGGTTTTGCAGTGATAACTATGTACCTCCTGAGAGTGCCAGAAAGCTCAGCTCCCTTCTGGTCGTGCTCTGGGACAAGGGCTGTACAAGTTCAGGTATTAGTCCAGGCCATTGGATCTTTGATGTGGTGAGAAGTGTTGCCCCACTGATGGTTCCTTCAGAAGGTTCCTGTACTGGGGACATGTTTGCTCACACTGTTCCAGCAGCCATTTCAAAGCAGGGGGGCAGAGACCTCTTGAGCAGTTTTTCTAGTATTGTCTGCTCTTGTTACATCCTGGCTCCCCTTTCATTTGAACTTCTTGCCAAAAGTCAGAACCTGTCCCATGTTCTTGCCCCCATGTCTGACATCTTCTTAGATGTGAGGAAGCACAACATCAAAGCACTGCAAGCTGTTGCCCTTCTGAAGAACATTCCCTGGGGTTTAGCATGATGCTTGTTTGATCCTGTTATATAAAAATGGACTGTCAGGTCTGTCATTTTTCTCTTCTAGGCTGCATATTCAATATCTGGGGAAGTTTCATTAGAATCTTTGTTGTCCACAGGTCAGGACATGGTCTTTTTATCACCTTCCCTTGTGTTGCCTTTTGCAGCTGGTGTTTAACACACGCTCAGTCCAAGGGAACTTTGTGTACATCCGTGGTGTGCTGCTTTAAGGAGACCACACGTCTTGACAGAGGTTCCTGTAGTTGTTGTCTCAATGGAGGAGCCTTTGCTGTCCCACAGCAGAGTTGTTTGGCATTGTGACAAGGAAGTGACTGTCCCAAATGGTTTCTGTGTAGCTGCTCGTGGGCTATTTTGGCTTGTTGCTTCAATCCTGAAAGTCTGCTGGCAGAGTAGTTGTATTCTAGGTTATTCTGCAGATGGGATTCTTATGGGAATAGGCAGAAAATATTCTTTAAAAATTGAATAAAAGGTTTAGCTGTCCTCATGCTATTAAGAAAGCTTTTACTGTGTTTGTTTTTTTTAAACTCTGCATTCTAGCAACCTTCCACTGCTCTGAGTTAGGGAGAACCCAGCTTGCAGGATTTGAGTCAGCTCCCATAGGCTGGCACAGTCCTCTCACAGTGTGCATGGAGATCCCTTTTGTGGAGGCTGGAAACAAAATTAATGTCTTACCTGCTCTGTGTTTGACATTCTTAGGAAGATCAGCAAAGCAAGAAGGTGTGGGGGGAGTCATGTGCAGTTCTAAATGGCCTTAAAGGCAAGTTCCCTCAAAGTTGGATCATCCTCCCCACTTCTCCCTTGAGCATTTGGGGCTTTTACTGTGAGGATGAGCAGAATCTGTGAATGGATTCCATCTGGGCAGCTGAGTACTAATACAATAATGTATTCAAATGCACATGCAGTATTTTCAAGAGCAGTAGAAGTTCTTCCTATCCCTATTCTTCAAAACAACAGAACTAGTAAATCTACTCCTTCAGCTTTCATATCATCCTATTGCTAATAGGTATCTGGTGCTGGAAGGAAAGTCTTCTCACCTTTCAGCTTCAGAGCATCCTGGTTGTATTTGGGCAGTGGCAGCAACATCCCTGTGTGTTTTCCTCCCTTTCTCCACTTGCCTTTGATACCTTTCCAGCTGCATTTGCTCTCCTTAGGAAGCCACAGCCTCATCTCTGACAATTTTGGTGTTACCCGCAGTGTCCTAATAGCAGTTTTGACCTTTCAATTAACTTCAGGATTGCCTCTTTCAGAAGACAAAATCTGTACAGATGCCAGAAGCCTCAGAACAGATTTGTGAGGTTGGCTGCAAGACCATGAAGATTAGGGACATATTTTCCCTTTTGTCAGGGAAATCAACAGCAAAAGGCCCCAACAGAAGAAGGAAACTTTCCCACTGACCACAAATAGGGGTTTAAATTGAATTTTCAAGGCTTTAAAAATAAATTGTCATTTTGTATTTAATTAATCAGGGTTTTGTGAATGTGGTAGTATGTTGAGGTCATGGGCAAAAAAAAGCTTTTCCAGTAATTAGTGCAGGGTCCATGCTGTTCTGGCAAAAACAGCCATGACGTCAGTCTGAGGCTGGAACAAGAAACTGTACCACACAGTGAACTTGAAACACAAACCTTATTATTGAAGGGGCATGTCTGACAACTACAAGTTCTGGTTGTGTTGGACACATAGTATGTTTTTCCTTTTAAAATTCCCAAAAGGTGTTTGGTTTGGTTTGCTGTTTAGGTTTTTTTTCTCCTCAAGTTTCTGAGTCAATGAAATTGCTGCCATGCCTCCTTTCTCCTGTTTCCCTGCCTTAAATAAATAATGAAATTACCAGACTTCCAACCCTCTTGTTTTGTAAATATGGAAAGTGGCCATTTCCATGTTTTTATTTAGCAGAAGCAGCTTAGTTTTTAGTTTTGTTATGTGAACTCAAATGCGAGGGGCAGGTGCAGCAGTGAGCACACACAGGACATGCCCAGGCAGGTCTTGCTCTAGTGGCCATGTAGACCTTTGTTTTAGGTGAAATTTCAATGTTTTCAGTGCAAACCAAGTATTGAGACAGCATTTGGAGTATGTAGTTTTGCAGCACTCAGATTCTAGTTTCTGATGAGTTACTGGAGTCCTGTGGAGCTGCAGAAGAAAAATTTGTCCATATAACCTGGCTTTAGGTATGTTAGCAAAGTCTTTTACTTGAATTACTTAAAACTTGTCAGATTGCTTGTTGCTGTATATAAATAGCCTGGGTGGCTTATAGTTCTTAGCTTATACTGGGACAGAGAAGAGTTTTACATCTTTTCCTTTTAAAATCTATAAGAAATACTTATCTCTGATGATGCATATAAATTCCAAAGACAACATTATTTTAGAGTTGTGACCCTCAGTAAGTTGGTCTTATTTGATTTAATGCAAAGAGTGCGTGTGTGTCAAAGGATTTGCTCAGTTGTGTTTCCTAAGCCCATGCAATTTTCCTTTTTTTTTACCATATGTCTGAATTTTGTTTTGCAGGCCATGACTGCTGTGAGACAGTGAAGGTGGCACTTTGTGCCTCTAGAGAAGGTCACCCCGTTCTGGTTGTGGCAGAGGAGAGTTTCCAGTTTGTCCAGGATGAAGCCTACGATGCCGCCCAGTTTCTGGCCACCTGTGCTGGCAACCAGCAGGCGCTGAATTTCACACGGTTCTTGGACAGGTCACGGCCACCAGCTGCAGACGTGGACTTCTTGGATGAGAAAGTGGCCTTGGCATTTCGACACCTGAAGCTGCCGGCAGAATGGAACGTGCTGGGAGCAGACCAGTCCCTGAGCGGTGAGGATTGTGGGGCGCAGTGGGATTTGCAGGTTGGGAGGGAGGTGAAAAGCCTGGGAGAAAGGATTCTTGCCGTGGGAGACTGCCATGTACCTTCTCTATGCTCAGAGAGGGGATGTGGTGTCCATCCACATCCCATATCTTACCCTTCAGCCTCCTTAATATATGTAAGGTATATAAAATATACCTTACATAGATATAAAAAGATATTATTTTATATCAAATATATAAAATATACCTTACATTGATATAAAAATATCTTATATAAAATATATATATTTTTATAGAATTAAAATTACTATAAATTAATTATAAAATTATATTAATTATATAAATTTTATATAATATAAAATTCTATAAATAATATAAATTTATTATAGAATTATAATAAACATATAGAATTTTTATATAATCAGATTTATAATTAGATATTTATAATAAGATATATATAATTCTATTTTATGTAAAATATATAAAATATAATTTCTATAAAATATGTTATATATAATATTTATATGTAAAATATCATATATATATATATAGTATATGTAATCAAAAGTCATGATTTTTCCTGCTCATCTCTTAAGAAATAGCATGAGCTGACAGTCAGTATTTTCACATAATAGCCTGAAAATGGCTTTTTGTGTGTGTAACAATGGCATGTGTATCAGCATAGTTCTGTATGCTGATAGAACCCTGTGTGTAGAATATCTGATGCTCCTGGAAATATCCTTGTGCCAGGAATTTGGCATGTGTAGTAAATGTTGGTTTTATAGCACAGGTGCAAAATGACTGTGACATGAAAAATACATGTGATTTTTCTTGGAAAACTTGAGGCTCTGGCCCTGAGGGTTTATATCATATCCCTGGTTGCACATAGGATGGGTTAACACTGCAGTTCCCCAAAATAAACCTGGACAATTTTGCAAATAAGGGAAGAGTGGGAAAACTTGACCTTTAACCACAGCAGTGAAGGCTACTGAGAGCTTATAAATAAATCCCAAGGCTGGCCCAAGGTCTCTGGTGGCTGCTGAAGCAGAAGTGCTGAGGTGTTCAGAGTGCTGTGGTGTGTCTGTGTCCTTGGAGTTCTGCCTCTTTTGTCACAAGGGGGCAAAAGGAAACACACGTGGGACCAGGAGACTACTTCCAGTATGTACAAATCATTGCTGTAAATTTCCAGGGTATTTTGGCAAACAGTTTCACTTCAGGAATGTGACTCTGAGGCATCTATTATCTTTTATAAGATGCAGTGGCACAAACACTTGAATAGGGCTGGGATGTGACTTGCTCAGTTCTGCTCACTGCAACAGGGTTTTCCACAGCAGATTTTCTTGCTTTGTTTTTCTCCAGCTTGCTGACTGCTTTTGTAAAGCTCAATACAAGGACAGACAATTCCCTTGTTAGCAGACATTAAAATATTTGATCATATTTAATGGCTCCTTGATAGAAATTCAGCAGCTGTCATACATTTACAAGGAGATAACACTTCTTTTCCTCTGTGTGTAAGTGACTGATGTTTCTTTCTGCATTTGAAAAGTGTTGTGATAATGCAGACATTTCTGGTTTAAGTGATATAAATCATTGTGACTACACAGTGATCTTAACAAAAAACTTTGAAACTCTGAATTGTTGCTGATTTTGCAGGAAGGCTGAGATCTGGGTTTTTCTTTTAATTTGATTATTCTTTGGAAAATCAGCACTTAGGGAAACCAGGCCATAAGATTTACATTGGTTTGCTCAGTATGTGCTTGTGTATCTGGAAGTTGTGGTTATGCAGAACTCTGTATGTTATAGACTTGTGGAGCATCCACAGTGAGAAGGGGAGCTCTGTAGTGCCAAATTCTGTAACTCTTGAGTGTTTTGGCATCTTGTGGTGAGGTGTGTGTAGACTGAAATGAATAAATATAATGTCACTAAATGCAAATTTAATTTGAGAATATTAGTGCTGTAAAATACGTTCCTTTTTGTTAGAGGCCGAGTTATCTGGTAGATTTTATGCAGGGAGATATTTACACATGGGCAATTTGGGGGAATTTTTGTGATTGTGACAGGTAGGATTTGCATACAGAAGCATCCTTTTGGTCATGAAACTCTGCGGGGTGGAAGAGATGTCCCTGGTTTATGATGGAGCGCCAGATTAGAAAAACCTCAGTGCTAAAATATAGCACCCTTCTACTGGTGCTTGTGTGTTAATTTGTGTGTGGGAGAGAGAAAAGCACTGCAGAGATTGCACTGTAGGAGTGTTTGAACAATTAGGCACATTCTGGCCAGTGCCTGCAGTGGGGACACCCTGTCCTGCCCTGCTTCACTACCTATGAACAGCTACTGCAATTCATGCTTCACATTTCCCTAAATGTCAGCACCAGATAACTTCAAATAACCTTCTCGAAGGAGAAAATACTATAGAAAAGAGAACAAAAGAAAATGTCAGATCCCTTCTTGAAAGATGTTTAGTGCTGCCTCTGAGCTGGCACGTCTCTATGGGCTCTTGTGGGCTGGAAACAAAACGCTGCTGTTCAGCAAAACCTCTGAAGGCAGGAGCGAGCTGGGAGCCTCCAAGTGCCACAGCCTGATGGGGAAACTGCTGCTCAGAGGAGGCTGCTGTTGTCAAACACGCTCAAAGGTCGATTTTCAAAGGCCTGAAGCAGGAGTCTAACTTTTGCAAAAGTTAGGAAGTAATGGCTTTCTGCAGGCAGAAGCTGGGTGCAAGATCTACCGCTGAGCACAAATCCAGGCTGAATTTTGAGGAAGGGGTGGCTTTGTGTGGAGGCTTTTGCCTGCAGCCAGCCCTGGCCAGGCTTTGAGCAGAGGGCCCGGAGTTCAGTGCTGTCTCCCCAGAGGGCAGAGAGGCTGCTGGAAGTTTCATCACCCACCTCAGCCTCCCTGAGCTGCACAGCTGGGGATGGGAGCACCCAGGATAGCTGACATCAGAGGTGCTTGGCCTCCATTCTCTTACTGGGACTGGCAGAGAGTACTCAGCATTTGGTAGAATGAACTGAGAAGCAGAAAAGAGCCTGGGACAGTGTGTGGCTGGGGAAGAGCACAGTGCTTGAGACACAGCTGTGCTCTTCACCAATCATACGCTGTCCCTCCACAGCAAGCAATTCCTGAGCCCTGCTCTTAGTTATCTATCTGTATGAGCTCCAATGGCATCCACAATTTCAGAATATCCATAATTAAGGATTAGTCTTGTTACTGTGGTATTCCAAACACAGCATTTCTTTCAGGTGCCATATAATCATGGCTGTCTTAATAATTACAAGTGCACTGTAACTTTCTAAAGAACATAGTTGTTACTGCTGTCAAAAGTGGGGCTATTTACTGTTCTCAGTGGCATTTAAAGGCAGCTATTTAAATGGAACAGATTGTTACACTTTATGTCTAGAAATCAAAATTTAATATGTATCCTGAGGATGTATGCAATGTAAATACAGGACTGTGATGTTCTATTTTAAATTACTGAAGAGAAAATAAGCTAACTAGAAAACCACAACTGAATATTTTGAGGTATGAGTAATGATTATGGCTTGTTTATGTTGCAGTGGGGTAAAAAAAAAGTAGAAAAAAAATAGGGAGGATCTGAGGCTCAGGTATGAAAAGCTTAGAGAGCTTGATTGTATCACTAGTAAACAGATCACTTTCAAAATAACTTGGGAAGTGATATTCTGACAAAACCTTTGAGCAAACAGTCTTTCCATTTTGCGTATTAAAAGTGAGTGGTGAAACCCAGAGCTGTGATTGATGTTTGGTTGTGTGAGCTTTCTGAGGTGATGCTTCAGGAGCTGGTTGATGTTGGCAGAAGTTTGCTGTGATCACCATGATATGGAGCAATTCCCCTGGGAGTGTAAGGACTGCTGTGAGATAGTGAGCCAGGTTTTCAAGGAGATAACCAGGAGACCATCAGATTAGATAGAACACTTAACTGATTGCAGTTACTGATATGTTGAATATGTAGAGCTTCCCAGAAGTGCTCTGGGACAAATGCGGTCCTTCAGTAAGAACTGTTTGTGAAATTAAACTCCATGACCTCACCAGGTGGGAGGTGAGTAAAGAGGGAGAATCTCTGCCCTGGTTTGAAATAGTCTGAATGATTATGGGTTTAATAGCTTTATGTACAAAACCAGTAGGATTTCAATGTACAGGACAACGTGAGTCTCACCAGGAATACAGATTGTGAATTGTGGTTTGTTTTTTTTTTGGTTTTTTTTTTTGCATGAAAGGAGAATGTCACAAAAAAAAAAAAAAATCTAATTTTAAACAAAAAATCCTAAAAAACCTTTTAAAAACTTTCAGAATTTGATTACTAGTACCTAGTCTTTTTTCCCATGGGAGGATACTAAAGTTATGCTACTGATGGTGTATTTCAGACATGAAGCTTTAATCTGTTCATCTGCTGCACTCTTGTTATAGTTTCTCTTGGAACCCTTTCAATGTAATGATTACAGGTGTTCTTTTGGTTGGGTTTCATATCCTTTCCAGTCTGCTGCTCAGCTTCTGTGCTCTCTGATAAAGGATGGTATGGTATAAATCAACATGATCTGTTCAGTGCCAACAGCACAAAGTGCTCTGTTCAGCAGCAGTCCTTGATAAGATGTAAAAAGCCTTTTCCATACCTAAATTTAGTGCCCTCTGCAGTGGAAAATGGGAAGCAGAAAGCAGTTCTTGTTCAGACAGCATCAGAAATGTGCTGCTCAAAACTGAGATGTATCCTTTATTCTGTGGCTGCGAAATTGTTGGCATGAGAATATTCCTGTTCCCTTTGATATTAGCAGGAATGGGGACATGGAGATCTTTTGGTGTGCTTTGAAAGATTTCTTGTTTATGGGATTAAGAAAGGAGTTACCCACACATCTTTTTATTAAGTGAGCTCATAACTCCAAACACAACATCTTTGCCTTGACCCTTCTGCAGGGCAGTTGTCTGCTGGAGCCTTCCTTCCTCTAGGACCTCAGTGTGAGGTGGCAGCTTCGTTCTGGGATTCTTTACCCTTGCTTCTCAAGGACTGATCTGAGCAGTGAGAACATTTCCAGCAGAAAGCAAGATTTTGGGGCCAGATGTGATAGTAGATTTCCAAATTGCTGAGCGTACATGAGTTTGGGTGAGAACCAAGTAAAGGTCATGAGCACAGGAAGACAAAGCAATGCTAGCCCATACCGTGGCTGGCTCATGAGATGTCTCAGGGCATGGAGCATAAACTGAGCATTAGGTATAGGCTAGTCTATCTGGAGAGTTATTTTAAAAAAGGAACAGTAATTTTTGTGGGTTTTTTGTTATTTAATCAGGTTTAAAATGAAAGTTTTTACTTAGTGTTCTTGGGCATGTCATAGCCAAAGTTTTTTTTTTCCCCTTCAGTGCTTATTTGTTTTGTGCTAATAGTACCTTAAACTTTAATCCTTTACTATTAGCAAAGTACATATGACAGTCTTCTATGGAAATTTGGTCCTCAGTTGTGCAGATAAACTGTCTGTTCATGTATCACAGCAGAAAACAATTACACAGAAATAATATATTCAAAGTCTTGTGTTTTGCCAGCTGGACTAGAGTACCCTGCCATTATGGGGCAATAATCATATGTTTCAACTCTTGCCTATTACTAGGAAACGAGAAAGGAACAAAACAATCTTGGCCTTTTCAGTATCGTGTGTCTTGTATTTCCACAATTTCCTAATTACCAGGAGCTTCTTGTTGACATTCAAACGACAGGCATTTTAAGACAAGGAGCTCTTGCTTGGTATGTGGTAGGAGAAGGGGCTCTGGCGTTTGCATGTTAAATGTGTGGGATCTGTTTCCATCTTTCATGTGTGGTACATTTTGCACCATGACAAGATCATAAAATCATTGCCTGGATTTCCAACATTTTGTGTGACAAGCTTCATCCCTTCAAAGGTAGGAAGTCTGAAGGGATCTGTCTTCTTCCCCTCTCCATCCAGCAAAATGTCCATACTTGATGCAGACCAGCTCTTGTCTAGTTCTGAGCAACACCAGACACCAACAGATGTATTTTCATTATATATTAGTAGTTAATCCAGCCCACAGATGGCACATGCCTTTTTAACTGTCACCATGCAAGTTTTGCACACTCCAGAACCTTCCAAAGCCATTGCCTGGGGCCCCTGCAGTTGTTGGATGTACAGCACTTTGTCTCTTTGCTGCCATCATCTGTGCCCATCTGTTAGGGTGGCCTCGTGCCAGGTTCTGTGTCAGGCAGAGCCTTCCAAAAGTGGATGGTGAGGCTGTGTGTTTAATATGCTCTGGTGGCAGCACGCCACCTCTTCTTGTACAGATCCTGTGTGCACTCTGTCACTGCCCAGAGGCATCAGGGCAGCACCACGTTCACCTCAGCTGCATCTGCAGACACCTCCAGCCACGCTCTGGAGCTGCCCTGTCCACTGATTCAGTGATAGAGGAGATTGTTTCAACAGAACAGGGAAGATTTCTCAGAAGGTGCAGTCATATCAGCAGATTGGGAGAACTAGGGAGGCATTCTGACAACTGGGAGGGGCCATTTCATCTTTGGACATATGAGACAGAGAGAAGCACCCATTTGGCTCAGGGACAAGAGGAATATCTGCCTGCATCTTGCAGAACTTGCAGTTGGCAGTGTGTATTTAGTGGTGAACCATGAGCTGGTGAGCAGAAGATGCTTGTCCCTATTGGTAATGCTCTCAGCTGCAGGAGGAGGAAGCATTTTGGTCCTGTGCAGGGATCTGTGCTTATGCTTTGCAGGTCTGCACTGCTCAGCTCTGGGGCAAGACTGTCCATTCTAGTTAGATGATTTTTCTTTTCAACAAAGCAGCCATAACGGGAGATCCCATGCGAAAACAGAACATGGTCAGACCAGTGCAACACATTCTTTATTTGGATGGCAGTTGTTTGCTTTGACAGAAGTGTTTTTGTGCCTCCTGCATCACTGTAGGAAGAATTACACCACAGTAATTATGTTGGCTCTGCCAGTCAGTGTACAGGTAGTGTGGGAGCTTTGTGCATGTACAAGTTCTTTGAGTAAAACGTTGGGTATTTGCTTTGACTCTGAAAAAGTCATATCTGTATCCATATTTTGCAGCCTCATCAGTACCTTTTTTCTGTGTCTGTCTGTATGCTGTGTTATTTTTCATTTTTCTTTAAATCTGGGGCTGCAACCATTGATTAACCTCCATGTTGTGCTATTTCTAAATCATTACGCTCTGTAACATTTATTACCCAAATCCTTCTCATTACTTAGCCAAAGGCTGAGAATTTGTCTCTGGGAGAGCTCAGCCATTCCCTTTTCTCTGATCAGCTGGAACCTCCATTCAGACACACTCGTGTATTCAGGGCAGCTCGGTTTTGCTTTACGGTAATCAAGATGAGGTTAGGGGGAAGACTTGGTTTGTAGCCCAGAGACCTAATTTGGAGTCATTCAGAAGAGAAGTGGTGCCAGAAAGCCTTTGGTTCTTGCATACAGATTAGTTCTTCAGAATTGGATCCAGAAAGTTGTGAAAAATTGTGTGTGAGGCAGTGGAGAACTGCCCGTTTTTGCTTTGTTTTGTTTTTCACCAAAGGTCTTAATGATGTCCCTAAAGTAAGTAAATAAGCAAGAAGAACAGCAGCACTTTGAAGAAGTGACTTCTCTTGGGGCACACTTCTTAAAGACAAAAAATACAAAATTAAATCCTAAAGCCATTATGTGCATGCATTTTACAACCTGTTGTATAGATTTGGCTGGAACCCAAATTAATAACCCAATAAATCATTCCTGTGATATTAAAGGGTTTATACCAAGCATGCTCATTGGCATGGCTTTCTAAGACCCAGTTGGTGCTTTTTTATTGTTGTTGCTGTCAGTCAATACTAAAATCCTTTGTTAATTAAAAGAACAAATTTTTATTTCTTGCAGTTTTTTTAACCCAAATGCTTTTGCCTTTCATACAGAAATAACAAGCTTTGATCTGCAAATGCTGGATTTCAGCAGTGCATCTGGAGATCATTTCTGGTTAAAGCTTTTCAGAGCATCATTCTAGTGCTGCAGCTTTTGGAGTAGGGGGTTATTTTTCTGAGATGAAAGCTCAGGCTCTAGAGTCACTTTTACCAAATTAGAAGGTCACAGTTATTAAATACAAAAAGCATCGGTGGAGATTGGTAGTTTATAAATACTGCTACTCAGAATGACAGAGCTACTGTATTAAGCTGGGAAAAGCTGGTCTGAGGTAATCAAACCAGGAAAGAAAACCCTTGCTTTTTTTTTTTTTTTTTTGTCTGTATGAGTTTTTAAACAGTTCTTTTTTATAACTGCTTTGGATATGTACATCAAATGTAATTGTTTTTTCTTTATGCCTTGGGATAAATCAGCATCCCGTTAGGTAACAAAAGTTGTCCTTCCCTAAAACCTGGTCCTGGCTATGTGAGGAGAAGGTTTGGACATCCCAGGAAAAGCCACCTGACCACATTTCTGTTTGGGTGTGCTGGAGCTTGGTGGTGGCTGTGGCTGTTCAGGAAATGGTGGGGTTTTCACATTGACTTCTGTGGTCAATCTCAGCATGAGAGGTCCTGAGCACTCCCAGCCCCACCAAAGCATGTCCCTCACTTTACGACTGGTGTCTCCTGCACATTGGCAACCAGGCTGTTTTTCCAGGTGCTGCAGGTTCCTTTGGGCTGTCATCTCCATGCCAGCCGACGTGTGGTGGAGCTGGGATGTGGGGATATAACATTTCCCCTAACCCACAAGCCTACAAATTCCCATTTCTTTCTTTTCCTGCCTTCCCAGAGAACATCCCTCGGGAGACACTGATGCATTTTGCGGTCAGGCTGGGTATGCTGCGCCTGACGTGGTTTCTGCTCCAGCAGCCGGGTGGAAGAGGAGCTCTCAGCATCCACAACAACGAGGGGGCAACGCCTGTCAGCCTGGCCTTGGAGAGGGGCTACCAGAAGCTGCACCAGCTTTTGACAGAGTAAGGATGATTTGGTGGTTCCTCTGCTGGTTTTCTGTTCTCTACCATGCTTGGCTTTGCTGTACGTTATCACTCAGTGGTGTCTGAGTGCTATACTCCATCCTTAAAGGCAATTTTGGTGTAATTTTGCTTTTACCATTCTTGCTAGCAGCAGTCCTGAGGGTTTAGGGGAAATGCAATAATTTTTTTGAGGGGGTTTTCTTGTTGCTCAATATTCTCCTTCCAGCTGTCATGTAAAGTCCAAAGTCACTGTAATATTGACTAATTAATGCAAATCTTATGCAAACACAAATGAAAAAGCTTTTCTTCAAGCAAGCACAACTGCCCAAAAGAGGGAAGCTAATAGGCATTGTGCTGGTAGTGAACTGTTGTATTTTACTTTTTAGAGAGGGAGTTTTTTCGTTAAATAAAATAGTGATCATTATATTAAAATAAGGTAGCATCTTGAGATGAATAGGCATTTTACTGATGTAGGTTAAAAAAAATAAGGTAAGAATTACTGCAAATATTTAAAGGAGAACAGAATATTTAACAGAAACAGGTCTGTTGTAAATGGTCTTGAGAAAAAGCCAGGTCTTACAACACATAGCAAGTAACTAGTGGCATGAGCATTTATTGCACTGCTTTACAAGGAATCCTTTGTAAGATGGCAAGTTAGTTTTGAGCAGCAAATGTTTGGAGATCTAGCTTTAATAGCTGAGGCTAATAAAGACAAAGAGCTTAAAAAAATCTCAAGGGGGCTGTTTGTATAGGAGAAAAGATTTAGTCTCCGTGTGTGTTATTCTGATGCCTGGTTCTCTTAAGCTTTGTTATAAACTTTGTCTTTCTGAATTGATTTCTCAGATACTTGGAGTTTATGTTGAATGACCAATGTCATGTTTAGGAGTCTGCTGTGTTGTCCATATTATCACGCAACGTTCCCTGTTAAAGATTGTAAATTATTCTGCTTTCTGTAGTTGTTGGGTGTAGCATTTTGGGGCAGAAAATATGATCTGTATTGCTGGAGTGATTGCATTTAAATTTTATCCTTAAATTCAGGCAGCCGCTTGGAAAGTGAGGGTGAAGGAGAAGGTGCAGGGTGGGATGGAACCTATAACCAAATATTTTCCTGTCACCTTTGCTGCCATCAATACAGAGAGGATGACAGTGTTACATTATTCTCCATCAAGATCAATCATACTGTGAAAACACAACTATCTTTCAGGCTATATTGTAAAAATGGGATGTGTAAATTCATCCTGTAATTGCAACAAGGTTCTCCAAGGTGAGACTAACCACATTAACAGGCTTTACATACTGGCAGGAAGCTTAAGCTGGCCAAAACTTGATTATAGAGCTCACCGCAAATACTGCAACCCTAATGGGAGTAAAGCTGGTAATTTAAATAAAATGGGAAGTAAACAAAACTATTACAATAGCTATTCATGTATTTGGTGAAGTTTTTCACAACTGGCTCCAGTTTTGGAATGGCGGTTCTCATCAGTTGAATTAAGAGAGGACTGGGATTCCATGACATTGTCCTGTGTCATTGACCTTAAGGAATGCTGCTGGCCCAATCCATGGAATTTCTCTGATGACCTTTGCAGTTTGTCTTTGAAAGTAAGACACAAGCAACTGCAGACCATCAAGGTCCCAATTCCTGTTCTTCTTGGTATGTCCTTAAACTGTTCTTTGTGATTTGTTTTCCTCTTGGACTGCTGCGTGGAAATACAATGTATAGACATCTGACCATGCCACAGGTCCCCTGACTTTGAGAACTCTTCTATTCCGAGGAAGCCCTAAAAACAGAAATCCATGGATACTGGAAATCCTGGTTCCCTTTCCCAGTGGGTAGGATGGTAGTGGGACATCGTGATATGACCCTGGCACTGACTGGAGCAGTGACATGGGAATGGCCACAGCCCTTCCCCACAGGACAGTGATGGTGTAAAAACAGCCACACCTTGATTCCCCAGCAGTGATTTTTAAATTTTTTTATCATGCTGAGTGTTTTATGCCATAAGGTAGGATCAAGACTTGAAAATCCCTATTGAGAGGAGAAATACTGAGCTTCAGAACACAGAAAATTCTGTGAAGAGAGCGGGTGTCATTTATGTGCTGTCAAAACTCAAAGGACACTGTACAACCTCCTTTCTGCACTCTGCCTGGTCTCACACTGTATAATCCATGCACACAAATTTGGCACACAGCTCGTCCCACTCAGCAAAACACAGAGCAGCAACGCATGTTAGTGAGGGCCCCTACAAAGGAGTCATTATTTTTACAAGTAATTAAACTGCACTGTGCCAAATAAATTAATGCAGTGTGTTTTGTGATGCATTATCCTTGGGGGGAATTTATTGTTCTCTTGCTTGCTAATTTGCAGGACCCTCCATTTTACAATAATTCTCCCAGCCAGCATTGGGAAGGGGTGAAATTCTGCCATAATTAAGATACAATCATTAAAGAGCAGACATAAAACCTTCTCCGTTGTTGTTTTGCCTTGGTTTGTCTGCAAAGCAGCTTGATTCAGCTGCAGTGTAAATATTTTTCTCAAAAACTAATTTCACTGTGACATTTTGAATTTCTCTTTATCTGATGAACTTTCCCTTCTCAGTTTTTGCAGTATTTCATGTAAAAAAAAAAAAAAAAGATGCTTCCTATGTAAGTTTTCCATCCCTGGAAGTATTCTGCTCTGTGGTAGCACTGTCTTTTCCTCCTCAGACAGGAAAGGTCCATGGGCTGGTTGTTTTGGAACCCAAACAAGGAGCTGTCACAGAACCTGTGTAGGTCACCAGGGATCAAGAGTCAATAGCAGCATTCATTAATAAATATTCATATGAGCAAATAAATATTCATTATCAATAAACATCCATCAATTGTGTATCATTCCTGATGGGACTTTTTTTATCTGCAAGTTGAAAACTGTGCAGTAAACAGTCCTGCAGTACAAATGGAATAGGATAGTGCAGAAGTGCAGTAGTTTTATAGGGGTAAAATATATATATAAAGATTAATCTGTAAAAATAACTTTGGAAATGGCACACTTTGCAAAGCCTTTGAGTTTCAACTAATTCCAGAGCGAATGGTCTGTGGTTGGAGCCCGTTTCTCCCCAGTGATGGAGCTGGGTGATGCTGGCTCTGGAGAGGCAGCACAGTCATTAAACAGGCTGGTGGAGCTCCCTGAGCAGCTGGACAGCTGCACGGTGCAGGAGTTGGTGTTTCCCAATGCAGTCAGGGCAGTAACACAATCCCCTGCCAGCTCCATGTTCTGCAGGGCTATTGCAGCAGTGGGGAAAATGGCTTCAAGGCACGGGAGCACGTGGGATTGCAGAGAGGCTGGAAGTGCTGCTTTGTAAAACATACAAACACTGACCTGCTTGCTGATTTTATTTCTGTCCAGTAACACTTCTCTCCCCGGCAAAGTATTTACTTGTAGTTCCTTCACAGTTGAGAGTGATTTATGTCCTCTGAAAAAAGGAAGCAAGAGAAAAATAAAGCCCATTAAAAAATTTTTAAATTGCATTTTTCTAATCTCTACAAAGGGTTGCAACAGTCTCTGAGTTTTTTACTGTAAACTTTTTTTTTTACTTTTGCTGGTTTCTCTACTTTTTGCTTTAAAGTGTTTCTGCATGGCTCTGGGATTGCTCTTCCCTTCAGATTCCCTGGTAACAGTCAGCAGTCTCAATCCGTGAAACTGTAAATTAGTAAAAGTCTGTATTCCCAAAGTTAAAATTATTTAATTAACACACATGAGGAATAACTCACTGGTAGCAGAAGGGTTTGGTGAATGTTTTTGAATCCATGATTATCACTTGCTATTGTTCTGATTTTACATAAGTAATTGGTGAAGTCTGTGCTGTAATCTCCATGGTGCCTCTCCAAAAAGGATGCTTTTTCAATGACTGTAGTTTTATAGCTAAGAACACTTTTCTGCTTTTCTGAGCCAGAGCTGCAAAGGATTTGCCTTGTACGTCTTATTTTTTTTTCACCCCAATTTAGCAGGGCCTTTAAGCAAGTGTTTAATTTCAGAAATACCCAGTTTATGTTCAGCAGAGTGTTTAGCATGATCTTAAAAACATGATATACATACATTTCATTTCTGGCTAAGCAGATATCAGAGGCTGTAAGGTTTATTGAATTAGTGCTGATGTTTCTTCATCTGTTCTTCCACTACAAACCAAGCAACAAATCCGTTTGATGGCTATTTGGGGAGCTAGGTTTGAGATATGGCTTGCTGTGGTGTGGCAGGAGAACAGTTGACCTTTCATCTGCAAGTGATGGCACAAGATTAATGTGTTAAGAGGGACTCAGAAGTGTTAGAAGGGCACTGGAAGAGGACTCAGAGTGAGATGTGTTGAGGAGGTGCTGTTTAGCTACAGACAGTAATCTGTCTGGAGCAGTGTGGGAGAATCTACAGGGTCTAGTTTTGTGGCTGTAGGATTTTCAGTTGAAACTCCATCATTTAATAGCTTTAACATCACGATTAGAAAGATGTTGAGGTGCTGTGGGTTTCTTCTGGCCACAGCAGAGGAGCAGACTGGGAGTGGGAGGATGGGGCAGCCAGGTGGAAACATGGTGGAGCAGGAAGGGTTTGTGTTTCTCTCTTCCACCTTCTCACCCCACATCAGGCTCCAACTTTTACTGACTTCCTCGTGTGTTCCCACATCCCTGTGAAAGCTTTTCATTCTTTGGCTCCCTCCTCTCCTTTGTTTTGTATGTAACCTTCTCTGAATACAGAAGAGAGAGAAGGCTTAGTCCATGTGATATTGTTGTTTCTGTATTCCTACTTGGAAATTGTAGTCCTGGGAGATCATGGAAACAGGCCTGTGAGGATGAGAAAGAAGAGATTTAGAAGAGATTTGAGAATATTTGCCAGGATATAAGAAGAAATTATTTTCTTTCCCCCAGCAATCCTGATCTGGAAGTGTTCCCAAAAATTATAGGGGCCATAAGTGCTGGACAGCCTTGTATGGTTGGTAAGCGATTATGAGAGACCAACTCTGATTCCGGATAAATTTAGAAAATGCAGATAAGTGATTTCCCAGAACTGCTGAGTTTTTGGCCTCGAGCATGGGCTAGCTGGGTTCCCAGTTAGAATGCTCATATTTAGTCTCTGGAGCAGAATTGCTCCAAGCAGTGACATTCATGGTTGGATTAGAGTTTGAGGAGATGATTGTAGAAGAAGTGTTTGTAATTTGCTGTGTCAGAGGCAGCCCAAGGCATGGCTTCTTCTCAGGGCTGTGTTGCAGAGCCAATGATCATGCTTGCTTGCAGCATGTGGAGATGTTTTCCAGAGACAACTCTTCTTCCATATCACATGTCCTGATCTGAGGTGCAGTTTTTAGCTGTAAACACTGCTTGCTGAAGTATTCTCCATGATGGTGCTTTTTGAATTTAAAATGCAACAAATGGCATCTGTTTTCATTCTTGAGTGTGTTTCATAGATTCACCCTAAATTGCCTTTGTTTACTGATGAGTCTCCAGGTGGACATTGGGTTCTGTGTTAGACCTACAGCTTCACATCCTTAGCAGGGCATCCTTCTTGTTAAATAATGCTCTGAAAATAATTTAAAAATAATGGAAAATGCATTTTATAACAGTTACTCTTATGGACTGCAGATTGTACTTTTTGGCAGCTATAGTTGATAAGAGTTTGTAGCTGTATTCTTATACTTTTTAAATGTATAATTAACATTGGGGTCTAAGAAATATTTGGGGTTAAAAGTACAGACCTTTTGTGTTTGGAAATACTGGACCTGTTCTCTTAGCATATATGCATCTGCAAACAACTGTTGAAGGACCAAGCCAGATTTTCTCTCTATGATTTGCTGCTGTATAGTGTGTTGATCAATGCAAAGTTTGCATTATGTATTTTGAATTGAGTTATTAAATATTTAGTCTGATATTGAAGGGTAGGTTATGCAATCCTGAATTCAGTTTGGTGTCAGAACCCACAACTGCAGTTCATGTTTGTGCGAGGCACAGTAAGGGGTTGCACAGTATTTCTAGATCAGATGAATTTTTAACTCTTTCTTTCAACATCAAAACTATTCAAATTACTGAGCATTATGTAGGTTTTTCTTATATGAGAAACATACTTTTTTTCTGCTTTCCTGGGGCATTTGGAACACTTAGAAACAACTGAAATATGAATTCTGTGTTTATTAAATAAATTTCAAATTTGAAAATGTTTGATTTATTTAACCCATTCTAGCACATGCTGGTGCATGTGTTTTCTGGGTCTCATATACAATGCAGGTTTCTAAGATTGGTTTAAATGCTGGTGACTGCATTGAGTGTGGGTGCTGGGTTTTTCCAGGATTTTTGGCTTGATTTGAATTGCCTGTGCTGTGGGCATGTTGCAAAATCACCACCAATCCTATCCCTGTAGGCACCTTTCCTTGTTTATCCCAGATCACAGTCTCTCTGATCTGGTATTTTCACTGTGATACAATAATAATAGTAATAAAAAGAATGTAAGATTAGAATTCAATTTAATTACATTTTTATTTACCTTACAGATAAGAGCATCTAAATTATGGCCTTTTCCTAGCTTTTCATGCAACCATAATGGTATGGGCTTAGTTTAATTTTTTTTTTATTTCCTTTTTTTTTCATTTTTTCTTTGCCATGTGGATCTATAGGCTGATGCTTTCAGAATAAACCCACAGCTGTTGCCAGGCTTGCAGTAAGATCTTAAAAGCTAGCAATGTTACTGAGCTTGTTTTGTTTCAGGTCAGAAATCTGGATAGGATACTCCCAGGAAATAACACCTTGAGTTCCCACACTGCCTTCCTCACCCCTTTGTAAAACTGTGGGAGAGATCTCCCTAACATAAAGTTTTGCTTAACTCACTTAAGGCTTTTTCATTCATCTTCTGATCTCTTCCTCCCTCCTCCTCCTCTCCCTTGCAGCTTAAACCTTGTCTCTTGGTAGTGCCTGCTGCAAGCACCAGCACCTTGAATTTCACTCTCTTGTTACTGAGCAGTTTCTGCTGCTTTTGAGGCCAGGCAGAGCTTTTGATCAGGGGGTGGTTTGTTGTTTTTTTGGGTTTTTTTTTTTGTTCTCCTTTTCTCACTTATCTTCCTTCTTGTTAAAAATCTCTCGCCCGTATCTGCCGGAAGCCAGGGGCCGTGCGGTGTGGGCTTTCCTTCCTTTTTCCGCTGCTCTCCTGCCAGATGAGGAGAGATTCAGCACACGAGTTCAGTGTAGCTCTGCTTTGAAAAGGGACCAGTCTACTTGGGCAGTGCTGGGAGGTTTAAATCAAAAACACTTCCTACTTACTGTCCCATCCCAGCTTGGATGGAGCTTGGACCAACCTGGTCTGGCAGAAAGTGTCCCTGCCCATGTTGGGATGATCTTTAAGGTCCCTTCCCTCCCAAACCATTCTGTGATTCTGTGATCTGTCATCTTGTCTTACATGCCAGATGGGCAGGAGGTGATCCTTTAGTTTCAGCATCTAATCAGATCCCAGATGTAGCAGGAGAGTATTTTGAAGTATTTTGCTTCTCCTCTCTCTCTGAAGTTGTCATCCTTCTCTAAGCCACCTTTCTGCAGATGAAGGGTGGGCTGGTAGGTCTGTTCTTCATTTCAACCAAAAATTCCCCTTCTGGGTTTGCCTTCATGGCACAGAAGACTAACCAGAGCTGGAGGACTTCTTCCAGGCTTTTTCAGTGGCCCATGGCATGGTTATGCAGAGGGTAGAGCTAGTGAACATTATCAGCCCTCTCAGGCAGTCCTTGCTTTTTAAACCAAGATACTTTCTTCTGTGAAAGTTGAGCTCATAAATGTTTCTTACAAAATGTTCAGTTCACTGGTATCTGTTACGTATTTTGATGGGAAACTGTTGAAAAGGGAAGATGAGAAAGATTTGACCCAGGATGGTTAAATCTCATAAGAAGACAGATTTCCGTTGTTTCTGGCAAAGCACAACAAAGTGGATTTTTGTGCTGAACAAAAGCAGATTTTCAAACTTCTTGAAGGCTGGAGTTTGTACACCTATTTTTGCTAATAAATCTTCAGTAAGTATTTGCATATCTGTTTTTATCTCCTAGTAGAGCAGCTTGGATATACAACCACTACAAAAATTCCAAGTCTGGACGAAATAAGCATCTTTCACAGCCAGGGAGTACAAAAAAATGCGTAACAGCAAAGCTTTTTTCCTGGAAGAAACTGTGTTTTTATCATCTCTCAATAAAACCCAGGCCTTGCAGTGAGACATGCAGGAAAGGCATGAACAGTGAAGCTCAATGTGTGAAGGCAAATGAGCAGGAGTGTCTTCTCAAATGGCCTTGGAAGTGATTGCCTGAACAACAGGAACAGTGGTGGGAAAATGAGTTAACGCTTGTGAATCCTCATTTGTCCTCTCTGCTTCAGAGCATTAGTGCTGGGACGGAGCAGAGTATGAAAGGGCTGGTTTGAAGGAGGCAGTAGATTGAACCATTCTCTATCTCACTCTTTAATTTTGTGTAACGAAGGTGACTGCTATTAAAAGTGAGAGCTTGGAGTTTGTACTTGGCTGAAGGTGAGAAACTTCTTGCTTCCTCAGAAGGTTTAAAGCTTTTCATAAAGTGTAACACAGACTGGCAGCTTGAATATGAAAAGAAACTGCTCTCTTTGTAAGCAGAAGTGACTGTTTGATCCATCTGGGCCGTGTGAAGGTTGCGGATTGCTGGAGGGGCGGACACACGTGCGGTGTTGCAGGGGACTCTGCCTGTCATCTTGCTCCAGATTGAGCCTTTTGAAGTTGCTGAAAGCCCTCTGAGGCTCAACAGGTCATGCAGCCAGCTTTGTGGGTGCTGATTTGGAGATGCCTATGAGGGTCCTTGAAGCTGATGAGAAAGCGGAGCAGATCCATCGCACGCTGTTCTTTAATCTGGCTGCTGTTGTCCCCGTGAGTGGGTGGCTGTGGGCTTTGTGCTCACTGCCTCGTTGTACTCCGTACAGTGCTTTCTCATACATGACAGCTGAAGAGAAAAACACTCCAGACAGAAATGTCTGTGTTTTCTTGATAAAACAAGGTCATTTCTTTATTGCTTGTAATGGCTCAGTTGACTTCAGTGCCTCTGTGGACTTAGACCAATTGCTACCAGAAACTGACTGCTTCCTTCTGTTTCTCTGTGGAAATATTCATTCTCCTTAAGTCAAGTGTAATTCTGTTGAAGTCAAGTCATTACTGAGATGAATGGTGGAAAATGGTGAAAGCCATAGTAATCCTTTGTCTGAATTTCCTTGGAGATTTAACCCAAAATGAGTCACAGAAGGTGATGGGTGGCTGTGCTGGGGCAGAGCAGGAGCAGCCATTGCCTGCACAGGTTTCTCTGTCTCTGATGAACCAGTTGACTGTTTCCCCACCCCGCTCTGCCCATTCCTGTTGCTGATCATGGTGTTTGCTCATTATGACTTTGCTTTCTAGATTGCTTGGCTTCCCAGAGAGATAGCCCTGTGGTTTGCTAGGGGGCCCTTGCCCATAAAAAAGGTTTGCAGATTTTAAAGCAAGACCTCTCGGCAAGGATTCTGAAAACTACATGCAGTTTTACCTTGTTGATGGCATGCATTTGCGTTTATGTACCCTCTTGAATTCCTAATTATTTAAAAACAATCACAGCTCTGCCTCTTCCAAGGAAATTTGTAGCTGGACAGGAACGGGAGATCTTAAAATGGCTAGTTTCTGCAACAGGGAGGGGACATAATAGAATCACTGAGTAGTTTGGTTTGGAAGGGATCTTTAAAAGTCATCTAGTTGAATCCCCAAACCAGCTCATACATGGGGCTGTGTGACAGTAGATGCATTCCTGGTAGAAGGAAGATGGAGAAATTCCCATTTCTTGCACCCTGAGAGGATCAGTGTCATTTCCTGCTCTGTAACATTCCTGGAGTTTGGCTCCATGTCCCTCCTGGGGGATGCAGGGCTTGGTGGGGTGGTGCACAAGCTGCTCTGTCTGGGATGGTCAAAACAGATTTTGGGTTTCCTGAATCAGTTCTGATTCAAAATGAAATCTGTGAACCTGAAGTAGTGAACACCTCAGTGTTTTCTCACCACCTCGATGGGCCAGTGTAGCTGCTCTGCAGTTTGGTGAGACCTGAGGAATTACTGCTTTGAGTGGTGCAAAATCAGGGTTTGATGTTCAAAAAGAGAGGACTGAATAGAAATTTCTACCTACTATTTTTCATTCTGATCTACAGCATCTTTTTTGCTTTCTTTTCTTTGGATTGGTTAAAAGAAAGCCCATGATAGTGCTGCAGAAAAACAGCTGTCTCACAACACTGAGAACATCTTGCACAGAGGCAGTTTCACAGGGCAGGTCCAGTTCATTTCAGGAGTGAAAAAATTGCTGAAATATGATGGCTGTTGGGTGTTTGTGTGTTGGCTTTGGTGTAGAAGTCATACCATGATAGTTTTTGTTGTTTCCAACGTATCCCTTTGCAGGTTTCTGCTGTTCTGTGACAGCTGCTTTGGTGATCTTCACCTGTGATAAATCTGATTTAAAACACAGTTATCGTGCCCTTGGCTGCTAGTCTGTCACAGTCTGGGGTAAAAACCACAGATCTCTACCTGAGGAGGACTTTATGAAATAAAGCTTGTGGCTGGCATTAGCGCTAAATCACATTAATTTTCAAGACTGAGGAGTGTGTGTGTGTTTCTGTCTGTCTGGAGCCGGTGCCACTCTGCTCACTCCCATGATTAGATGCTGTCCAGAGTGAAGGAGAGCCTGCAGGATCCCTGCTCACCTGGCCGCTAACCCTGCCTTGTTTTGCCTTGTTTTGCAGGGAGGGAGCCAGGGAGCCGGAGTCGTGGAGCACCCTGTCTCACACCGTGCACTCGGGGGACTACAGCGTGAAGCACCACCGCGGGCTGGACGTGTACCTGCTGACAGCTGAGGCCACAGAGGGGACAGCAGCCAGCTGGGAGAGGGACATCCAGCACCTGCAGATGCACATGCAGAGCCACCAGCACCAGGTGAGCAAAAGGGGATGGAAGAGAAGCAGATCTGGCTGGTTGCACCCTGGCACCTGGGGAGGATTTTTACATGTCAGCATCCTTCAGGGCATGTTTCCCTAGGTGTTTTCTCTGGATTCATTATCAAGCATCCAGGTGGACACCTGTCCATTTGCTTCTTATTTGAGCATGGAGAGATCTGTTTAAGTTGTATTAAGCAGCAAATGTTCTCATTCAGAAGAGAAGCAGGCTCAGGGCTGTGCGACACCAGCTCTGTTTTGTCTCTCTCTGCTCCCAGCTCCTGCCTGATCTGTGAGTTTTAGACCCCCTTGGATGGGCAGGAACACCTTCCTGGAGAATGCTGACCCTCTGCCTGTCTGGCAGACACTGGGCAGCTTAAGGCACGCTCTGGAGTGAGGCTGGGTGTGTGGGCTTTAAGCACAGTGGGAATATCTCTGTTCAAATGGAAAGTTCAGGGTCAGAGACGAGACTGAGAGGAAAGTTTCTGAGATAGGTGATGGAAAAAATGGCTGTTTCAGTGGCAATTCAATGTAGGACTCATAGAGTGCAAGCCTGCCTTGGCCACACAAGGTTTGTGTCCATAATGGTCCCTTCACTGTGCTCCTCTCAATCTCTGTGGTGGTTGGACCACAGGAGCTGTAGGGCTTTGGAAGGGCTTTCGCCTGCTGCTTTAAAATCCACAGGGTTTGAGTTGGGAAGGTGAAACATCAGAACACTTTTGTGCCATTTCTCAGAAACACCCACGTGTCTGTCACTGTTGGATTCACTTGTGGGTGTGTTCACAGATAACATAGCTGGGGTTACAGAGGTGCAGGATCTAAACAACAGGATATTATTGTTGCTTTAACTAAGGGAGGGGAGAACTGTTGTGTGCAGCCAGTGGGCTGATGGAGTGAGCAGAGGAACAGGCTATGCTGAGCCATTTTCAGCCTTCCTGAGTACCTGAGATGTTGATTACTCCCAATCTCAACAGGAACCAGTGGCATGAGTGACAAATCCAGGCTAAATCTGAAATCTCTTCCCCTTTCCATCAAAAGACCCTAAGCCATGGCAAGCATATCCAGCTCACTGCTTGTTTGCTCATGCAAATGCCAGATTGGGAACATTTTGCCTGACAATGAAACCAGAAATAGACTTTGCTTTCCACCACTGTTTTACTTCACATCTAATCTGATTTGAATTTGGAAAGCAGCCCTGTAATTATTTCATTTAGGTTTATTTTGGGTCAGTTGAGAGCCTGTTGGCTTCCTTTGGTGATGGCAGTATTTTTCCGGCTATCAGCAGAGTGACTTCACTGTGAGGATGCTGGGGCTGCTGCGCCCCTCCTTTTGAAAACCCTGCTTGTTCCCAAGCAAGTGTCCCTGTTGTGTGTCTGTCCATCCTGGCTGGGATCCAGGAGCACAGTCTCCATGCTCTGCTGTGGGGTTACAGCCACCAAAGGCTTGGCACACTGTTAACCCTTGCAAAAAATACCTGCAGCCTGTGGGTACCACTACATGCTGAGCTCTGTGTCCCATCCTTGATGCTACACAAGGGATGGAGATGCCATGCTGCTGCCTCCAGGGCTAACCTGGCTTGGGATGCCTCAAAACCAGGGAGGCATAGCTGACAGCAGAGATGGGAGCTGGGCAGAGGGTTCTTTTGAATAGCAGGGTGATTGGTGGCCAACACCAGAAGTACATTTAGTGGTCTGTGACTCAGTGAGTCTGTGGCACTGCTCAGTGTTTGCAAACCTCAGAGTGTGGAAAGACAAGTAAATGCAATATCCTTAAGGAAGCAGTGATGATTTTAGCCACTCTTAGTATATGCAATACCCAGAAGTTCCCTGTGATGCTTCAGTTAACGTAAGTGGGTGCTTTAATTATCAGGGTGTTTAAACTGACAGTTTTGGGTGTGAACTTCCATTTCTCTGAGAGCTAAAAACTTAAAATTTGCAGGGAGCTCTTCAAGTTAGACTTCCAGTATGTGTGTATTTTTTTTAATCCCTTTACAAATAAATGCAAGAAAATATCGGATTGTACATAGTTCATTGGAGTTTTATTCATGGCGAGAGTCTCAGGCACTTAGTGAGAAACCAGTGTGACCTTGGAAAGCTTGTGGTGGTGCAAAACCCCAAACAAACCTGTGGGGAGCTCTTGGGTGTACCCTGAGGGACTGGGGTTGCTCAGTAATTTAATAAGCCACTATTTCTAAGATGTGAACATTGATATGTTCTCTTCTACAGAGATAGGAATATGAAAGGAAATATTGAAACAGACAGTTCTTTTTAAGTAAAGGTTTGTTTGTATCAAACTATAAAAGCTTGACAAAGCAGTGCTCTGGAAGGAAAAGGCAGATTAGAGAGGAATTGATTATGATCCTACTGTTCCATGATAATGCATGTATTAATTTTAATAATATGTCATAATTTTGAAATTTTTATTTCCAGCTAGGAAATAAATTTCAGATATTTAATTATGCCTGCAGTTCTCAGGAATAGATTAGATTATTAGTTCAGTCCTGTGAGCAGGAGACAGTTGTGTGTTTGGACATTGCCAGCCAATGCTGGCATTTCCATCCATAGAGAGAAAACTGAGGAAAGCTGCTAAGAGCTGGGGAGTGCTGGGTGGGGATCTGAAGGTTCTCTTAAACAGCATTTGCTTGAAGTCCTTTGGGACTAGGCTGGTGTATATTTGCATTATTTGGTAGACTGAATTCTGCTGTTTACTATCTTGAATTTAAGTGCACTCAAGAACTGAGACTACAGCTTCTCAAAGAGCAATTTCCAAGATTACAGTTCTTTTCAGTGATGGCAGATGGTGTAGCAGGGGGGTAGAGAGACAAATTTCATCTTTGGGTTGTTCAGGCTGGCTTTAGGGAAAATTCTTCATGGGAGGGTGGTGTGGCATGGGAGCAGATTGTCCAGAGAGACTGTGGGTACTCAGTCATTGGAGGTTTGGCAAGATAAAGTCATGGTTGACCTGATGCTGCAGTGGCAGTAGGCCAGTTTCAGGCAGGTGGTTGGGCTAGATGACCTTTAGATGTTCTTTTCAACCAATGTTTCTTTCATTCTAATAATTTCAATATTATCTCTTGTTAATAAAACCAACATTAAAAATATCCACTGCAGTACATTTGTAGCACCAGGAATAGGATTCATGTAGATACAGGTCTTGAGTAACTGCATGATGGAATAAACCTGTTTTTTTTCTTCTTTTGTGTGTTGTTACAGAGTTTAAGGCAGCAGACAGAGCCTGTACTGGGAGATTCTCGAGACAGCTGTACTAAAGGAGCAGAGGGTCCTGTGACCACCACCTCTCAGAGCCTAGAAGAAATGGCAAAAGAAGAAAGGCAGGAAAACCCATCTGATCTGGTTCACCTGGACAGCAGGCAGCTCTCAGACCAAGCCCAGCAGGAGGAGAAATGCAACAGCAGCAGTCTGGGGGCTTTTAATGATGCACCAAAAGACATGGTTAGCCTGGGGGGTGCAAACAGCCCAGCCAGCTTCTGTGAAAGTAAAAACACAGAGATATTGTGTAAAAAGGAAGGAGAGGCGGGGCTAAGATCTGCCGACGGCTCTGGGACCGTATCAGATGAGGACTGCACTGAGAGCTCATGTGCAAGTGTAAATGGTGCTGTAAATCTTCCATGCTCTGGAAATACAGATGAGGAAGCTGGAATGACATCGGCTGGAGTTGTTCTGGATCAGGCTGGCGTGAGCAGCACAGACAGTGCCCATCAGGAAGTGCAAACTGCAGAGGAGCTTGCTGTCAGTGCTGCTGCTGTGGCTGCAGCTGCAGGTGAAGCCCCAGCTCCCTCGGAGGGCCTGGATGTGGCCATGGGCCAGACTGAGTGCAGGAACTGTGCCGGGGCACCTGAGAGGGCTAAGGGCCAGCAGCGGGCAGAGGATGGGCTGGCAGAGCCTGCTGAGAGGACTGCAAGGCTGGAAGAGAAATACCCAGCTAAGGAAGAGTCATCCAGCACTGCTCAGCCCTTGCTCAGTGGTTTCAACGGCGCTGAGTGTTCGGATGGGGAGGATGCAGATGTGGGAGTAGTACCAGCCTGTGACGGTGCAAATGCAGGTGGTGTCATTAGCAGTGACTCTGATGACCTTTGCAAGACCAGCAGTAACAAAGAGACTGATGTGGATTCGTGCACTGCTCAGGTAAATGGTGACTTCACGGAAGGCCAGGGTGATGGCAGTGTCACAGCAAGGCAGGAGGTCACTGCAAGCCCTGCAGATGCACTGCCAGCAGTGAATGGGGTGCAGGTTCCTGCGTGCACATCTGGCTTGGAAGTCCATGGCAGCAGTGAGAGTGGGGAGCAAGAAGGGCTGGTGGAAGCAGGCTGCACAGATGGAAAATCCAGCCTGCCCTCACTGGAAGACAGTGTGGAAACTGATGGCCCTGATGCTGAGCCTGCAAACGGAGATGTTGGTGGATCTAATGAAAGTGGTGCAGAAGCCGCACATTGCCAGGAGAGTGGTGAGATTGCTGATCATGGGGCTGCAGCCATGGAGAGCAGTGAAAAGGAGGCAGTAGGAACTGATACCAGCAGCTGCAGAGATGGAGGAAGCAGAGATTCTGCAGGCAGTGCTCAGGAAGTTGCTGCCTGTGCCCCTTGTGCTGCTCAAGCTGGTGTTAAAAGTGAAATGGGCAGCAGCTTCAAACCAGACAGCGCTCAGCAGGGTGAACGTGAGGAACGTGAGCCTGCATCGCTCCCTCCAGAGGATGTGAGCACAGGCCTGGCAGAGAAAGAGCCTGCCCAGGCTGGAGCAGAGAAAGCAGAAAGCACTTCAGAGCAGGAGGGGAGGAGCAAGGTGGAATCTCTCCTACCCAGAGAGGGGCCAGCTGTGAGTCAGGAGGGAGATGCTGCAGTGGCACCTCCCGGGCAGGAGGCATCTCTGCAAGGTAATGACCCTGGATCCGCTCCGTGTGCCAAGGGCTCAGACTGTGCCGAGGATAATTTAATGGGCACACCCTCTGCAACTCATAATGAGGAATCTAAACAAAACCAGGAAGCGGTGGCGGCGAGGGCAGGCTCGGCAGAGCTCGCCTGGCAGCACGGTGGGGAGCATGGCGGGGTAGCTGCCACCTGGCCTGGGGACCATGCTGGGGACGAGAGCTCCCCGGGGCAGGGCCACTTGCAGCAAGTTGAAGGAGGCAAAGCTGAGCCTGAGCAGGAGGCTCATGAGCAGGTTTTGTCGGAGGAACTTCTTGCTGCTGTTGTGAAACCCCCCTCCTGCACTCTGGAGGGGCCTATGGTGAGCAGCAGCAGTGTGGATGCTGGGCTGAAAGCGACACACCAACCCAAAGAAGATTGCAAGGCTGCAGTTGCAGCAGAAGGCACCATGCATGGACCTGCATCAGCAGATGAGTCACTGGGTGCAGAGAGTGACCCTTGTCCGAATGCTGGGCTCAACCAAGAACAAGACCCCACTCAAACCCTACCACAGATCTGCCCCCACAGCAGCACCCCCGAGTTAAAGGACGCCTCAGAGGTGGGAGCCCTGAGTGACGCCTGTGAGGGTAAGGAGGTGCCAAGGACAGTGACAATAGCCCCTGTTGCAGCATTTGCAGAGCAGCAGGAGGACACGGAGAGCGTGCTGCCCCGCGCAGCGCTCCAGCCCATCGCAGAGGAGCCCACGTGTGACAGTGACTCCAGCACCGACACCGTCTGTCCGGCTGGGGACAGTGACACTGCCCTGGGAGGGGCTCAGGGCGAGGGCTTGGCTGAGCCCCATGGAAAGCAAAGCCGAGCTGTACCTGCAGCGCCCTTCTCGCCGTGTTCCTGCCACCTGCAGCCTCTGGAGCCGCTGGAAAATGCGGGAGTGAAGAGTTTGGTATCGGCTAACGGTGCCTCGTCTCTGGATAAAGTTCCTAAAATGGTGAAAAGTTTTGATGCAGTGGTTTTTGCAGCAGACACACCTTGTTCCCCCGAAGTACCTGCCGCAGAAAAAGCGGGGCTTGTGGCCCAGACTGCAGTGGATGCCAGAGCCAGCCTTAATGGAGAAATGGATTGCAGTTCCTCAACAAAGAATAAGAATGTCAGCCTGGCAGTGCAAGGAGCTGAGCCTGTTACAGGTAGGAAAAATCAATTGGTTTTTTACTTTTTAGGTTTTTCTTTGTAGGCGTGTCTCTGTCACGTCATCGGCAAAGAAAGGAAGTATGAGCTGGATGCTTGTGTTGGAGAGGAAGTGTTTGAGGTTTTTCTTCTGGGAAACAAGAAATTTGTAGTTAGTTACATATAAAAACTTCCAATTCAGGTACATGCTGCTTGTCTGGCACTGGAGGTAAGAACAGAGCATCATCTCCTATGAATTTGTATAGAAGATTTTCTAGCACGTAAATTCTTGCTGGACAAGAAATGAATGGGCTTGAACTATTTGGATTACTTTATCTTAAAGTTATAAGCTTTCATGTGGGCATGAGGGTTTCTTTCCTTGGTGTTACCCCTTTGCTTTTCCCCTTTATTTTTGCTGGTGTGGAGCCAGTGGGTAAAATGGGACTCTCCTGATTTTCTTTGCTTGTCAAAGTCAGCCAGCTGCCAGTGTCCCTCTGAACTGCCCCAAGCTGCTTCCTAATTGGCAGCATTAGGTCATTTAAAACAGCCACTGAGCCCTTCCCCCGCCGCCTTTTCCGGGCTTCAGAGCTTTTTTGTCAGGCAGAGCAGCTGGTGGTGTTTGCCAGAGCATTTCAGCAGTGCTGGAACTTGGGTGATGAGTTTTACTGGCTCCTGTGGGCTGGGAAGTGGGGCTGGCCTTCCCCGTGGATGAGCGGTGATGGGAGAGAGAAGTGGGACCTGGGAGACAGCATAGAAGCCTCCACGCAGCAGGAGCTAATGGAAAACATCACCAGGTAACTCCAGGAAGGGAGATAAAGGAGTACATGGAATGAAAAAGAAATGGGTTTGTTGCTCCAGCCTGGGATTTAATGGTTGGTGAATTTGGTGCTGAAGCATGGAGCTAATCTGATCTGTGTACCCCACCTGTTCAGGCAGCTGTTAAATGGAAGCAGCTGAACTTTTTCAGTTGCCATTTTTTCTTTGCTCTGAGAAAATGATACAGTGCCTCTCACTTTCCATGCACCTAACAAACCGGCAATCAAACAAAGCATTTAAATGATTTAAAGAAAATCTGCCATGATATAAATCGTGAAGTTATGAAGTTATAAAGCTGTTTCACTGCTCTAATGCTGAGAGCTGTTTCTTCAGTCTAAGTGTAGCATGGGGTGATGGTAGAGAGTTTATTCTGATATATGACAGCAGAATAATTGAAGGCAGGAGGGGAGGAGGGTGTCAGTGGAGGGTCCAACAAATCAATTTTTTGTTAAGTTCAGGATTTTTTGCATGTTTGTATGTCAAGAGCTAACCACTAAACATGAGTAAAGAGATCACTAGTAAATAAGTAGAAAGATCTGAAAATTGTATTAGAAAACTATTTTCAGAAAGAACCTGTTTTAATGCTGTGTTGGTTTGACAGTTCAGTAGATGGGAGTGGCTGTAAGTCAGACTTCTTTTCCTAGGGGCCTCTGGCTCTGCCAGCTCTGTCTGTACAGTCCAGGTCTTTACCTCTGCTTGGATTCTTGGTGCCATGACACTGTCTAGGTGAGGTTTGAATAGGAAAAGGGACCAGACAGTCCTATAAGATAGTAGCTAAAGTAGGGAAGTATTGTTAAGTCATCATTCTGTATTAAGACATGGAAAGGGGAGGAAAAAAAGGAGGTGATCCTGTTACTGATTTAAAATACATAAGGATTTATGGCTGAAAGGTCTTGGAATAATATGGTCTGACCTGTCCATGAGCAGAAATTGTTTATGTGCAATGAGATGCCACACAAAACAAAATTTAAATTGTCATATTTTCTCTTGAAGTACTTTAGGATTATTTTGAATCAAAATGTTGGGGAAGCCCAAAAAAACAATCGGCTTTAAGCAGAGGCAAGTGACTGCTATGAATCCAAGCTCGCTATTTGGAATATGTCTGACACTGATCTCCTATAGAGCACCATCTAGAACTCTGATATGGCAGTAATTCAATAGAAGTGATTTGTTGTTTATAATTGTTGCTGTGTACATTTTTCATGTTGGTGTCTAGCCTTGGGTAGCACGTTTTTTATATGAGTTCAGTGGCAGCCTTCAATTTTTTTCTGCTGTGCCCATTCTGGGGAGTTTTCCCTGAGGTCTGGATTTGTACAGAGGATTTTGTATCCGTGCTGAACTCGGACTTGTCAGTTCTCAGGATGAGTCACATCTTTTTTTGGTGGAATACAATAAAACCTTCCCAAAGGAAGTGTAGGTCACAAGGCCATTTCTCAGAAACTTGTGTAGTCAGAGAGGTTTATTGTCATGGTGATTTATCAGCGATGTAATCAGCTGATAATTGCTGTTGCCATTACTCCAGATCATTGAGGTCTTTAATTTTTTTATTTATATTGTGAAGCTGCTCCCAGATATACACCTGTTTATCTCATTGCCTCTGCTTAGTTTCCGCCTACCCCCCAAAACAAAGACTTCAAAAGGCCAATTTCCTTATCCAGACAGGTATCTAGTGACTGGTCACAACCCTGAGGAAGCTGATGAAGTAGATCCTGCTTTCCTGAGGCATCTCCTCCTACTGTTGGCTTTAGACTCAGATCTGCATTACAGCTGAGTAATGGGTTCTGCAAGCACATTATCTGCAAGTCAGGCAGGTAGATGCTACTCATTAAAAAAGAAAAGAGTTAGGTTATGAAATCATACCACTAGCCTGGCTGGGTGAGAAGAGTAGAGAAGAGATGCCGTGGGTTTGTGCTGACAAAACACCTTGGAGTATTTGCAGTTTCTTGGCAGAAACCAAACCCAGCAAGGTTAGATTGTATTATTGGGATCTGCCATCTTAAATAACAAATACTGTAATTACTGCTCCTTAGCTGTTCTGCTGGGAGAAATATCTCCTGTAGATCTCAGCATTTCAAGAAAATATTCCTTGACAGAATATGAGTCTTTGCCTCATTTTTATTGGTAGCATTTTCCCTATGGAAAAGCTCTTGGAATGATTTCCTTCCCCTGTTAGAGTGGCAGGATGAGCAGGTAACAATTGTCAGTAATGGTTCCACACTTGCAATAAGAGGCACTACATCCAGAGACCTCTGTGATAGCTTTATAGTGCTTTTCCTTTGGGATATTTCTTAACAGAAATTTAGGAAGAATTGAAAAAATTGTCTTGAATTTCATCCTGAGGGCTAAATGTCTTCATTCTCCATTTCTTACCCTGCAGAGTGAGCTTGCTTCTCCCATCCTCAGTGCACCAAATGTTTCTTACTTGCATGTTCTGTCTTTGGATCAGGATCTCAATCATGGTGGCATTGCCATGACCCTGAACAGATTTCCCAGCAACAGGATCTCACAGAAATTTGTAGCGTTATCTCTGATTTTTGAGTCTGCCCACAAATTCATGCAATCAAGGCAAAATCATTGCAAAACCAGATCGTCCCAAAAAACAAGGGTAGACATTAAAGGCAGTGGAAAATCATTAGTTACAATTGTTAGGATGATTTCCCCATGAAAATGGGAGGCTCCTCTTGCTAAATCCCTGTAGGGGTAAACTCACTGCAAGCACACGTCGCCCTTAAGAAGGCGTTGTCATCCATCCAGGGTTTGTTTTCAGTAGAAATGAGAGAGGGAGTGGGTTTAGAGGGGAGTTTAGCCCTGACACAGCCACTCTTCATCGGGGTGGCTTTGGTCAAATCCCTTCACTGCCCTGAAAGTGTCCTGTGTGTCATGAGAGTCCTCAGCTTAGGGATCAAAGAGAATGACGATGTTGACTTCCTGCCAGGGAAAGGTAAGCAGGGGGAACCCCTGGGGAATGGTGACTCATGAAAACTTGGCTGGGCAGAGGAAGCAGCTGGGACCTGAAATTTGTACAACTGTGGTGGTGACACCATCACAAGAGCGTGGAGAAGGGGAAAGTCAGCTGGGACTTTGTAAACTCCAGCAGCAAAGGTTTTGCTTTCCTAGTCCACCAGGGTGATTCTCTCATCCATGAGGCAGTGCTGGTGGGTTGAGTTTTTGCAGCTTGTGATTTTTTTTTTTTTTTTTTTGCAATGCTTAAAATAGATATTGAGGGCAGACAAGGTTGGTTTCTTGTGTTATCTTTGGGTTATGGTAAGGAGAAAAACAGCAAAAAGTTTGATTGTACATGTAGATGAATGGGAGCCAAGAAAATACATGAACAAATACCTGCAGATGTGCTTGACCTCATCTACAGGTTGTCAGGAATTTCACCCTATGCTTGCTGCTATTTCATTGTTTCCTTCAGTCCCAGATAGGATAATTGTTAAAATGAATAGCAAGGAAGCAGTGAAGTCAGCAATGAAACCAGAATTTGGAAATCAAATGGTCTTGTAGGGGTTCAAATGGACTTGTTGAAGGGCCTTGGGGGTTGGGTTTTCTTTTCTTTTTTTGGGGGGGAGGGGGCACTGGTTTGAGTAAACAAAAAATGTTAGTAGCAATGAAAGAAGTTTGTTTTTAAATTGCCTTTGTGGATCTTCTGTTTGCACAGGGATGTTGGAAATGAAAACTGAGGACGAGGTGGATTTTCAGAAACACGGCACAGAGGAAGTGGTGAGTGCAGGTGTTGTCACCTTGTCCATTGCTGTGCTTTATGAAGAAATGTCACTGCTGCTGTGACCTGCTGGTTTCCTTTCTGTACCTCTGCAAAGCTGAACAATGTCCAGTGACATTGCTTTAGCCTTTTAAATATAGCCTGGGCTTTTCCAGCCCTTGCATTTTCAACTGCTGGATTCAGGCACATTTGTATTTTCTCAGCCAGTCACAGACAGATTGAGCCAAGAGGTTCCTCATGGATCAAGGTTGTACCTTGCACAAGATTTGTGTATGATTTGACAAAAGTCATGTCCTGGAATGCATTTGAGGTTGGTGATGCTGTGTGTGGCCAGCAGCACCTTCAAGGTCCCTGTGCTGCTGCTGCCAGGGTGGTCCTGGAGAGTCTGTCCATCCCTTCTGGTGCTTTGCGTTTCCAGGGAGGTTTTGGCAGAAGGAACCATGGCTGTGGTTTATGTTGGTGTGTGCACAGACTCCAAAGTCTAAAAGCATCATGGGCTGGGAGTGTTTGTGCCTTAGCTGGAAGAAAAATGAATAATGGGAGGATATATAGGGATCAAATGTGGGGGGAAATGTCATATTCCTCATGTCAGTGAAACAGTATAAAAAAGTCATGCCAGGAATCAGGAATCTATTGATATTGTATTTTATTACTTATTCTTTGCCGTATTGAAGGATTATCTGTGATTATAAAAAAAAAAAACGTTGCTATTTAGCTTTACATGAACATAATTTTCATTTAAAGCACCACCACTACAAGTTCTGCTTTACCAATAGCTGAGGCTTTTTTGGTCTTACCTTTCTTAGATGGATTTGTATTTGCTCCTGTATTTTATGTGTGGTTTTGTGTTCCTGAAAAAGTTTTTTGTAAATGGCAAATTGATGGCAGCCTTGTATTGGAGCACGTTGCCTTTGAGCAGCTGTGTTTGTGTCTTCCCTACCATTATGAAGCTGCTAAAAGAGAAAATACTGTTGGGATGAGTTTACAGTGCAGGGTGGAGCTCCAAAAATCTTTGCTCATCATGCAGTAAAGCTCTTTGAGCAGCAGAACAGTCTTGCCAAAGCTTGTAATAAAATCAGGTTTATTATGTTTTTAACAAGTTAAGGCTTAATTTCTGTAGCTGTTTGCTTGGTGAGTTAGCGAGGGACTAGAGAAAATAACTTTCCAAGCCAAAATTTGTGCTGTCTGATATGGAAGTCTTTCATTACTGGAATATGTGAGTAGAAACATGCTACTGAATTTTTATTTTAACTGACCCTTTATTAAAGATAAATTTCCTGACCAATACTTCCAAATCTGGTAATGAAGTAAGAAATCTTTGGAAAATGCAATTTAGGACACAGCCTTTTACTTTCAGACAAGGAGAAAATGAAAAAAAAAACAGAGTATTGAATTTAGCTTCCATTTTGCATGTTTTCCAGGCGTTTTGGGTTTTGTGTGTGTTCTTTCGTCTCTTCTTCCTCTCCCTCCCACCCTGTCAAACACCTCTTTAGAAATCTGGCTTTTCCGAGGCAGGAATGGGAGTGCCAGGGGAATGGAAAGTTTGCTGCGGGACTGACAGGGTTCCTGTTGCTACGTTCGACAGAAACAAAATAACAACTGCACTATATTAAGGTCATTAAAAAAAAAAAAAAAAAAAATCCCAACCAAAAAGGAGTGTAAGGCTTATAAATAGAGTTTAATTCACACATGTGGGCTGGGTTGGAGGCGGCTGGTGAAAGCCACCATCGCGCTTTGTGCCTCTCCTGCCACGTCCTGACTCTGCTTTATTTAGTGCTGCTGCTTTCTGTAGCCAGGAGTCTTCCAGGTGCTCATTGGCCTCTCATTATAGACCATTTTGTGGTTAGTAAAGGTGGTTTTCTTAACTTGCTGCGAATAGAAGTGTTGCTGCTTGCCCCTGGTCAGGAGCTGCAGGTATTTTGCAGCCTCACTGGTGCTGTCAGCAGTTTTGGATCATGGGAATTATTGCTAACTCCTGTTTTATGGGTGAGAAATTTGCACACTGCTATTCATAAGCACAAGTTACTTTAAGAAAACAGTCTTGGAGTTTAAAAAGTGCAATTTCTTGCATAGTTCAGTCAGGCTGAAGGACAGGAGCTTGAGTACTCTGGAGAGAGAAGGGGGAAAACCCTTCTAAGCTGGGTTCTGAAGAATGAAAAACTGTGAAGCATTTTTAGAATTAGCTGGATCTGTGATGCCAGTGTTACAGATGTGAGATCTCACACTTTCTCCTGTAATCATTTCAGAAGACTCTTGTACGTGTCATGGAAAAGCTGCTATTAAAAAATGTTTAGGAAAATAATGGTCTATAGGGTTATAAGCACTTAAGAGAAAATAATGGAAATATGTTTTTCCCAATTAAAATGAGTTTTTAAATTATGTATTCCTTAAGTTTCCAGAATATTTTCTCAGAGTTTGTATCTGTTCAGCTGTAAAACTCAGTAACCAGAATTTCCTAGGCTCCTTGCATGTTGCTTATCCTGATGGAGACCCTCCTGCTCCTTATCTTCCTGCTTAGTTTGGGAATCTTGAGTAGAGCTGGGACAATCACTTGATGTGATCTATTAAAATGAGACTCTAGCATTTTTAAAATGGAATAACTTTTAACTCTAATGAGAAATTTGGTTTGGCTTCTGCATGCTGCGATATTAAAATAATTTTTAAATGGAGCCTGTGGCTGCAACATCATAAGAGTAAAGCAGCAGTTTTAAATGAACTGTACCTTGATATGCTTCTGTTGTGTTGATCCCAGAAATTGGTTGTGATTCATTATTTGCTGAATCTTTGTCTTCATGTGGAAGGATGGATAAGGTTGTGCTGCTGGGTTGTCTGAGCCTGTGACTGAGAAGTTGTAGCTGGCTGACCTCAGGACAGAGTTCACTGGGAAATAGCCTTCCCATTGCATTTATTAACTGTATTAGTTAGTTCCTATTGAATTGAATGCATCCTGCCTTTACCAGAGGAACCAGTATTTAATTAATGTGTGTGTTTTCAAAAAATTGCTGAGAATGAAGCTTAGAAAACTCTTGCACTTACATCTCTCCACTGATCCAATAATGCAATAACAATTGATATATCAACAAGGTCACTTTCTGGGGGGAAACTTGCAATATTTCAGTCATGATTTGGAAGATGGAGGTATGTTTATAACACTCAGATGATATCAGGTCAGGAGGGATCGTAGGCACTTGAGAGAACAGGGTCAGGGTTCAGAATGACCTTAAGAAACTGGAGAGCACATCCAGATAAGAGATAAAAGCAGACAGTGAGTGCTGCATTTGCAAAGGAGAAGGCAAAATGCACTTTTATCAAGTCAGCTTTAAGCTGGAGAGGGATAGGTTAAAATAGGGCTGAGGATTTGTAGTGGATTACAAATGAACCAACTGGAAGAGCTATTGCAAGAGAGACAAGTCTTGTTTGGAGTTATATTTGAAGGAGTGTCCTCCGTAAGGTGAGGGAGGTGACTTACTCATGTGTGGCACTGTGGAGCCATCATCAGTGCCATCAAATCCAGCTTGGGGTGCCCTGCTCAGAGGAAGACAAGGGAGATTGGAAAGTGTCCAGAAGGGAACAATGAGAAGAGATTAAGAAATGTGAGAAGAGATTGAAAGAACTAAATTTATTCGATGCAGCAAAAAGAAAACCATTGTGCAATCCAGCAGTCTGCCAACATGTAATAGTGGTTATTAAACTCCCAGATTTCCATGGCAGTTTAATTTACTGATTTGCTAATTTGCCAGGATGATTTAGGCTGGATGTTGTGAAAACATCCTGTTACCATCATAAAACTGTTGCAAGACCACCTAGGGAGGCCAGGAAACCTCCTTCCCTGGGAGTTGTAAGAGATAAGAGAGATGATGCTGCCAGGACCAAGCCTCAGGTCTGTTGTTGCCCGTTGGTTTTGGTTTGTATCCCCCATGTTTGTGCTTTGCTGAACAGGGAGAAGAGCAAGGAGCTGCTTGGCCAGAGTCTGGCAGGGTGAGCACAGGAAGGGGACTGGGACAGCAGGACTGCAGGAGATGAGGGTGGGAAGAAGGGGATGGAAAAGAGCCTATGGGAGAGAGTAGAGACCCACATGGCACTGAGATGAGTGTTGGGATGGACAGTAGGTGTGGAGAATGCAGAGATTTTTCCTTCCTCCAGTTGTAATCTCTCATATTTTTCTTCCTTGGAGTCATCAGATAAATGGGTAAAATTCTGGCCAAGGTGTGCAGTGCCACCCACCTCCTGTGGCTGGTGCTGAGGAGCAGAGTCTGGTGCAGTTCCAAACTACTGAACCTTGCTGGTGACCCAAGACAAGGGATTGTTAGAGTTCTCTACGTTCCAACTTATTTTCTTAGAAATCAACTATTTTAGCAAACTACTCATCCTGAGAATCTGCCAAAATTCAGGTTGTCTGTATGCACTGAAGTTCATTTTCTCCATCTGCATGGGTGTGCATATGTACATACCATGGGATGGGGGTTGCAAATCCCTTTTTTTCCAAAGGGCCTGCAGAATAGCATGGGAATTTCGTCAACAGCTTGGACAATTTCAGAGCAAGTGGCTCTGAAGTGTTGGAAACAAATCAGAGCTGGGTCTGGTGGTGGAAAGTGCTGCCTTAACAATAGGCTGTGTTCTCACCCTGCCTCTTTAAAATCACTTGTGTAACCCTCTCTTTGTAAATGTTGTCCTGTAACTACAGTAAACACGGAAAATCCGAGCCAAAAGGGAGCCTGCCCTAAGCCTGGCATTAATGCTGGAGGCTGACACACACTTACCCATCGGGTCAGGCCTTTGGGCTAGTCATCTGCCAAGCCCTTTCTCACACCCACCAGCATCCTGTGTCTGCCCCGGATGCTCAGAGCAGAGCCTTTGAGCTGTGTGAGGAAATTGTGTCAGCTGGCCAGCCCTGAGTGAATTCATGGCTGTGTAGGACACATCACCCCGGCTTTCGCCGCCTGCTCTGGCCATCGCCACACAAGCTGCAGGGAGCGAGAATAAAAGCTGAGGGAAGGAAAAGGAAAAGAAATTCAAACCAGGCTGAGCTTCTTGTTCAGCCTTTACCATTACTCATGCCTTGAAGGCATTTATACAACTATTGTGGCAGGTTTTTTTTGTCCTGTGCTGAATTTCTCTGGGTGCTGCATTTCCGATGCCTTTTTATCCAGAATGCTGGTAATCCCCAGCTCAAGACAGTTTCCAAGCTCAGTCACAGGATTCACGGATGTTAAGGGGCGAGGCAGGAACGTGGACACGGAGCCAAATCCCTAGCTCAGTGCAGGGATGCTGCTCCCAGCTCTGGCTCAGGGCAGATGAAGGCGCCGTGCCGCCCCCACCGCAGCCACAGGGCTTGTGCCAGCCCTGCTGATCTCTGGAGATGGTGAGTTAATTCTCCTCCTCTTTGCCTTCCCCTTCAGCCACTGTTCTTCAGAGGCAAAGATTGCTGCCTGATACTCTGGTTTTTCATCATCTCTTCATTTTCTCTAACGAAACATCTGGCTCTGCCGTCCTCCCAGTTGCAGTGAAGTTTATCCCTCTGTTTCTTCACACTTATGGTTGAAGGCATCAAGATCTACCTGCAGTTTCATCTGGCAGCTGTTGCTTCAAAAGCAGAATTGTTTGTTTATTCTGGCTGCAGTTTTGAGATGGTTTAGATTGAAGACAACTGTTTAATAACTACAGTTCTGCAATGCTCACTTACGGCTTGCTTCAGACAAAGGGGTTCACTGATAAATTATTTTGCATCAGTGTATTAAAGTAGCTTTCAGATCCTTTTTAGGATCAGGACTCTTGTTATTTTACAGGTTTGTAAAATACAGACCTAACAGATTTTATGTCCTGGTTCAGAACTTAAAGTAGTCCAGGATAGAAAATCCTGGGTTTGGAGCTCTCTTCTAGTGGTTTGATACATTCATTTTCTATGCAGTCATAAAACTATGGATCCATACTATCCATAAAATAATGGATATTTAAGACTGTTAGTCTAGCAAAGGAATGCTGGCATTGAATATTGTACCTTATGAAGGAAAATACTGTGCTGTTTCTGAAAGATCCAATCTCCTTTATTCTCTGTGTTCTTTTATTTGTGTTTGAAATATCTTAAAAGCTTTGTGGTGTAACTGTTGTACAGTAGATATGATTACTGCACGTTGAGTTCCTGGTCTAAATATAGAGAAAACTAAGATGATAACGTGGGAGACCAAATGTAGACTTTTGATGGAGGCTGCATTATTTTGACAAATGGGTACTTTGCTGTATCAGATCACTGGGTTTTTATCCTTCTGAAGGAACTTGTCTAGTTCCATTCTGATATTTTGGAAGCCAGAGTTGGCCCCCTACAGTATAGACAGGCCTCTGTTCATACTTTTCTATAGATTATGTTTTTTTGCCGTTTATTGGAATTTACACCATTTTACAGGAAAACCTTATAAATGCAATAAATAGATTTTTAATTATATTCCCATACATTTCTTCTGGGTTTTTGTGAGTAGTCATGGGACAGACAGGAGAGATGAACAGGAGCTCTTGGGCACTGATGAAGCGGGCTCTAGCAATATGCAGGCATGGCATTTCTGACTTTACCTTCCAGCAAAGGATGAAAAGAATGATGAGTGTAAGAAGATAAGAAGTACTGTCAAACTTTTTCCGTAGAAACATGGAATCAAAGTGCCTGTCACCTCATGGTCCTTTCACAGATTTCCCTTTTTGTTACTGTTCTCAGCCTTTTCCCACCTATTTTAGGTTGTTTACCTTCCCTTATTATATTATTTTCATGCAAAGGTGGAAACCTGTTGTTTTTCCTGCGGCACCTCAGCTGTTTCTGCTCAGTGTCTGTTTCTGCCTGGTGTCACACACACATCCTGGTATGGCCCAGGGTGACTCAGCTGTGTTGCAGAATGTTTCTGGGCTCAAACTGCTGTTAAAACATAAGATGAGATAAAAGCTTGGGTGATAACTAAATGTTTGCCTCTTCATGCAGCATCCTTGCACTGAGCAGACTGATGGCTCTCTGGCTTGACAGGGACAGACTGGTGGTGGTGAGGAGGTTTTTAAGCCTGGGGCTGTGAAACAAGAATAGATGGTTAATGTTGCAGTGGATGATTCAAATATCATAGTCCACCCAGAAGGACTGTGTGATTTGGTGTCCAAGAATGTGATATCCAAAATAAAAGTTTAGGAGGGAATGGGTTTGGCTGAGCTGGGGCAGCTGCAGGTCAGAATTAAAATCCCCAGGGTCAGAGCAGCGCCTTGGTGTGTTGTGTTTGGCTGTGGGCAGTCATAGCTGTCCTTGCTGTCATAATTAATTAAAACTTTCAAGAATAGGAAACTTCTGAATTTTGGTAGAAGACTTTAGTCATAAATTGTGCTAAAGAAGAGGCAATGTCTCCAAATGACATGTACAAAGCATGGACAAGAGTGACTTTTTTTATTGGGACCCCAGAGCAGATAGACACAAAGCATAAAAGTTTCTTCTCCATGCTGCTCCTCCTTTCCACTGCTGCTTTGGTTTTTCACTGCTGTGGTCTGTGTTTTGGACTTCTGCTTTGAAATAACCCCAGCAAGAAGGCTGTAACAAGAACATAAATTGTTTTGTAATTCATCAGCTATATAGGAATTAGCAGATGGGAGCAAATTCTAAACTAGGCTTTCTTTTGCACTTGGTGTCATGCAGATAATAAAGTTCTTCTTCCTCTTCTCTTTCTGCTTCATTTATACATTAAATTTATGCCTAAATAAACATGTACTTGATGTAGCAAACTTTCTGATTTTCTCTTGAGCAGTGGTGAACTTAACTGCTCCCTCCCTTCTTACTTGCTCTGTTTATCATCTTAGTGCCAGTGATGTACTTGGTGAAAATGAAGGCGGTAGCTGTGCCCAGGAGACTAATCCAAAAAACAGAGCAAATATTTCTGGATTACCTTGTTTGCTTTCTGTTCTGTTTGTGTAGTTTGAAACAGAGGAATTGTTGCTATTCTGTGTTTAACCTGAGTTATGCTCTCTCCTTTCAGATCTGCAGAAGGTCTGATGGGTGGCTTATGGTTTCCTCAGCCTGGTTAGATAGTACTTCTCCCTAAAGACTTTGCCCTGATCCCATTACAGCCACTTAATAGTAGTTTCTCCTTATTTTTGCACTTAGTTATTTGGGGGCATATTCTTACTGCATCTTTTCCAATACCATGTGCCTCCCTCTCCTGGAGCATTTCCATCTTCCCCACTGGAGCACCAATACTGAGTTTGCAGGTACCTGGGGGCTGGCTCTGCCTGTCTCTGGCTGCGCTCTCCCTCCTCATGTGTGTCCTTCCAGCTGCTGAGATAAGAGGCAGGAACATGAAGCCTCACCCCTGCTTGCTCATTAGTCTGAGCTCTGGTACTGAGTCTGCTTAGCATCAAGTGACTTGTTTGTCTTGTGTCTGAGACTGTGCTTACCTCCATTAATCAAAAAAAAAAAAAGATCATAATCCTGAACTACTTGACACTGAACTTTTGCTTGGTTTCTTAACACAGCTGGATATACTAAATGCCTGAAAGCTGTTAGGAGGAATATTTCCAAAATACACATTTTCAAAGACTGGAGGTGCAGTTCTCTGAAATGTTGGTTTCAATCTGAGATCATCTTGTGTTTAGGAGTATGAAATCTCTTCTGCCTTTCCAAAATACTGTACTGATTCTTACCAAAAGCATGGAGAGGGATGGGCTGTTAAAATCTACTGAGATTACAGAAGGATTCCTTGGTAATTTGTTCCACTATTATTTCTTTTTTTAACTCACTGGCCATAACAAGGTGAGGAAACACTTACTGACCTGCTTGCCCGGATGACTTGTAGCTTCAAATGCCTGCATTCTAGGGTTAAAACAGAGCAGTAATGTGCCTTTTTGAGCCTTTTAAAGAGAATGATGGTTGCTTACATCATGTCCAGATATTCCTACCTGGAGATAAACCAAGAGAGGCATGACTGTAAAGACTGGGGTCTTACAAAGGGAAGGGGTGATAGAAATTCCTTCCTGCAGCACAGGCAGAAATGGGTTTTAGGGCATTTTGCAAATTCTCTGTTTTAATGTGCTTTGAGGAGAAATTGAGAGGCAGCTGAAAAAGCTTTTTTAGTTCATAGCTGTATATTTGGGGGACAGTGTTTGATTTTTCTTGTCAAGCCTTGTTTATTTCTTCTTTTCTGTCTTTGAGGAAGCTGAGTTTTACTTCGTATGCTATAAGCGATGCAGAAAGCACCCAGAAGACTGTAGATGGATCCTCTGCCTTTGTTATAAATCTATGTATATAGACTAAATAAATAGCTTCTTTCTGGGCTTAAAATCCTTGCAGTGCAGCAGACAACAGAAATTTGTGTCTTGGAGTAGCTCCGAGAATTCTTTAATGCTGAAATATCTCCTCTGCTTGCGAACCTGGGGCTCTCCCTCCTCTAGATAAGCAGTTTCTGTTTAAACTGGGGTTTTTTTATGACTGTCCTTTTGGGCAAGCCTTGGCACAGCTGACAGAGACTCTAGAAGTGCATGGCAGGGAAATAAGAAGCTTGAAGGTAAGATTTAAACAAGTCCTCTCTGTTAAAAAGAGCAAGGGGAAAGAAAAAATTTGTGCGTGGGGTATTGGCTTTCTTTGGCTCTTGACAGTTTGAACGTACACTGAAAAAGACTGGAGCACTTTAAAAGCTTTGTAAGTTGTTTTCTTCTCCTTCAAGAAAACAGAATTTAGATAGAAACATCTTGTTTCAACTAGCAACTGAATTAAACGTTGAAAATAGCATATTTTGGTTGAATTTGTTGTTTTGGGTTTTTTTTGTTAGGCAGTCATTAGATTCACAAGAAAAGTACATTCTGTTTTTATGCAAGCCTTCCTGTGAGCAGTACGTGTTCTCTGTCTGGGAAGGAGCACTGTCTGAAGCACCAAATATCTTGTGGCAGCTTGACTCTTAAAATATATTGCGTGTTATCTTTTACAGAGGATGTTGGCAGATGTCTGGATCCCAGCAGTGAAAGAGCAGGAGGGGAGGCAAGACAAGCCTGGGGTTTATTGTGGATTCTTGTTGGAGGTGGAGATGGGAGCCAGGAAGATGGGCAGTGGAGGGTGCTTAGTCCCTTGTAGGGGCAGAAAGCAGCAACAGAAGGGGTATTTTAAGGCAGTATTTAGTGAGAAATTAAGAAATTAATTTCCTTTATTTCTTGTCTGAGTCTGGTGGGCAAGACCACACTTTGGGGACATTCATCCTTTTTCCCCCAAACTCCCAGTGCAGGGGAGGAAATGAGGTGCTGACTGCAGCCACTAAAGAGAGACCAAAGTCAGAAATGGAGCCCAACTTTTATTTTCTTCCAGTCTTACCAACTGGCCTAGCCAAAAAAGAACATAAAATGACAACAGCTGTTGAAAAAAGTCAGAATTGTGTGCCTGTATCAACAGATGTTTCCATAAGCCATTGATTTTTAGGTTGGCCCAGCTTAAATACAGTATGAGGGTGAAAGTCAAAAAGGTAAAATCTTATCTAGGAGATGTTTCTCTGGTTAGGAGAACTTTATAAGCTGTCAGAGAAGCTATAAACAAAGTTACACCAAAATATATAGTGGCTTGTAGTTTAAATTGTGAAAATATTTTGCTTTCAATAGCTTTCAGATCTTTTGCTGGGTATTTTTGCTTATGCGTCTGCATTAAGTAAGCCCATTTAACAAAACCTGATCCTCTTATAAACATGGAATAATGACAGTATCCCACATATGGGTTTCATTAATTTTTGCATGTTTTGAAGTTGTCTTTTTTTTTTCTCCAAAAGGCAAGCTTCAGAAACAGAAGAGACTAGTGCTGCATGATAGCCAAAAAAGACTAACTGAGGAATAATAACTTGGAGTAGTTAAATTATTTAACTGTTGTATAACAGATTTTTTTTCCAATAGAGAGGGATGCTGCATAATCTGCATTCCTCCCAGTTGCTGTTAGTTGTTTGCTTTGATGCAACTGGCATCAGTTCTGCTGGTTATCTGCAAGCTTTTGTGCTCTTGAGTCTTGTAAATGTTTTGGATTTTAGCCTGAAGAGAAAGCTTCAGAACATTTTCCTCTTTCTTCCTAAGAAAACAAAACCAACTCTTTCCTTGTAGTCACTGGCAAGAAATCTCAGATGCTCCATTTTCCTTATCTGTAGCACAGCAACTTGCAGCTCCTGGGACAGTCCAAATCAGAAGGATAACTCAGGGAAATTGCAGAATATAATAAATGCTGCTTTTTGACATTTTTGGTGCCATTTATCATCATCCATTGTCTTATATGTATTTATCTATTGAAAAAAGCTGTTAAAAATATGGAAATGCATCATCTCTGGCAGGTGGGGAATGAGAGAGGGGAGCACAAAAAGTCAGCAACTCAAACTTTCCTAAAGCACCTGTATTGGCTGACATTCCCCATGTTTGCAGGGACATTCCTTAGCTTTAACTGAGTGGAGAGGCACAGGAGCAGGGCTTGGGAACCATTATTCCAGTTAGGATTTAACCTTGCAACTACAAATGTTACTGTAGAGGGATCTTTGAAAAGCTGGTAGAGGTGTAGGATATGTTAGTTTATAACCTTAGAATAAATATTTTGTTCTTTTTCTGGAGCAGCATCAACTATTGAGAAAATTCCTTACTAATGGTGATGCTTCCACATATCTGGCTGTAATTATACATGTTTTATGCCATGAAATTCCTTTAAAAATACTTTCTAAAATCAGGCTATAGGGGAGAATATACTCAGCATGGATTGATGTAGCTGTCCTTAATGATGGATTTGTGGATCCAATGAATCCTTACCCTTGTATATACATCCTTAGTCCAGAGGGATGAAAGTGGGGTAAAAATGGATAAAACCAGGGTTTTTTCCACAGGGGCAACATTCTCTCCTGGGCTCTTGAGCTGTAAAGACATGTTTGTTTAATATTCTTTACAGAGGACTACCAGGGAAACGGATAAAACAGTGAGCAGAGGAATACTCATGTGGTCCTAAAGCAGACCTCCCAGGCAGTAGCTGGATTCCAAATGCCTCCTCTCAAAGTTTGCATTGGATTTCATTTCAGGTTTCCAAATGCATGGAGAGAGGGCACAAAAATATTGGTTGAATGCGGGTGTAGGTGGGAGGGTGATCTGGAGTGGCTGTTATTGCTGGGAGAGGGGCTTGGCTGCACTCAGAGCATCTCAGCTACCCTTGGGGGCTGAGATCCTCCTTCCCACAAAGCAAACAGAGGAATTGGAAGGGCAAAACAAATGCCACAGTGTCCTCAACCCACTGCCTTCATTAGCAGCCAAGCAAAGAGCTGACCTGGGAATATGATGGGTGCCTTTGTACAGCGCTCTGCTTTCCCAGTGCTTCCCCTCCCAAATTTTCAATTACAAGATGAAAGAAAAGATAACTTTTTCCCTTTTGACACAGTGCCTGGCCAGGACAATACACTGGGTCGTGTGGGCTTCCGAAGGGCTGAGTCTTAGGGACTTCAGTTAAAAAGGAAAAAAATAAAAGAAGGGAAACTGAATCATTTTCTGGCATGATTTATTCATTTGAATGACCCGACTCTGTTTTTCAGTTAGATTACAGTGCCTTAAACTGTAGGCATGAAAGAATGGTAAAAGTTGAATAATTTCCTCAGTTCAAGATGTGTCAGTTTTATATTGTCCATTAATTTCACTCACTCATGCCATACGTCATTTTTGTTGCGCTTTATCCGCCAATTCATCTACATAATCTGCTACCCTGTCTCTGTTTTTAGCTAAAGACATAATTCATCAGCTAGAGCCATCCAGCAGGCATTTCATGGCACTGATCTCGTGTTATGCTGAGGCATCCTGGAGTGGCTCAGGCCATGTCTGCCTGCTCCTGTGCCCTGCCCACAGCAGTGGGGATCATTACAGAGCACAGGGATGTTTCCTGCCCTCTGGAAATGTGAGGTGCTCTGTTTTCCTGCACAAAAACGTGAACTGGTTTTTAACCTCATATCTTGAACTGTTGAGATTCAGTCTTTCTAGAATGGGTTGTTATGGGGGAACAGAACATGTATTTTTAGTTGTATAAATGAGTACTTTCTTATATCCTGTAGCTATCCCAATCATGTCAGAATATGCTTTTTTATTATGGATTATATAAAAATGAAGAAGTCCTTTGATTTTTGCATTTTTAAGCTTTATAGATAATGAAACATCCCCTTTTCTTGCATTTGAGACAAATGCAATGATCTCTTCCTTAACTCCTCCGTAGGACAAATCCTTAGACATTGCTTGATTGGACTTGAGCAGGCCTCCAGGTATTTGAGGGATGGTCTGTGCAAACCAATTTCAAGTGACTTGTGTCATGTTTAAAGTGGTTTAAAAACTCCTATAAATGCAATTTGCTATTTTAAATACTTTTATTTATGTTGTTATCTTTCCAGATCCCCAAAATTGTAATCCTTCCTTTATAGGAGAATCACAGTAATTAGCAAGGATTACCACTCATTGTGTACATGTAAAATTTACATGTTTATTGACAGCAACTGAAAACCATAAAGGAAAACATAAACAAATCTGTTGTGACCAACTTTAGTGTCGGATGAGATCAGAGAAATGAGCGTCATTTCTTCAGCAGCAGTTCCAGGCTGGGCTGGGCCAGCTGTGAAATCAAATCATTATCTTCTATCCACTTGATTTGGTTACAAATTATGTTATTCTTTACAAAGTCCCCATTTTTTTGGTGTTTGACCCAATCTGTAAGTCATTAGAACCCGTGCCCTGGTGGGAAGTGCCTGAGCACAGGACCAGCTGACAGGAGGACACAGGGGATGCACAGCTGATTTGTTACTGCAGTTCATAGCTCAGGTGCTCCTTGACAGCCTCTTTTGGGACTGTTCCTGCTTTTTCCACTCATGTTTTCCCTTCCCTACTTTCAGGATGTTGAAACTCACAGAGCAAAGCAACATGTCCAGTGCTTGACAGCAGGAGTATTTCTCTCTACTCCTATAACACACTAAATAAATAACTGTGGGCTGCTCCAAGATCCCACAGCACTCCAGCCAGCTAGACATCCCAACTGCAGTTATTTTTGGTAGAGGAAGAAGCAGATCTTGCAAAGTGATGTAGAGTCAGCTGAGGGGTTGCTAATCTCTTGAGTGGGTTGTGTTTCTCCTGTAGCCATTTGGGAGCTGTGAGATGGGCAGTTGACTTCCTCTGGAAGGATGTTCAGGCATGCTCTGTGGCTGACCAAAGCTTCAGCATTTTTCTGAAGGTTATATGGACAATAGAAATTCCTGAAAAATGCACACTGAGTCTAAAAAATATTAGAAAAAGGGAAGGGTCAGGAAGTGGCTGAAGGTCTCTCAAGGTGTTTTTGTATTTTCTGAAAACACGTGCTCCATGTATCCGTGTCTGACAGCTTTCCAAGCCCTCTTCATTCCCTCATGGCTCTTTAGCTGTTTCTGTCTGGTTCTGTCTGAGCTCAAACACAGGCTGCAGCTGGACAGTGGATTGTTTGATGTTAAATTCAGCCCAGTCGTGTTGTCCCAAAGCATTGCTCCACGAGGAAATGCCTCTCTCCAGACCTTGGTGTGAATATATGATTTAAATAGGGAAGTTTTGGGAGAGTCCTAGGCTGGAGAATAAAACTTGTGTTGGTACTATGGATGATTTTCCCCAAGGAATAAATCAAACCGATGAATATGGAGGTGTTTTAGAACCAAGATTGTGAAGGTTTCTTGCTGCATCACTGACCTTCCCCCTTGGAGTAGCATGGATTTGCCACAGGTGGTGGGGGACTGTCTGTGTCCCCCTCTGTGACTCCTTTTCTTTCCAGGAGGGGGAATTCAAAATCACAGCCAGCCTTTTGGAGCCACTTATAGCTTGGTGGGATGCTGCTGGATCGTGCCATGGCCAGAGGGATGCAGCTCAGGACAGAAGTGCCACCACCCCACAGGGATGCAGACGGACAGGCACAGCTGGACTGGCTCAGCCACAAAACTCCTGTCAGTGCTGCAGTGCTCCTGCAAACATGAGAAATGCCATGAGAAATCCAGGGCTCTTGACCAAGGTTTGTGGTGTGAGTGCTTGCTGGGGTCAACAGCAGCCTGGTCTGCTTCAGAATCCACATTTGAGTGTCCATCGTGGTCTGGTCTCACGTGGGCGCTGCCTCCCTCCCAGCAGACAGGATGGATGTGCTCTCCTTTCCAGATTGGACGTGCTCCTCTTACAGGCTTTGCAGCATTAGAGTACAGATTTCCTTTGCCTTATTTAGTTTTAGGAAAAAAGCGATTTGTTTTGTCTATCCTTGCAAGAGCCAGAAATGTAAAATTTTAAAAAGCCTTCCCAGAAAGCTACTTTCTTTAAAGAAAAGAGTAATTGAAATTGTAATTCTTCTCTCTTACTGCCTGATGAATTTATTGTCACCTCATTTTAGTGCCCAAAAGTGGGTTTTGCCTTGTTTAAAAAAGGGAGAATTTTTTCCTTTCATCTGCTGCTCCATTAGTTCCTATCAGAGTCACGGTTTAAAAAGTTAATGCGCCTGAGTATTTCTGCAGATTGCATCATTGCAGTGTTTCATAACGATATGGCAAAAGTAATTTGAAACAGATAACAATAGTTCAGTCTGTTTCAGGATAACCATGATTTCCTTGTCATTAAGAGGTCTGTTAGCAGGCGGAGGAGGAGGAGGAGTTTTATCTGGATGAGTTACAGATCATATGGCGTGATCAAGTGCGGTTGTTCTTTTTTTTTTCTTCCCCCTCTTTTCCTTCCCTTGAAATCCGCAGCGCTGGACTTGGGTTTGGATATGAAATGATTGGATAGTTTCAAACTCCTGGCTGCACATAGTGGCTCAGAGCTTCCAGATGTTTTCAATAAGGATCCCAGAACTGTCGCATCAGCAGCCGATGGCCGGGGCTGCTGCTCGCGTCTCCTCTCCATTTTGAGCAACTTGCCAAAAAAAGAGAATTATTTTCTTGTTAGGTTTTGGTTTTTTTTAATTTAATCTTTATTTTCTGATCTCCTGTTTCATGGTGTTTCAGAGCATAAATGCTATATACTGTCTAAACACTTGTATGGCATTCAAGGACTGCCTAAATAGCTGGACAAAAGAGACTGAAAGCTTTTGTTCTGCTCTGTCCCTGCTGAGTCGTGTTCTGTGTCTGCCTGACAGTGCCTGTGTGGATTGCAGGCTGTGTGCAAGGCAAGATTTCTAGCCTGAAACAATGCAGCAAAAGCCCCACCTAATGTGGGAACAGGGTGATGGTCTCCCAAGGGAGAGTGTGTCTGGCACATTATCTTCTACTTGTTTATATTATATTCCCCCTCCTCCCTCCTTCCTTCAACAGCAAAGTCTGGAGAAGAGGATGAGATGCACTTTGGGTGTCTGTAGTCGTCACTGGTCCCCTGATCTTTGCTGTGAGTCAGGAACATAACTTCAGAAAAAACTCTTGGAACAAATCAGGGATTGTGAAGCTTAAATTAAAAAATAGAAGGGAGAGAAGGGGTTACTTTTTTTCTTGGTGTGTATTGATTCTTTCCCTCTGTGGCTGAAGGTGTGGGGGAGTCAAGAGATCAACTGACCACCTTAACTAGATCTAGACACAATTAAGGAGTAAGGCAGGTCATCATCTTGATTCACAGGACATGCACCAAGTCCTGGGATACATCCTGTGCCCAGAGTCACCCAGCTTGGTGTGAGTCTGGTAGGTTCCCTGGCTGCTTCACTCCACCTGTCTGCACCTTCCACATGGGATTTCTGTTCCTTGCTGCCCCATGAAAGCCCCCACTGGTTTACTTGTGGCTTTTGGCCGTCCCAAAATGCTTATGCATAGCTCAAGAAAATTGGCCTCCTGCCATGAAAGCTGCACATTTCCCAGCATGTCTCCCATCTGCTTTGACTGGAGATGTTTCTCATTTCCCCTTACCTGCAAGAAGGGTGAGGTAATGTGAGCCTGGGTGTTGTTGCAGCTGCAAGTTGGACCCATCTTGCATCTCTGTGGAAGATGCACTGTCACAGTTAGTGATTCTCACTTCCTCTGCATGGTGGGCATTCCTTGAGCCCTGCAGCTGTACATCTCTTTCTGGTTGCCAGAGGAACTCTGTGGATCAAAGGTGAAATGCTTTAAATGGAGTGTCTGAGCATAGCTATGCAGTTGTTGTTAGGATAAATCTTGGCTGGGCATACCAGCAGCTGTAATTAAATTGATTAAATCTCTCTGCTATATCAGTTTTAATATAAAGGTACTCCATAATGAAACATTAGAACATCATTAAGACATTCTGACTTTGCAAATTCCTGCACCTGAACTAAATTCACATACTTTGTTAATGGGTTCCTGTCTTGTAAATTTAGATTTGAGGAAATCCCTGCCTTTTATGGTAGTGTTTGAAATGCTGGAATGCTGTCACAGCCATTTCTGATTCCTTGTCTCGATGGGCACATGACTGCTGGGACTCATTACTTGTGGAGAAAACTGGTGGCTCCAGAAAGTCCCCAAAGTACGACCACATTGTGTGTGTCCTAATACTGAAAGCAGAAGCTCTGCTCGTTGTTGGAGAGAACGGAGTCATTGGCTGAGATCTTGAGCCAGGGACTGTAGCTGTAAGACAGTCTCATGCAGGAATCCTCCTCAGTTCAGCTGGTGGTGTGGTGGAGATGGAGCTTTGGGATGTGAGGGAGAGCCTGGAGCATGAGGGAAGTGTGGGGAGAGCCTGGCACTGACCAGGTAAGAGTGTAGCTGTGTCCCTCACTGGGAGATCTGACCTGCTGCGAGTCCCAGCCTGCTCCAGCACCTGAGGATACGCTCAGGTGCAAGGCCCAGGGCCAGCCTTTGTGTCATCCAGTTTCAGGAGAGGAAGCCCTTTGCTTGGTTGCTGAGTCTGCTAAATCTGTAGGGTAGCTTTTGTCTAGTCTGCCTGTACAGATCAGGGTGGCACATCCAGGAGCTCTCAGCAGTGTGGTGGTTCTGTAAACTCCTGGGTTTTGGTCTTTTACCGAACAGGCACGGAAGGGAGTCAGTTCCTGTGTTACTCACAGGCTGTGGTGCAGTGGCTTTGGGCAGTCAGAAGACTGGGTAGCAGTGGGAAGACAGAAGCTGGAGGCCTTGCATGCAGCAGATGGGTTTAGATCTCCTTTGGAAGATTCATCTTGCGTTCAGATGCCGAGAACTTGTGTTTTATCCGTTCCAGTAGGCTGTAGGGTTTGAGTCACCTTTGCAGGAGTTTGAGCTGGTGGCCACAAATCTCTTTATACAAGCAGGGAGCTGGGACCACCCTACAGGACTGGATGAAAAGACCTACAACCCTCTAACTAAGCTCCAGGAGTGGAGCAAATCCCAGCAGCAGGAGGTGGGCCAGTCTGCCGGCGCTGCTGTTGCAGATCAGCAGTCAAACCTCGGGTTGATAAATGCTGTTTGCAATTCTATTTTCTGCTTTGTAGCTTGGGATTAAAAATTCTGCATTTTCAGCAAAGCAGCAAGTTCTGGTCGCTACAAACTCCCAGTCTGAAAACTCTGCTTCCCCTTTTCTTCTCTCTTTTTTTTTCCTTGTGTTTTGAACCGCCCCCATTCCCTTTTGAATCGGTGAATGAGAGAATGTCTAAAGCCAGGGAAGTATGGAAAGATTTCATCCCTGGAGAGGTCAGGGTGGGGTGGAAAGCGGAGGGGGCTGCAAGGGGGCAGTTTGAAAACAGGAAACCATGTGGCAGTGAGCATGCAGGGCCCAGCTGATGTGAATGAGCTATTGAGAGCAGAGAGACTCTCGCTGGCCCCAGCATTAGAAAGACAAAAAACTTTGGGTTGGTTTTTCATTTTTCCTCCCCCCAAGAAAAAAGGCTCTGTCTTTCAGGCTAGAATAGATGAGGGAAGATTATATTTTCTGGACAACTAGTTGCTGAGGTCTTTGCTCTGTGTTGCAAACAAACTAAGAAAAAGTAAATGGCTGATTTCCTTTTTTTTTTTTTTTTTCCCATGCGCACTGATTAAATCATAAGTTTCCGTTCCTGGTTTAGGAAAGCATTAACCTTGAAACTGTCTTTCATTCACCTGGCCTGGGGGAGTGGGAAGAGTCTTTTTACCTCCTGAAAAACACGTCCCTTTGCTCTCAGTCTCGTTTTGGACCGAGCAAGCACACCAAGTGCCTGCAGCCAGAGGTGGAAGAGGCTGGCAAAGAAAAGCTGCTGCTTTTTCTTTTTCTTCCCCCACTCCCTCCTCTTTTTTTTTTTTTTTTTCCTCTCAGTGAATCATGCTCCCACAACTGCAAAGTAAATTTGAAAGCCGGGAGAACACTGGTGCAGGACTAAAAAGGCAAGCAGTGACGTCCCAGCCCAAATCAGGAGGGAGTGGCTTTATTTCATTATTTTCTTTCCTTTTGCCCAGTGCTGTCATTAGAAATTTAAACTTAACTCAAACCCAAGCCGTCTCGCCCGGTGAACAGTGAACTGACTCGGGAGGAGGAAAGTACTTTTTTGTTGTTGTTTCTTTCAGTGCATGAGGGCGTGAAAAACAAAACGCTTTGGTGACACTATTTGCGTTGGATACCGAGATTGGTTTTTTTGGTTTGTTTTTGTTTTCTTCCTGAATTAGACCCATCGTGGCTGAGCCTACCTTCTGCATTTCCACTTGGAGTGTCAGTATTCCTGCTGCACACATCTGGCTTTTGTTCTCTTTTCGGGCAGGATTTTCATTCTGGTGCTTTTTGGATATCAAAGTTGTCTGGAAAACATTTTTTTTGTTATTATTACTGTAACAGGAAGGCTGATACCATTCTTAGCAGTCGCAAAAAAAATAATCCTATATGTATAAAGCTGTCTTCAAATATCTTTTGTTTGCTATAAGTTCCTGCATTGCCTGTATAAGCAAATCTGTTCCGAGAAGACTTTATCAGCCGGGCGCAGCGCTGGGATTTTCGTTTTCCTGTTAAGAAGCTCGGGCAGACTGGTGTGCTGAGACACAGGGACTCCTCTGAGCACGGATGTGAGAGGTCTGGGGCTGTGGTGAGCCCAGGGTTCATGGTGGGCTCTGCTCCTCTGCTCCCAGCTCTTTGGACAAAATGTACGAACGCCACAAGAGGCGATACAGCCTGTGCGACATCTCCAAGGTGGACAGGACTGTAGATGTTGTATTGTTGAAGGTATGATGTTTGTATATATTTATTTATGGGTTCCCTTCCCTCTCTCCAGGGGATCAGTCTGTTCCTTGCTGTGCTCATGTCCCTCAGGATGATGCAGTGGGAGGGACAGGTGGAAGAGCTCTTGCTTTTCAGCATGGAGGTGGTTTTGAGTTTTATCAAACCGTATCATATTATTATCATATCATTATCTCTGCAACTAAATAATCTCTTGTGGTGTGCACTCTTTGGGAGAGCTCCCTGGCCGTCTTTCCTGCCCTCTGCCCTTAAACAGTCCCTGGTTTGAAATCCCAGCTGGACTTTTGTGTGAGGGGAAAAGGCTTTCCATTTCCAATGCTTGCTTTTTGAGATTGAAAGGCACATGTTCTCCAAAAAATGCATTCTGCCAAAAAAAAGGCATAGTGGATGGATCCTCCTTTGCCTCTGTTTTTTGTTTGTGTTAGAAGGGTTGCTGTCAGTCTTGTTGTTTGGGTGTGATTTTGTCTGAGGATGGGTTGGAGCAAGAATCAGGAGTGGCTCTTGGCTAATTGTCCCAGTGTGTTCCTCCTCTAATCTAAAATTAGCAAGTGCTCCACCAAATGGCACAATGGCAGTCTGGGAATGTCCTGTCTCTGTAACAGCTTTGTGGAGCTTCAGCAGTTTTCCTGGCAGAGTGGATGGAAATAAGAGAGAAGCCAGAGGGACTGCAAAACACAGCCCAATTCAGAGATCTTAATTGCTGGAAGATCATTTCCTTTCCCTCTCCCTTTTTGTCTTTTCTCTTCTTAGCTGAAGTAGTGGGATTCTGCATGATCATATGGCTTCCTTTTTTATGGTTTTTGGTTCATGCTCTTGTTTCCAAGTCAATACAAGAAGATATAACAAATTTATTTTCAATTAATTCTTGTTCTACTTTATCTGCACTAAAAGAGACCTAGCTCTTGTTACCTTGCTTTGTTATGAATGAAAGTGCTTTCCTTTAATTCAGTGTACCCAGTGGTTTTGGTGGCACAGATAGCTGTAAGTTGTTTTCTCTCCCAGCTCAATTTTTTAGAGTATTTTAGACCTCTGAAGTTACTAATGCTGGTTGAGGATTGAATCCCATGATACTCAGTCTATAGACACAGTATGAGTAATTAAAAATGTTGTTGCATTGTTCACACACACTATTTCTTCCACAGAAATAGTGTGTGTGTACAATTCTTAATAATTCCTGGGAGGAGACCTGGTTCCTCTGATAATTTTGGTTGCCAATAAAAAGCACAATCTTTTTCTTTATGAAGAGTATCTGAATGCCTGGGTTAAAATACAATTCACTAGAATTATCCAGCTTCAGTGTTTCTGATGTCATCAGTTCCTTAAATTAGTTTTTATTCAGCAAAGCTTAGATTTTGTAACAAAATGTGGCTCTTATTAGTTCCAACTGGTATTTTCCTAATTGAGTTTCAGAACTGTGGGTTATACTGTCTGTTCCTGCAAATGACTCAGTGTCCATATATGTGTGCATGTGTGCACGCATTGCTGCTCCCAACATGGGCTGTACAGCCTGCAGATGTTTAAAATAGGAGGGTGCTGGTGACAGCTACAGCTACAGTCAACTCTAGCTCGATTTTCAGTCGTCCTTCATATTTTCTCTGGTTTCTATAACATAACTGGTAGATGAAATTGAATTTTGATGACCTAGGGATCCAAGCCAGCGCTTGAGTGCGTCAGTGGCAGATCATCTCTTGACGTTAATGGGAGTTGGATCAGGCCCTTAATGAGGGAGCTGGGGGTGGGGTTTCTGTTGGGTTTGGTTTTCATTAAAATACTGAAATAAAACTGTACCTTATCTAGGCCATTGTATTTTGGGGAGTTCAGAGGACAGGGTTTCTTAAATATTGAAAAGCAAGTACATGTCGATAGAAAAGAACAAACCCAAATTGGATCCATCAAGAGTGTTTGAGCTGATGAAATATTAAGAAGATACCTGCAAAGCACCAAAAAGCTTTCAATTTGGCTGCAGGTCGACTCAGACAAACTTTCATTTCGTGAGTAATAGATGAATAGGTTCGTTCTTTGCTTCATTTTAAGGTAGGGAACTCAGTAATCATAGAATTGTTTAGGTTTTAAGGACCTTTAAGATCATCAAGGCCAGCCATTAACCCAGCACTGTCAAGTCCACCTTTAAACCATGTCCCTCAGTGCCACGTCTGTGCATCTTTTAAATACCTCCAGGGATGGTGACTCAGTCATGACACAGGAAAGAAAACCAGCTGCTGAAAAAGGACAATGGGAACAAGTGGTGAAGAAAGATTTTTGGATGCTTAATGTTTATAGATGAGATTATATTTGCATTGATTGCATCCATTCTTAGAAAGAATTGCAAAAGAACTTTTGGTTCCTACCCATAATTTTGTCATCTGAAAGGCCACTGTCTTGAGACTCAAATTTTCCATGTTTAGATTGAGCCTGAAACAGTGGCTTGTGAAGTTATGAAAAAAATGAACCTCAGCAATTTTGAGGCTTGATGCACACAATTATTTTTGGCTTAAGCATAGTTTCCTCCTCTTCTCCACACATGAAGAAGCAAGAGGCAGCAGGTTACCAGCAGTGTCCCAGTCCCTGCTGGAGGTAGGACTTCATCCTGGGAAGAATTTCCTTACTGTGAGAGATGTGAGAGCCTGGCACAGCTTGTCCAGAGAAGCTGTGGGATGCCCCATCCCTGGAGGAGTTCAAGACCAGGCTGGATGGTGATTTGAGCAACCAGGAAAAGATGTTGGATTTGCATCACCTTCAAGGTGCCTTCCAACCCAAACCATTCTATGATTCCATGATTTTATGTCCTTTCCTGGCTGCTGCAGCAATGCAAACTTGATGACCTTGGATCCTGAACTTACTGAATGCACAAAAGCCTGGATGATGCAGAACTGACATAAAAATTTGCCGTCATTGTTCCTGCTGGGTTTGCATTGTAGCACATGAGGGAGAAGTTGTGGGGTGTGTGGGATGTCTGCTAGTCTGAGCAGAGCTGAGCTCTGAGCAGCTACGTGCAGGGTAAAGCCGTCTGTGCTATGTTATTGCAAGCCCAAAATGGGAAGTCTCGGTGTGCCCATGTGTGCCTTGGCAGCCCTGTCTCGTTTCTATGTTGTGCCTGCTACCACAAATAAAACTACAGGGACAGGATACAAAAACCACACTGGCTGGCACCTTGCAGATAGATCTGTGTGAAGTCAGACAGGCATTCAATAGCAATGAACAGGCAGTGCTTTGCAAAGTTGCAAAGTAAGAACTGGGCTTGCTTTGGGAATGGGAGACTGAATAATCACAGCTGGGAATGTTTTCTAACATTTTTTGCCTATATCTGCATTTCACCTCTGTATGTGAATGCTGAAGTTGTTAAGGGTAGGCATCAGGAGTAAATTTTTTCACAGCTGGGACAATGAGGTTTGATTTTTCTGCTTGATTTTCTGCTTTTCAGATGAACCAATCCCATTTAGCTTCCAGCTGAAGATCAGAACATTATTAATGGAATTAAAACCAGCATTAATAATTAATCAAGGTATTTTGAAGTTAAAAGGACAGCACTATTAATTGGTTTTTCTGCTTCCTGGCTGCTCTGGTAGCTTTACTCCAGCACCAGGGAAGATGCTCTGATTGATCCCTACCTGCCTAAGGCAAATTGCCATTTTCAACATCCTAAGCTAAAAGTAGTCTGTAGAGAAGTCCCTGAATTAGCTGGAACTAGGCTTCCTTACATTTTATGTTGAAGTTTTTCTTCTTTATTATCACATAAGCAAGTTCATTTCTTCTTTGGAGTTGTTCTGGGGAAGGATATGCCCAGCTGATGGGTATGTGGTGTTCTTCAAACTTTGTGGCCCTAAAATGACTAAACTTTAATCCAATATCTATCCATGCTGTTCGGGTCATTGGAGCATGGAAGGACAGAAGTGTCTTTAGAATGCTGTAGAGAATTTTTTGAGTTTTTCTGTTGGTGTCTCATGTAGAATTACAATTGAAAGGGCAGCTTAAATGAAATTATATGTTTTCACATTAGACACATACATGTTTGTGGGAATTTTTCTCCCATATTAGCTAAGAGATGGATTTTTTTGGGGAAAGAAAATGCTGTTATTTTTGAAGCTTAATTGAAGTCTGTTGACTTTTAGTTTTGCTGGTGGAGGACATTGCAGTGCCAAGGGGTGGAAAATGTACTTGGGGCACACGTTCCTTTTCCCTGCTGGGACATTGCTGGGGATAAATGCACTCTAGGAATTTAGTGTTGCTCTTGCACCATAAAGAGCTAATTTATTCACTCATGTACATGTTCTGTGCTTGTAGGAGCCTTTTTTGGTGAAATCCTTTAATATCGTTTTCTGTTGCACTGCTGGCTTGTTACTATGCAAAAGGTCAGTTTGGACCTCCTTGAAAAAATGTCCTGATATGGTGTCACCAGCTCTGTAAAGATAAAAGACTCAGTGTAGCATATTCACAGTGCTAGAAGAAAAAAATCTCCATAGAAATAATTGCAGAAATGCAAGAGTTGTCCATTTTGGCATACATTTGAGAATGTCTTTGGGTTCTGCATCTACCTGTTAATATCATCCCACAAAGCTAAGAGATACACAGGGAGATTACCATAATAATTTAAATAAAAAATAGATGTGGAACTTGCAAGCAAATTGATATGTCTGCTCTTAATATTGTCTGGCAAGATGATTGCCAAAGCCGTGATTGCTGCTCTTGATGGGAGTTTTGTGTGCATGGAGTCTTTCTGCAGCAACAGATGTTGAAGGAAAACAGTGGAAATTCCTTCCCCAGATGCCCCATCCTTCAAGCTCCTTTTCAAACGGTTTTGGAGGATCTTGAAAGGTGGTTCTTGTGAAGGGGGTAAATCAACTCTTGCTTTAGTTTCTAGTGCAGGAATTGCAGGCAACTGGATAATTTCATTGTAAATGGAACTGTAAAGTTAAAAGTTGCTCAGTATAAACATTGAACTCCAGTTATGTGTACAAATTTCTTTAATCCTATATGAAATTTTCAGAAACAGGAAATTCCTAGAAAATAATTACGATATGCATAGAACTTTTAAAAAAGCATTGTATAATTTCTGCTTATGAAACAAATTAATTATAATTGAATTTGAAGTATTGCTTTTTTCTACTACTTCTATTCTGCAATAGATATTTAAAATGGATATTACTCAGTGTGGTGCACAATTACTTAATGATACACTAAGCAAGCTACAATTACTCTCCTAAATAGTTTCCTATGTGCAGTAGTATCTGGTTTTAGCTGCGAGGTAGATCATAGTCTGGAAGCTGGGGAAAATAAAAGGAGAAAAATGGAAACTTGCACATTTAGGACAGAGTTAAAATAATGTGGAGAGAAGATGAATCTCCAGGGATCTGCTAGGAAATGAAAGTTAAAGTCATCTGGTTTCTTGTGCTCTGGAGATGTTGATTTATATCACGACCAGTGAGGTTGACAAGTGCAAACTTTTGCAATAGCAAAAGATTTCCTGGAAGGTCAGTGTGTTCTCTTTATTGTGAAATGGAAGGCAAGAAGAGTTAAAGTAAAACCAGTGGGAGAGAGAAAGGACTTTTCCATGCTGGAGATAGGAGCCAGGTAGTCCCTGGCCCTTTTGATGCCTGACCTCCAGCACCCAGCTCTGCCCTGGATATTGTTGGAGTGTCTTTGAGAAGGAGGTCCTGAGCCTGGTTTTATGGGCAGGCACCACACTGCATGGATTAGATAATGCCTTGTCCAAGGGGAGAGGAAGGAAGAGCCTGGGAGTGGAGTTTGGTGCCACTTACAGTTCCTGTGGGACAGAGGATGCCTCAGCCCAGGGTGTCTCACAGTGTCCAGTGCTGTCCTTTTCTTATGCATTAAATCACATCAAGTTTCAAGTTCAGGGTCTGCAGGAAGAGTCAGGAAATACCTGTGTGTGCCCAGAAAGAGCAATGGAACTATCTGCTGCTCACAGCTCCAGCTGGTGTCCTAAAGGCATCTTTGAACATTTAGCCTGCTGGAGTTTCACCAGCAAACAGAAAATCCTGCAGGATTCAGTTTTTGGTGCCTGGGGATGTGCTTCCACGATTCATTCTGTGTCTGAGCTGCAGATAAACACATTCAGGCTTCTGTATGGAAAAATAGCTGGTTTTCTCCTGGCATTTCTTCAAGGGCTGTGTATTGAAACTCTGTTCCCAGAGGTTGTTTCATATTCCCTCTGCCACTGGAACAGCACTGCACCCTCTGCTCCCGCTGCAAAGACTTGGGATGCCTGGAATCGATGAGCTATAATCAGTGTGGGCAAGCAAGCAAGTGTGGGGCTTTTATCATCTTCTGTGGCCACCAGCCTGTGGTCCTGTCCTTGGGCTTCTCTCAGCAAAACAAGAAAATGGGGGGGAAAAGGGAGGAATTTTCTCACATGCAATGCACACGTGTCTGCACAATCCCAAGACAGCCTCATTTCACATTTCTCCATACTGGTACATTCCCCAGCTCCTGATGCTCAGGTGCTTTTATAAAGACAATTTCCTCTCCAGCTCTCAGTGTCTGTACCTGTAGTCAGTAGTCCTGAGTAAATGCAAGCAGAATTCAGGTGTTGAGGAGGGATCCCAGTACTCAGTGTTGGGCTTTGGATAGTGGGTTTGTGTTTTGAGGATCTATGGACCACCCAGTTCCCTGAGAGCACGCAGTAAACCTCCCTCAAAGCCTGTCTGGGCTCGTTTTTGGCCCAGGGAATACTTGTATATAGTAGTGGTTTCCTTTGTTTTTGTTTTGATGGTGATTATTATTTTTCCTGAATTAGGGCTACTGAGATAAATATTTAATTTCTAATGTTTTATTTGGTACATAATCAAGTATATCTGAAGCAGCATCTTAAACCTCAGTGTTACTCTCTCATTACTTCTTTTAATAGAGAAAAGCAGACGTTTTCAATACTTGGCAAAGCCACAGGGCTGAGGAGAGAACTGGCTGGGAAATTGGAAAAATGCTCAAATCTTTTTTGAAAAAATGCCAATGTCTATAATGCATTTTCAGTGAATGACTCAATTGGTTCTATTAAAGGAAAATATATAATGTTAATTCAGCCTAATATGGCTTATTCAACAGACAACTTGAACCTCTTCCTATTTTGCTTTCTTACTGCTAATTATTGAATGGGATGTTTAATTATTCCTTTCCAGTTGTGGATACCAGTATAAATCAGGAGCAGTTCCTTTGATTTTGATGGTGATTTGTTTAAAATTAGGAAGGGTCAGACTCTTCTTAAGGAGGAAGGAAGGAGGTTCAAGTCAGTCAGAAGGAGACAGAATTTGATTTTGTATCTGAAACGGGTCATTCCTTTTTTTGTGTGGGCTTGAGCACATTTGCATTTGTCCTTCTATGTGTGTTCAACCTCAACCTCTATATTTGCCTTTAATAAAATATAAGAAAGTGTGGTGCAAATTTATTCTGCTTTGTCTGGAGAGAAAAGAATAACAGCATGGTATTTATTGACTTTACAGTCATCAAGTGGTATTTATTGACTTTGCAGCTCTTTTAAGACTAAAAAAAAAAAAATAAATTCTGTGGTTAAGTTTAGATGCTAAGATTAGATGCCACACAGCCTCTCTGAGAACAGGGAGTGTCTTCTGTTGAAAGAATCAGAACATGACCCACTGTCCATGCAACAGTTAAAATGCAACATCCTTGTGTTACTTTGGAAAGCAAAAAACACATTGTTCTGAAGTTTTGCTTACAAATCCTTTTTCAGATTGAAGATTGCTTCTCTTTTCCTAACTGCCTCTCATTTAATATGGATGCATTGTATGTAAAAGGGAGAAAATGGATACACAGTGGAGCAGAGGTGCGGGGAACACTGGGATCTTAGATGTGTGAACATAAAGGGGTGTGATGGGGTCTTGAGTGAATATCTGTATAATGCAGTCAGGGAGTAAGAGCTGTAAAGTGTACATCATCCCTGGGAAAAATAGCCTGCAAAATTCCATGGAGGTGAGAGGGACATCCAGGTGGGACATGCACTGAGGTCACCCTGAGACCTGACTCTGGTAGAGCTCAACATCTTCACCTCTCCTGGGAAACTCCTGCTCTTTTTTCCCCCTCTCAGAACAACTCTGTTCCTTCCCTGTCTCTGTCAGCAGGAGCTGCTGACTGGGGAAGGTCATGGCATCCTCTCCACTGGAGGATTTTAAGGGCACAGAGTTGGATTAGGACCTCTGAGATGGTAATTGAGCCTAACTTGGCGCAGCAGCAGGCAGGGACTAGCTGACCTGTCACAGGCCCTCCCAACCCCATTTTGTCATCGCACAAGTATGGAGGAGGACAAAGCCTGAGGAAGAAAAATGTGCTGTAGCAAGGAGCTGCCAGGTCTGGGGGAGTGCAGGGTTGCCTGTGTGGTGTGGAGAGCAGGAGGTGCTGGCAGGAGCCCCTCGGGTGACAGGCAGGGGACGCAGCCAGAGCAGGGAGGAGCCAGCCAAGGGCTGCAGCAACACATTCCATGATCTCAGTGAGAGAGGAAACAAGGACGTGGGTCATTAGTCAAAGCAGCACGTCAGGTCAAGGGTAGGAGAGGCTTGGTTTTAATTTATTTTAGAAAATAAATAATAAGATGGCAAAAGCAGTACGTTTCATAGCATAGGAGGAAGGAGAACGTTGAGGGGATGGGAATTCAGCAAGGGGCTGCAAAAATAAAGCAGGATCATGGAGGAGAGTTGAACGTAGGTCAGAGGCTATAAGTAAATAGTAAAACTTTGCTATTTGAAAGGTAGGAAAGGAAATTATTTCAGGAGATAAAAGGAAAGCCAGAGAGAAGGTAGGAGAAGTACTTGACATAAAAAATCAGGCTAAGTCATCCATTTCAGTAGCTTTCTTTTAGTTGCAACTTAACATGTGAGATCCTGTGTGTTGAGACAGGTCAGGAGGGGAAGTAACTTCTGGGTTTTGTGGTTTGGGACAGGTGAGATTTGCATGCAGTTGACAGTAAGGAAAGGCATTTGGCTCAAAGAAATGGCAGAGAGAGTAAAGGGGCTTGCAGGGTGTGCCAGCTGCAGACAAAAGTGATGGGAAGTGAATGTTGGATGAGCCAAGGATTGTGGATAGTCCAGCAGACTTCTGAGTCAAAATGTTGGACAGCACAACCCGAGTGAGGAAGATGAAAGCACAGGCAGAGGGAGGAGGAGGCTGAGAACAGATCAGTCATCCTTGCTGAAAGACTGGGAGTCATGGAAAAGGTGAAGGACGGGGTGAGGTGATAAGGGCTGATGTTGAAATAAACCATGTGATGTGTCTTAGTGTTAAAATGGGCATTTCTATCGTTGTCATTTCAGTTAATGCAGGCCCAAAGTGCTTCTGGTTCTCACCATGACTTGGGCACTTCCCAAGCCCTCTATTCCACATCACCAGAGCACTGTGCTATCTCTGAGCTAATTATCTGTACAGCAGTATGGGTGGTAAGGAATTTCTATTCTGTTGGTAGTGAACTGAGGCTTAAATCAGAAGAGTATATCCCTGCAGTCCCGCTACAAGTGGAGGTGGGACTTGAGGCCAAGGTTATCCAGTCCTCTACTAGTAGCTTAAACACTGACTCATCCTCCCTCTGATCTCCTTCCTTGAGCAGGAGCCACCTTCAAATCAAACTTTCCATGGAGAAATAAAGGGTTTTGGCATATTCTAATGGTTTGTTTAGCAATGCCAAAATAAAATCGTATGTTACTTTTGACACTTTTATTATTGGGAAAAAATTAAGCCATAACTCTGAATCTGCTGGTTGATGCAGAGGGATATTGGAGAAGAAACTAACAGGGGTGCTGGTGAGAGTGGCCTTTCTCTGATGTGCTGTGATGTGTTTTGCAGATAAACCGTGGGAGCTGGTGTCCGCTGGAGCCGTGTCCTGACCCCTCCCTGCTGGAGCGCAAGCGCACGCAGGAGTCTCCAGGTGAGCCACACCAGCAGCCCTGCTCCCCACCTTTTCTATCCCTCCTTTTCTCCCTGTCCTCCTCCTCACCTTTTCTATCCTCCTTTCCTCCCTGTCCTCCCCACTTTTTCCATCCTCCCTTCCTTCCTGCTTTTGACATCCTGGCCATGATGGCCCTCCTCCTCACCTTTTCTATCCTCCTTTTCTCCCCATCCTCCTCACCTTTTCTATCCTCCTTTGCACCTTGTCCTCCTCACTTTTTTTATCCCTCCTTTCTCCCTGTCCTCCTCCTCACCTTTTCTATTCCCCCTTTTCTCCCTGTTTTTGACATCCTGGCCTGGATGGGGAAAACACATAAATTAAATAAACTGTGTAATGACTGTGTTGTGAGTCATTGTTAGCACATGGCTGCAGCACTTGACTAGCAGGGAGCTGTGTAGTGTGTCACCATCTCAAATAACTCTGCATTTCAAGTGCTTCAGTATTTTGATTTTTCCTCCCCTTTTCTTTTTTCTAAATGAACTTGAAAGATGTTGCAAGCAGTGCACAGACATGGTTTCTAGCTGAAAGGATAATTTTGTAAAAGAAAAAAGCCAGAAATTTGAGCTCCTAAATCCATATTTAAACCCAAATGAGTGGCTTGAGATTTTACTTTTTTTCCCCCTCCCTCTGAAAGTTGCCATGATTCCAGGCTCAGGAAGCAGGAAGGCTGTTCAGAGCCATGGTTCCCACACCCTGCCCACCAGCTGTGCCAAGCTCCCATCCCAGCCCTGCGTGCTGGCTGGTGCTTTCTGGCTCTTCCACTGGGACACAAAATCTAGTCTGGGCAAGCTTCAAAGAAGGCTTGGTGTCCAAGATAAGAAAAAAAGCATTTCCTTTCACTGGATTATGCGTGTTCGAAACAAATAGAGTAATTTATCAGGGCCCTGAATAGGGACTTTGCTTAGGCTGCTCATGGAGAGGAGGCTTTTTGCCCTGCTGTCCTTATGAGCAGTGGTCTCATCCAAATCTCCTTCAATTTATCTGAGACTTGAAAGAAAATGACTGAGTGTCAGTGTGAAGTTTAAACTCAGTCTGTCAGACTGTAGGCTAAGAAGGGATAGTGTGGCTTAGTGACCTGAGCGGTTTATCCTAAATAGAAGTTCTAGCTCACTCAAAGTTAAATAAGAACTTTTTAATAAAAAACAAAAATACAAAAATACTGCTCTTGTTTAGAAAAATCATTAACAGCAATAGCTGTTTCAGGAGTGTTTTACAAGAAAACTTGTGGTAATGCTATGTCTCTTTACCAATTATATCTGTGAATCCTTTGCCTCTTGGTACAGTATTTTTGTGCTTCAGGCAATAGTTACTGCAAACCATTTATCTGCTAAAGTACATGGACTCATTTGACTTGCTAAATATATAATCACATATTCCTATGGATCACTATCAGTTGCACACCTATTAATTATCTAATGCACTATTACACTATAGAAACTTAATATTAACTATGTAATTAGATAGCTGTATATACAAATTTATATTAATAATTATAGTAATACATGTCTGTAACACAGACATAAAGAGATAGTTTTTTAAGTAAATGTGCTCTCCAGATGGACTAAAGCAGCAGAAGGATCTCAGGTTATGCAGGTTCTGGCCTTTCTAGAAATAATATTGTTACTGCACAGGCATCCTCCTGCTGCTCTGTGGTGCTGGTCAGCATAGAGAGGGCAAGAAAAATCTGGCAACACTTAACAGCAATAAACCACAAGCTGTCAATATGGCTAACTTAAAAATACAATACTTGATAAGGAATTAGACCTTTTTAATCTGCTGGAATTACTTGAAAGGTCAGAGACCTCAGATCTTAGAAGGTAACTTCAGAAATTGGAGCTTCTCATTTTCTGTCTATGTTTTTGAAATTAGGTGTGCAGAGGAGTGTAGCAAATGCATAATTATCAGCATGGAATTGAAGGGCTCAGCCCTGGCTTGGAAGACAGAAGAGTTTGGAAAATGTACAGAAGATATTGCTTGGAAATGTTCTTCCTAGAGCTTTTTTCTCTGTATTTTTTTTTTGCCTTTATATTATGCACAGAAGTGTTGCCAGGGATGTGAGACACAGAGCCTGGCTTTGTGCAGCGTCTGCAATTGAAAACAAACCCAGCAAACTGAGAAAAGGGGAGGGAGAAAATGGAGAAAATACACACACCTCCAACCAAAAGTAAAGGGGAGAGAGGGCTTGGGAATGAGTTTCTCAGCACAAATGAGCTGAGGAGTGTGGAGGGGTCCCCATCACCCTGCTCCTCATCCTTCTTCCTCTCTGCTTCATCATCTCCTCCTGGGGAGCTTTGCTGCCTCTCGTGCTTCATCCTCAGGCAGAGGTATCCATGCACATCTGAGCTGTCCCCACTGATTTTCCAGTGGAACGTGGCTGGAGCCCCTTTGTTTTTCAGTCTGGGCTGTGGACATGCGGTGCTGGCTGCCAGCTGGATGAACAGCACCTGGCCCACGTCCCCACAGCCGCTCCGTCTCTTCTTTCCCTTCATTCCCCCCTTCTCCTCTCCCCTCCCTTCTCCCCCTTGGTGATGGAAAAGCAGTTCACATTTTCCAGGTTTACTGAAAGGGGAACAGGAGCAGCTGCAGCATCCAATAAGTGCTTTTCCAACTCTCCACAGTGTGGAAATTCCTCTGTGGGGTAATGGGGTTTCTGACTGGCTTCAGCTCCCCCTGCCCCAAATGGGGTCAGCCCCACCACTATCAAAGTAATTCTGTTTTCTCCAGAGGTGGAGTCACTGCCATCACGTGGGATGTGGCCAAAGTGTTCCATAGCTGTTGTCAGGCTCAGATTAAGGATGGGGAAGGCAAAGAAGTGACCTTAAGCTACCAAACCTGTCGTCCTTTCAGTGATGTTTAAGCTTGATGTCACCAAGGATGGAGTTAGGGAGGTATAATTTAAGACTGAACTAATATTTTATTGCCCTGGCTCCTCTCCAGACAGCTGAGCACATTTTGGATCTGTTTAGTTAGAGGAGGTGCAAAATAGCACCTTTCTTAAAAAAAAGGAACAAACTAATAATTAGAAAATATTTTGAACTGGGAAATTTGTGTTCAATTTTTGCCAAAATTATAATTTATACTTTTTCCTGAAGGGTGAACAAATAAAATATGTACAGGCATTTCTTAAGCAAATACTTGTCTGTTAAAGGTTTTGGAAAGAGGGCTTTTGCAGGGGCTGCAGTCTAGTTCTGTACTTCTGATTAACCCAGTGCAAACAGCTGGAAGCACTTGAGAAAAAAAGAGGTGCAACATGCTTATATTTCAATGTCAGGAGTTACAAAAGCTGAGAGGTTTTTTAAAAAATCACTTAATTTTTTAATCTTGATAAAGTAAAGCTTGTCATGGAATTCACACTAGTGCTTTTTCAGTAAGGAGTGTACAAGAAATTGAGTAATTGTCCAAAATATGTATTAAAAACACTTTGGCATTTAGAGGGAATTGATTCTTTGAGAAAGAAAGCAAATATTGACAAGTGATATTTTTATATTTATTGAATATGAATCTAATGTTATATTTGTTTAAATCTCTAGGAAACATCCCACATGCACTGTTATGGGATACCTCATATGTAGTATATTTATCAGCACCTCAAGCTACAAGTGTTTTCAGCTTTTCATGCAGAATTTCAGTTTGCACCATGTACTTCAATGATGCACTTAAAAAGGAGTTTTAAACTCTGGAATAAATCATTTGAGAATTCCTAGGCAGTTTTGAGAGGTGAACAAATGTCTAAAGCTTTATTTGTAAAGCTGTGTGTTTTAAATCCTAGAATTCACGGAGAGAATGGAGTCTGATGGTTTTACCAGTACTGAATTCAGGGGTAGAAATGCTAGTTATAGATACTTTTAATGACCACCAAAATAAATGTGTGGATGCTGCAGAAAGCCTCAGGTTGTGACTCTTTGTGCTTTGCTCCTGCAGAATGTGAGAACTTCTTGGAGGATGGGCTGAGCAGCGTCTGTGGCTCGTCACGGGGTGCTCTTAAAAGAGAGTCCGGGAGTGAGTCTGACCTCTTCCCCTTGCCTGGTGATGGGATGGAAGACCTTGTCTTTGGGAAGGTAAGAAAGCCTGGTTGGGATATGGTTAAAAAAGCCCCTGATAAACCCATGCAGCACACACCGATCATCTTGGTTTCTCTGGTGAGTTGGAAAGCTGGAAGTGATTATCCTGGAACCAAATAGATGGGAAGGATCCGGTCTCCTCCTTGGGTGCAGCAGCATGAGGGATGTATTTACTTGCAGCAGAATTCCAAAAGCTGTGCAGCCCCCAGTGGTTAAAAAAATGGAAGTAATTTTGTCTGTCCAAAAGTAAATCAGGCACCAGAGAAAGAGTTGAAAAGGTGGATTTTCTTGCAAGGTCATTAGGGATTGCACAGACGATATGAAATCCATCTTTAACTCATGTAACAAAAAGCTTTTCTCCAGTAAACCGTGACCTCTGTGCTGATACCTTCATATTTATATGCTTTAATTCTCAGAGGAACCAGTGTTTTTCTGTAAATTCAGTGTCATAGGAAGGAAACACTCATTCTAAATACTTCAGGCCAATTCCAGGGAATAGTTTTGTTGCCTAGGCAACATACCTCTAATGCCTGTTTACGTGCAAGTAGAATGAAAGTGTTTTCAAGTTTGCTTAAAATCAACAACAGAAGTCATTGCTAACCTTAGTCATCCCTGTACCCTTTGTGTTGCTGAGGAGGAGTGGGAGAGACCTGAGAGGCAGAGCTGAGCAGAGGATGTGCCTCCCTTTGCATCATTCTTTTGCATCTACGTCAGAGCAGCCTGAATTTGTTCAGGGGGGTCGTTAGGTTTTTGCTCTTGCTGGTAATTTGTACTCTTCTTGGCATAAGCAGATGATGAAAAAGCAATCAGAAAGAATAAAGTGATGTAGAATCAGAAGGGATGTGACCCTTCTTTAGAGCTACCATCACTGTGGTCTCCATGAAATCCCATTCTTTGGTTCAGCTGCAGCTCACAGGTTTGGGCAAGCACAGCTCCTGCTCTGAAAACCATAACTCTCAGAGCAGCTTTCACACTGGCTTTCTGAGAAATGTATTGATTGAAACAGAGTTCTGTTTGCTGAAATCAAATCAGATGCTGGTGAATATTTTCCAGCAGGATGGGAAACACCACAGCCCAGGCTGAGTGATCTCATGAGCTATAAATGAGCAGTAAAGTCATCCTCCATGCACGTGGTAGGGCACAGAGCTCACCAGCCTCGCCCTTTCCCATCCTGCTGTCAGAAGGATCTGGGGCCCTGGGCTGTCAGGGGACAAAGCTGTTTGGCAGAGCAGGCTGTCTTCAGTTCCCTTGTGTAGAGTGTCACAGGCTGTGACAGGCAGCTGCCATTTGAGCCTGATTTAATTCTTTTATGGGAAAGTGTGGGAGAAGAGTGCAGTGGGAACACAGCAAAGTTTGTATTATACAGAATTCTAGCTTTTCCACTTTCTTATGTGGAAAGTTTCCTTCTTCAAATACGGGAAAGAAAGACTAAAATATAACCAGTGTAGCAGGGAGGCCATAGGGAAGGGAGAAGGTGGTGGGAAAAGCAGGTCTTCAATTGCCAGTGGAGAGAGGGCAAAGGCAGGAGTTCTCTTCTTTGTAGAGAGGGAATTCCTTAATTTGGCAGCCTTTGCATTGTTCTCATCATGCAGTGGGTTGCAGACTTTGTATTCAAATGGCTTCAAAAGGTCCCTGAGTTGAGTTCAGGAAGTTTTTCAAAGCTAATCTCATCCTCAGTTGCTTTGTCTTCATTTTCCTGAACAATTTGATTCCTTGTCTCCTTTCTCAGGATTTATCTGAGTATTTTTTCTACAGTTGAAGGTATTTCTAAAGGACCAGAAAAACTAATTTAGTATGGCAAGCTTGTTCCTTAATTAAATCTTTTTTGGTTTTACAATACTGAATACAGGTGGTAGAAATGCAAATTATAGATATTTTTAATGACCACCAAAATAAATGGCAGCTATAATATCTTGTCTGAAAAAATAGTGTAAGATGCTTGTCATGGCTGTAGTTGATTATTTATAAACCTATGAAGTAGTTTCTGTATCAAATTGGGAAGAGACAGAGTATGTTTATGAACAAAAAGAGGATCTCAAACCTTTCAGTGTCATGGTGATTATTGTTATTACTAGTTCTGTTCTTGTTTCCCCTTTCTGTGGAGCAAGAGTTGAACTTTCGTCTACTAGAGTTGTTTTTTATGGGTTTTTTTTTAATTGTAGAAATAACTCCTTCTTTGCTAACTGTTTAATGCATTAAAATAAATGTAGGGAGAACAAGTTGCTGTCTGTGCAAGGTCTTTGGGCTGCTTCCACTTGAAATGCATTGACTGAAAGCCCTGGTTCTGTCCCAAAACCATGAAGAATTGGGGTCTGTGGGGTCACAAAATCTGCAGGTGCCTTACTCTGTCCCTGGTGTTCATTGTGTGCTCCTCTCCCATCTCCTTCCCTTCTCCTGTGCTTGTTGCATTTCTTTTTCTCTCGAGGACATGTGCTGAGCTGTGGAACATGAGCTGTCAGCTTCAGGGAGCTTTAACACTAAAACCTGCCCTTTTTTCAGAATATACAGGCTATCACTGAGACTCAGAAGTTGCTTCCAAGTCCATGGCTTCAGCAAAATGTTTATTTTTTTTTTTTTTTTTTGCGTCAGCACTTCATTCCCATGTCCTCATCATCCTGCTTTTCCCTCTCTGTCCCAGACAGCCATCTGGGCAGGCTTTGCAGCATCCTCCTTCTGGAATGATTAATGCTGCATAAGGTCATTTCTCACAATCATCTGGCAACATCCTGAGGTGGAGCCCATGTGCTTTGCTCATCTTTAACTTTCAACCAGCCACCAAAGTCCAGCCTTACTGGGAAGCTTTTTAATGTGCCTCTTGGGAAATGATTCAGATGAAGGGAGTCAGGGACCCACAGATCGTTGTCAAAGGAAGGGGTTGCAACTCAGAGTCTTGAATATTGTTTAATTTCTGTCTTTGTTTTTGTTTGCTCTGAGAAAATACTCAAATACATAAAAGTTTTGCATTTATTTTTGCAGAGTTGTTGTATCTCTTAAAAAAAAAAAAGGCAAACAAAAAAAAAAAGCCCCAACAGCTGTGCAAAAAAAGAAACAAACCCAAAGGAATAAAACTTTTAAGGGAGAGGCTTTCACGTCCACTCCAAATCATAAAAGTTATGATAAATACTTTGTAGAAGGCCACTGTTGAGGTGAATTTTAGGGAACCTAAAACCATAGGCAAATCCAAATTAAAAAATTACTCTGCTCAATTATATATCAAGCCAACTAAAGGTGTTGATTCCTTTAGTAGAGTGGTATTCCAAATAAACTTCAAGATTACATGGTTCAATTTTTTCATCTTATATTTTAAAATACCCTAACACCTTTAATGTCTTTGAAGCTTAGGGGACAGAGAAAGTTTGTGTCTCAGCACTTTGCATGTTGTGATCATGGAAATTACAGAAAGAACATTTGAATTCCCCTTATCAAGACCTCCTACAGTGGAGGAATTTAGTTGAAATAGTTATCTTATACCCCCACCATCCCAGTGATTTCTGTTATGCATGGAGAAGTACATGTGTCTTTTCTAGAATACTTACTTTTACACCTTATCTTATTTTTTCTTAGAAGCTTCTCAGCAAATACTGAGGGCAAAGAAAATGCCTGTTAGAAAATATCTGTAAAGTCTCTTTTTGGCCACAGTTAAGTCCTAAATTCATTGAGGTGCAATCCAGCACACCTAACTTGAAGAAAATTAATATTTCTGTAATGTTTCTTTTTTTCTGTAAGAAAAGAACACATTCTGTTCTGCAAACATGGTATTTTCTTACTCAAATAGGATTAAAGAACAATGCATATTTACTGGCCAGATAGCCAATTTTTTTGCAGTGGTGACTACAATATAGATGTTTTAGATGTGTCAGCCACACTTGGCATTTTTCAGACAGAGTCGTCTTTCATATTAACTGTTTTCCTTTGTTAAAAAAAAATCATTGAAATGACGGCAGAATATTTTTAGAAGAATAAGCATGGGCCACGAGTTCAAGGGAATTGTGCATTGTGTTCTGTCATCAGTCGAATGCTCAAGGTAAAAGTTAAAATGGAAAGTTAAAATGGATCAAATGTATTTCCCCCTTTTCAGACATCTCCTTGAGCTGCATTTTCTGATAAAAGCCCTAAATCTTCCTTGTTAGGGAAGTGGTTTTTGTTGTGTATTTCAAACTGCAGCAGTATTCTCATCTGGGAAATAAAAATTCCTCTTTTTACTCTAATTCCTCTCTAGTTAATTTGGTGTTCTGCACTATTGTTTTTAGATTCGCATCCAGATTGAAAGTTTCCCAACTCTCCCATGCTTCACACAGCTGCTGGGGTGAAGTCAGTCCTCTCTTCTCCTGCTCTGCTGCCCCAATCCCAGAATCACAGAAGGCACCTTAAAGCTCATCTTTTTCCAAACCCCCCAACACCTTCCACTAGACCAGGTTGCTCCAAAGCCCCATCCAGTCTGATCTAATGTCTGACAGTATTTTTCTGTCTTAGAAAAGTGGCAGACTGTTTCCTCCACTGTAGGAGTGTTATCCACATAATGACTGCTTGATTTGTCTGTGTTTAAGCAATTCAGTAAGCTCTCATTGTGACTCACACAAATATCAGATTGTCTTGAATACTGCTGAACATCATCAGAAACTTCTCAGGGCTTCCATTTCAGCTCTCTTTTCTTTAAGTCTCAGCTTCCTATTCAAATGTATCAAATCCATAGTTCACTAGTTTACAGAACACAGTTTTCTGAAATTCACTGTTAGTATTTGACATAGCTTAAGGTGAAATGAATGTTTTTGGAGGAATGTATTTTTAGTGTGTTTTTTAATGCTTTGTGTTTAAAAGGTTCTTGTATTTTGTTGTTGTGCTGTGGATGCTGTTTTGGTTTTTTTTTTCCCCTCTGTTTCCCTTTGATGGATGTGAGAGGGGAAGCAGTGTGACAGCATTTAGTTAAACCATCTCAAGAACATTATTGTGTACCTGTTAAACTGAACCAAGAATAAAAAATAGCTAAGCTTTAAACAGGGCTTCTCTCTGAATAGTGAAATATTTGATTAGAAGATATTTTTAATATCTCAGTTTCTTTTTGTTCAGTCAAATAAAAAGCTGATAGCTTATAGTGTGCGCCCCTCAAATAAAGCACAGAAAAACAATAGTCTCTAGACTGTTTAACACTACTCCTGCTCATCCTTCCCTCCATGTGGTCTGATGCCCATCTTTCCTTTCCAAGAACAGATTTTGCATACAGTTTTCTTCTGCCAAATGCTTGCTGACAGCCTGCAGCCCCTGGGGCACTCAGCTCCTGCCCAGCCCCCTGAGCCCACTGTGTGAGCACAATTAACCACCAGGGCTTTGCTGACTGCCCTGTGGTGTATGGCCTGACAGAGCACTCTGCCTGTTATTATTTTAAATGATACAGGGCTCTGCAGCAGGATAAATTGAAACTTCCCATGTCAGTCCCTCAGGGCAAACACCATTTCAGACTGGAGGTGATGTCAGAGAGGTGCTTGTGTTTTTTATAGTGGCCACAGGGAACGAAATATCTTCTGGGGCTGTATGGTCAGCATGTGGCCTCTGGCCAGAGAGAGCCAGTTCGGCTTCTGCATACTGCTTTGGAGCAAACTAAACCCCAAAATTACAGTATGACTCAAAATCTCTAATACAGGGCAGCAGTTCCTGTAGAACAATATTTTTCAGTGACAGTTGGATTTGAAAAATGCTGCAAACACTGGTATTAACTTTCTGCTTAATGGAAAGTAATTGGGGATGGGGAATTAAGCTTTTTTTTTTTTTGTCTGTTTTCTGCTGCTGAGTAATTCTCCTTTTTGTGTGGCATGGTGCAGTGGAACAGTGTGTTGCCCTTGAGCTCTACAAGCCCATTCCAGTCCCACAGGAGAGGCTGGAATTTGTCATCAGGAGTTGTGATAACCCCCTTCCCCATTACTTGCTCTCAGTAAACCTTTGGCAGTTTTATGGCACCTTGATTGATAACAGGTTTAGCCAGAAATGGGGAGAGGAACAGGATTTGCTGTGCAGGATGAAATATAGAATTGGGGAGAGGAAGGCAGGCAGAGGATCTGAGCTGGGTAATGGCAGCCAGGGTGGAAGAGATCACTCTGCAGAGCATTTCAGGCTCTTTTGAAACCAGAGCAAAACGTCTCAGTTCTATGATGGTTAATTTGCCACCAACTAAGAATTCTCTCAGATTGTGTGAAATACAAAATATTTGCATTTATTTAAAATGTTAAATGGATTTACTTCATTGGAAGTATTCAGGGTCAGCCTGGATGGGTCTCTGAACAACCTGATCTGGTGAACAATGTCCCTGCCACAGCAGGAGTGTTGGATTAACTGTTCTTTAGAGGTCCCTTCCAACCCAAACCAGTCCATGATTCTACTTTTATTTTAATTTAAAATTATTTGAATTTTTCTTCCCCCAGCAGCCTGAAGAGGAGCAGTCTGCCTGCGATGTCACCAGCTCCAGCTCCTCTGCAGACGACACCGTGTCCCTGGAGAGGAACTCATCCCTGGGCAGCGACACGTCCCTCCCCTTCCCACCCGTGGGGAGCTTCGCCCAGCCCAAGGACAGGCACAGCCTGGATGGCAGCTGCACCAACATGGTGTGCTCAGAGGGAGGAGAGAAGGAAGAGGAGCTGGACAGCATCACGGACGTGCCCACGCCCTCGTCCGTCCTGCGCGGCTCCATGCGGCCGCTGTCCCCTTTCCGCCGGCACAGCTGGGGGCCCGGCAAGAATGCCACCAACGAGGCAGAAATCAATCAGAGGAGGTGAGTGAGGAGCTGCTTTGATTTGCTCTGCACCCACTCATGCATATTTATCTGAGCTGTAAAGCTGGCGTGATAAAACTGAAGAGTTTATCGCGTCACTTTTGATTATTTCTTTTTCGGTTTGAAGAGGTTAAGACAATCTCCTAATGTATGTTTGTTTGGTTTTTCTTAAATTAACTTTCAGGATTAAAGTACTTAATACCTACAGTATGCTTGAGCTTTCCAGAGTAAATGGAATTACCTTGGGACAGGTCTTCCATTAGAACTGTCACCACCCCTTTCTGTACAAAGGAATTATTGGAGTGTTAAATGTCACTGACCACAGAATAAACATGAACATTGTTGCTCTGATTGTATTAAGGGATAGCACAGGCACCAGGGTTTAAAAAATTTCTGTAAAAGCTCTTCATAATGGTGAGATGGGTCCTCTCTGTTTCACAGAATTGGTTCCCCCTCAGTCCCTCATGTACAGTAAGTTCCACCTAACTCATCACTGCTGTCCCTGGTGTTGTTCAGGAAGATTTGAAGGAGAAGTTTTCCCTTCTGTTCTTTCAGAAGGTATAAGGGGCAGAGGTGTACAAGCCATGTGAGCATGTCCATGCTGGTGCCAGGTGACTGTGGGAAGAAAAGTTGCTCAGTCTCCCGTTTCAGTGGAGAAGGAGATGAAATAAAGGAAGATACACACCAAAAAGTAGTAATTGGTGTGAGGTTCCCTGCCATGCCATGTACTGTTCAGCATTTGGGCTGTGGGGTGCTTGGGGCCAAACCCTGTGTATTCTGAGCCCAGTGGAGGTTTGGCCAGTGTTTTTAATGTGCTTTAATGCTCTCAGAGCAGTCAGTTGCTTTAGCAGGGTCAGGGTGCCATATCCTCCCTACAGCTGCAGGCTCAGGTGTGCAGGGCAGTGCCACTCTCTGGCTGCCTGTTGTGTCATGGCAAACATTCTGCTGTGAACAGAAACAGAGCCATTGCATGTGGGGCTGGATGGCATTAAATTAAAACTCACCACTCACAACGGGTTCCTGAAAATTCTGACCCCTTTGGATAATCCAGGGAGAGGCAGCAGCCTCCCATCAGGAATGTATGCATCCTTTACACACAGCGCCTGTGGGTATAACTAACGGATAATAATTAATTAATATCACCTTCCGGTTTTAAAGTCAATGTTGAAAACCATTCAGGATTTTCTAAGTAACATACAGTGAAAGATTTTTGTTGTTGTTGTTGTTATTTAATACTGTCACCTTTTTTGGGCTTCATTCCTGGTCCCCAGGTAGTATTTAAATAAGTTAAGAAATCCCCATCAATTTTGAAAAGCAACAAAAGAGTCAGCATACCTGCATGTTTATGACAGAATGATTCCATAAGCTCATAAACTCATTTGGGGAGATTTATTTTTAAGTGTGGGGCCTGATGCATAAGGATTTCTGAAGGTAATAAACTGCATAGCTGGCAATCACTGCTAACACTGAACAGATGGGGTTAAATTCTCCTGCATCCCACTTTGGAGGCTGTTTCTGATATGGGAAAATACATTCACTGCAAGTGTAAGAAAATCTGAGTTAAAGGAACAGTAATTCTTCTCATATGTTCTTACATTCAGCTGCAGCTACATAAGGATAGCTGTCATGTAGGGTAATTAAAAAAGAAAAGCTGGGTGGGTCTGTGGAGCTGATTAGATTCATGTTTGTTTTTATGCTTCTCTTAGAAAGGAATTTGGATTATTTGCTGTGTTGTTTTGTTCTTTTCTTTGTTCTTTTCATATGTGGCTGTTGTGATGTTGAGACTCTCTCGTTGCTTAGTGAGAAACAACAAATACTGAGGAAGGGAAGTGCTAACAAGTGACTTTCACTCAAATCAGTTAAATTTGGAGTGTTTGCTTATTCATTTATTTCACATGCAGTAGATGCTTTTCCAGTAGAAGGGGAAAAGTCCTTCCTTATTGCAACTTGACTTTTGCAAACCTTTGAAGTGGTGTAGCACTGAGCACAAGCCTTGGCTGAGGTTTGTCCTGCTGATGGGCAGGCTCTGTGCTGCTCCCACCACCCTTTGTGCTCCCTCCCCTCCTCTGGGCACCCATGGCACTTCTCTGCTCTGTAGGCGAGCAGCTTGCCCTCACTAAATGAGGAGAAAAATAACCAAATAAAGTGTAATTGCCACCAGAACCAACCCAGGGATCAGAGCTGGGCTGTGCAGCCAGGAGAAGGAATGGGGTGACAGAGTGCACCATCAGCTGAGCTCTCAGAGGTGCTTCCTGCCCCAGCAATGATTTGCAGCCCCTGTCCACAGCAAAAATAGTCCAGACTTGGATGACAAAGATAGCTAAGTCAAGTTTAGATAGAGGACCCAAAAAGCCTACAGAAAAAAAAATCAACTTTTTGTAAAATGTGATATTTTCCCACTGTAATGTGTTTTCTGTTTGTAAAAGGGATGAGTGTAAAAGTTTGTTCACAGAAAAGATAATGAAAAAAACCCCAAAAATGTGGAAAGATGCTCAGTTCCCCTTCGCTTCCCATCTCTCCTCAAATGCACTTCACAGATAATCCTCATGTCTGCATTTTGCTATTAAAAATACAAAGAAAACCAACAAGGCTGCACAAAAGGATGTTCATCCTTCAGTTAATTCCTGACATTCATAGCAGATTTGAAATGCCTGTCTTTCAACAAAGCTGCAGTGTGTGTTAAATGTCCAGGCTGGGCAGAGAAACACCCTCATGTTTCACTGATGGATTAAGCACTGCAGAACTGGAGCTGCTGTTAATCACTATTGCTAACAGCTTCTGTCAAAGTGTTTGGCCTTATCTAAACTTTAAACTGACCTGACTTTGGCAGCAGCAAAGTTGCAACATGGTCAATACCTGTGCAGCCTTCTTTCTGTACAAAATAAAACCAACCAAAGTCCCAATTTATTTGTAGAAGAGAGACTCATTACTTCCTTTCATATTCCATTTTGTGTTTTCCCTGTATGTCCATTCCCTCTGTCTGTGTGTTGAGGATATTATTCCTTTAGCTGCCATTTGTTAAGTTTTTTTTTTTTCATTCAAGCTGCTGACCATTCTCCATGATTCATTTTCAGTTCAATGCGAATTCTGGGGGATGGTATAAAGAAGCCTCCCATTCATAGGAGAAGGTACAAAGCCAACTAATGTGACTAACTGTTTTGTGTTTGAATGTCTACTAACTCCATCTTCTCATGTTAGTAAACCTGTAGTACCTCTGGAAGTGTTGGCATTGGAGCTGTGCATCCCACCTGGCTGTTTTCTCTCTCCAGTCTGACCCATGGGCCCCACAGAGCCCATGCTTGAGCTGTTTTCTCCAGGACATTATGTTAATAATGAAGAGAAATCTCAGATATGATTTTGTTGGCCTTTGCCATGTGTAAGATTTGGAGCTGGTTAAGACAGTGGTTTACCTGGGAGCACGTGTGTGATTTGGATTTAAAGCACATCAGAGACTCCTGGCAAGACTTGCAGGAGGGGCAGCTGGGAGAAGGGATGGGTCAGACACAATCTCAGACTTGGGGAACACTGCAGATCTGCAGCTGGTTCAATTAAATGGCTTTAATTTTGCTCTTTTGATGGTTTTTATAACCATCTTACTAAAAAATAGAAAATAAGGTGTGTTTTTCTTTTGCTTCCATGTGTTTTCCCTCTCTAAAAAACTTTCAGTTTTTCATCCATCCCATGGATATGCAATTCCACTCATGTTAGCTTTGCATTGACTATTAGTATATAAAAAAGAATACTTAATTTTTGACACAGCAGGTGTGGACTGTCCACACATAGACATTTTAGGCTAAAGAAAAAAGTTGAACTTCTGTCCTTCAGTGGTTCAAGCTTGTCTCACCTGCCATAGCCTGATACTTCCCCTCCTGTGCCAGGTTAGCTTGGGATTTCACTTCAGCTGAAATATGGATGGGATGCTGTGTGTGTACACAAGCTACTACATCCCCACTTGTGAAAAGAATGGTGTTATGACCAAAAAAATCACCGTGCCTCACCATGCATCAGCATCAATGAAACCCAGCAGAACTGTACAGTTCAAAAGAACATTCTTAGAAAAGAATTTTTTTTAAAAAAGGCACAAGGAAGAACATGCTTTTTTACTTCTAAGAAGCCTCTTCATTTGCACCACTGCAGGAAGCAGTGCAGTGCTTGACTTCTCAGCTCATGCAAATGGTCCTATTTTTATCAGTGTTCTATTAAGGCTCCTCTGTAGGAGCTGTGTTATTATTTAGAGTCAAAATATCTGAAACACTGAGCTTACATGTAGAATAAAGAAAACATCTAGAATACCTAGTCATATCTGAAATGTGTGATAATCCTTTCATAAACACTTTCTCACTTTTTTTGGTCTCTAAACCATGTTGGAATCATCCTCTCTAACCCCACTTGTGGAGCAGGAGCCTGAAACTGATTCCAGCTGTTCAAGCTCTCCTACAAGGCTGATGTAGATAAATACTCCTCCTTTTCCTCCCCAAGCTGTCTTCTGTAAAGGAGTTTTGTATGCTGTGCACTGATCTTTTTAGGATTTTAGGGTGTTGCCAACAGGCTGTGGGTGGCTCCCCCGCAGTACTGTGGTTGTTCTGCAAGAGTGCTTTCCACAGCTTTTGCCAACAGATCCCCTTCCTTCTCTGAGATCTCAACACTTCCAAGCTTCCTCCTACATATGTAGGGGCTCCTCTTCTTCCCTCCCCTGCAGTTTTAGTGTTTGGGTTCATCTCCATAATATGGCAGTGGTCAGGAACAGAGGCATCTTTTAAAGTGTAGTGCAAACATTGCATGATTAATGAAGAGAATCTTCTTTCCTTCAGTTGAAAAGGGACCACAAAAAATTGAGTGTCTTTGAAAAGCAAGGGGATATCAGGATATCTCAAAGGGTCCCCCAAGCTCGGTGCTCTTGTGGCCACAAGCAGATGGCCTGGGGAATCATGTGTGACACCTTCCTTGGGATGCTTTCTCTGTCTGAGTGACCCTCTGGGAGGCTGAACCCAGGCCTGAGAGTGCAGACTGTGTGTGATTGCTGGAGGTGGGTTTCCTGTAGCCTGGACTTGATTCCTCTATGATTTTACACAAGTATTCCACGCCCCACCAATACTTAAACATCTGCCATTTTGGTTGAAGTGGGTGAAGATGATGAAGTACTTGGAAATACTGGCATGTTATGGGAAGGAATGTTTTCATGAAGAATGTTTATAGTACTGTGCTGAGAGCTCCAGCTGAAGCACACCTTTTCGGTGTGTCCTCACCCAGTTAATATCCTTTATAAAACAGGCAGCAATTATCTGAATTCTGCCACTGAACACCCATCCAGAATGTTTCCAATTGTCAAACCCTTCCAGAATGTTTCCAGTGTTGCAGCGTGTGTGGAAACAACATGAGATGGCATGACATGATGCATTCAGTGGGTTCAAATCTTCGTCTGTGCCCTCAGAGGCTTCTGGCACTCACAGTTTCTTGTCCAGGAAGGCTTAAATTTGTTCTGCCCTTTTCACAGGCTCCTGTCATGGAGCAAAGCATGTTCTGGCCATGTCCCCTCCTTGCATGGATCTCAAACCAGGACCTGGGAGCAGGGCTTGTGCTTATGCAAAATTCCCTTCAGACAATGAATGCTTCCTGAGCAGCATTTTCAGGATTTAGAGATCATATTAATGTCATAGCTGACAAGAAGATGGATTTCTCTGTTTCTGCAAAACCTACAATGGGGCCATGAGCTAACAGACAAAAAATAACAAAAGCAGTCTAGAATAACAACCAAAATATTTACATTCTGCATTTGCATTTCTTATGTCTTTCGTGATGCAACTTTGAGACTCTTTTGGGGAATGGGAGCTGAAAGGTTTTTTAGTTAGTAGCACTCTTGATTTAATCCCAAGTTAATAGTAAGATTAGCCTGTTTTTTTCTTCCAGCCTCTTTCACTGACTGTGAAAGACTGTGCAGCATTTAAGAATGTGTCTTTCTCCTTATTTTTCCAAGCCTAGCCTGAGGTTATTAATATTTCTATGGAGGGGACTTACACCGTGAAATATCTGTAAGGGATTATTTTTCTGATTTGAGAATGCGAGCTCCCAGGAAAATACTAATAATTACTAACACAATGGTTGTGTGTGATTACTTGCAAATTGGCTTTGGTATGTTTTAGCCTTGTTTTTCCCAAAAACCTCCCTCTCCACAAGGAGTACTTTCCCCGGTACATTGTATACTCACTGATGGGGTCAGTTTGGGGGAAGTGTGAGCTGTCCTGCTCCCTGTTCAGTGGTAACCTCGGGCATTTGGGGCACTGTGGTGTGTTTGTTCAACCAGACATGTGCTACTGCATTATTTCTGAGTTTGCTGGGGTTTTTTTTAAGGTATGTGAGAGTGAGAGTCTTTTAGCAGTCCCCATGTTCCATAACAATCCGATAATCACTGCCCTTTTCCTTTCTTTGCCTCTTTTGCTGTTCCTAGTTTGAGCTGGTGTCCCTCAGGCGTACAGTACCTTGCCATGGGTCCTGACTTTACTTGTAGAAGGTATGGTATGAATAAACATGCAGCAGCACAGGAGCTCTGCAAACACCCCTGTCGTCAGCTTCTCGTGCATCCTGCACTGCTGCTCTGGCTGAAGCGTGCACATGTTTGTTTGCTTGGTCTGCTTTTTCAGCAATTACTCGTGGGAGTGGAGCCTCAGGGCTGGGCTGCAGGTGGAGGTGGTGGCTGCTTTTCCCCTGGCCTCTGGCAGTGAAGAGGCTGCACTGTTGGGTTGGGCTGCTCTGTTCTGTGATGGCTTCGAGCCGTGGTTTCTTTCCGCAGCAGTGATCAGAATGATAATTGTGACAGCAGCAAAGAATCAAAGCAAGATTAAATATGATTCAGCACTTCTCTGTTACCAGATCAGTCTCATAAAGGGTTTAAGTTCACACAGACTTGCTCTCTGTAAATTGAAAGATCTAGGCTTTTCTTCAAGGAGACTAATTGTGTAAAACCTTCCCTGAAAAAACCAATCTGATCACCACAAATGAAAATTTCCCAGACTCTTAAAGTTTGCATCTTCTGTAGAAAGTCCCAGCACTGCTATTGGTGTTTGCAGGTGACTTCTTTACCCAATATTGTTTGGAAGCCAGTCCCCCAGATTTTATGGCTTTATAGCTTTTCTCTAGCAGTTTTTGCTGGTTGTGGGTAGAGCTATTAAAACTCTTTTTTTTCTGAAGAGTAGATATTGAGAAGGAAACCTGCCCTTCACGGACAGTTAGTTATGTTTGGTGTATATATGCCAATCAGCAAATTACAGACCAGTATCACTGATAACTATTTTATGGGCTAACATTTGCAGGTTTTAGCTAGTTTTGTCACAAGTACATGATTTTTTTTTTTCTCTACTGTGTAGCATCATTATTGCCACCTTGGAATGTAAAAAAGAGATATTCTTCCATCATAAATAATTAGTAGAAATTCGACTGATTTCTACCTACAGGTGTTTTAGAATAAACTTTTAAATGCCTGCTGTTGATACACATTGATGAGTCACAATCTTGCTAAAGCAGATTAAATTATAAATGCTTCAGCCACTCTTTTTTTTCTCATTAATTACCATGGAAAAAGGTTTTTTAAATTACTAAATCTTCTTATTCATGATTTATTGCAGTTTTTGCTTTCAAGGTGCATATTTATGAGCCTTGTAATGCTTCTAAGGGACTGCAGAACATTAATCACTGCTATGCAAGTCTACCTGAATTTAAAGCTCCTTTGGTTGTTTAAATCATCTGTACAGCCTGTAGTATGTTTTCTTTTTCATGTGTTCCATGTCAGCTTGTTCACCACAGACGTCATGATTAGCCTCAGGTTGGGTTATAAATCCAGGGTAGGGCTGGCACTTAGTGAGTATCAAATCAAGCATTGGCCATGGATCTGTGGTGCTGTCCTGGGAGGGGAATCTGCAAAGCTTCACCCAGTGAACCCACACTGGCATTTCAGAGGATTTGTTTGGGCACGAGGAGCAAAAGAGTCAGAAGCAGAATATTAGAGCAAGATTTATCAGATTAAATAGTCCCATGTGAGACAGGATGTGTTTTGTATAGGTGAGAAGAGAGTGTCACTTGTCTATCAGCATCTGTCTCTACAGAGTTTGGCCAGATGTTTTATTTCTAACAGTTCTTCAAGCAAAAGTTTAGTAATTCATTTAGCTTTGAGTTATTGCCAGCTCTGCTGAGCAAGACCTAGCTCCCTCAATAGATGATAAAATAAAATTGATTGGGTGATGGAAACAACATTTATTGAACTTAGAAACAAAACCACAGCATGGGTAAAAGAGAAGCCACCTTTGGCAGAATAAATGACGTTATCAGTGCCAAAACTGTGCAGTGTCAGGATTTAAAATAGATTCAGAGGATGTGGCTGCAGAGATGAGTGTTACAGCAGCTGGTGTGGCTGTGGGGAGTGGTATTGGTCCAGGACAGGCAGCACCTGGTAATTTGATTTGGGTGGCTTTATTCCAAGGGAGAGCCTAATAAAAACCTATCAAAGAGAATATGTGGAAATGCCAAAATCTTTAGAAGCGGTGTTTCTGGATTTTCCTGTGCACCACTCAAAAAGAATAAAAAAAAACAGTAGGAAAGGCAATTGACCGGGAGTTTCAGTGGTTGTTCAAGCAATGAACAAACCTTTATGTCTCATTAGCAGCACAAAGGTGTTGCTATTTGCTCTGAAGAAAAAAGAACATGCTGAGGAGTAACACCTGCCTTTGCCTGCACACTTCAGTGCCTGCTCTGTGTTTTATGTTTGCAGGTGCTCTGCGCTCACAGACACTGGTCCCTGAGAGTTTGGCAGCACCTGACCTCTGTGCTTTCTCTTTAGTTACAGCCTAGAAGGCCTTACTGGGGACTCTGGGGAGAACAAGAAGCCCTCTGCAAACCTGGAGGCTTCTTCCCTGAGCTCCAAAGACCTCAGGAGGAGTCCCCTTGCCAGCAATCAGTCCCTGGTCCTGCTCACTGAGGAGCTCGAGCAAGGAGAAATCAGAGACTACAACCACCAGGTAAAACTGTCCAGCTGCTGTTGGGAAATGCTGCATCAACATTTTGGAAGTCATTTTCCCAAGTGACAGTCTTGCAAAGGCTTCCACTTTACATGTACATATACATAATGTTAAAAATCTTTCATCTTTAACATGGAGGAACCTCCAGCTATTTTAAATTTTCTGCTTCATGGCAGCAACACAACACTTGTGTCTTCTCTTGCTTAGAGGAATGGCATTTTGGGGGAACAAAGTGCTAAGCATCAGATTTTTTTTTTGTCATATTGAGCCACAGCCTACTTTTGCTGAAGAATTGGAGTCACAACAACAATTTCCATGGCCATGAGAGAGTTTTAACAATATCTGATTTTTAATGCCTTGCAAGAAAATCAAGCACACATAGTCTCTGGGTTGCATAATTAGTTGTCTGACACTTAAGAGGCAAAACAAAATGTTGCATTTCACCTGAGTACTGTTTCACTGTTTCAGAGTGAGAGTTGCAGTAAACATGAGCCCCGAACTGGGCTCTGAAGCTGGGATGGTTCTGTCATTCCTGACATACTCAGCGTGGTTCTGTCCTGTTCTGCAGGTGCATCAGACATCACAGCCACAAGGATTTAACTTCTGCACTTCTGCTGCTTCATCTCCACTGACCAAATCCATGTCTCTAATGTCAATTAGCAAACCAGTGCTCGACAGTGAGTAATCCAGTTTTCCCTTATCCACTTTGTCATCTGTATAATTGAGTATATCTTGCTTTCTTCCCAAGGCAAAATGTGCTCCTGCCCGCTCCTGCTTCCTTTATTACATGAAGTAAATGTTTCACTGCTGCATGGAATTGTGGGTGGATAGGCAGAATTCATTCAGTTTAGTTTTGTTCTTCCCAGTGTATCCTTGCTATTTTCTTTCTGTTAGGTTTCCTTTGTGTGGGTTGTTTTTTTCTTTCTAAATTAGACTACTGGTATGAAAACTATGATTTATTGAGTTTGTTAACTAAAAAAAAAAAAAGGATCTCATTTTGCATCCTTTCACCTTTCAGAGTTTCTTCCTTTGATATCAGGTAAATTCTACTTGAGATCTTTCTTCCCTGCATCTAGATTTTTTTTAAAGCTGATACATGGGAATTTGAGAATCCATGTCTTGATCTCTTTGGAGGAGTTTGTTGCTATTCATTCTGAGTTAAATATTTTGGAGCAGTTGGGTGTAATTTATTGAATCTCATTCCTGGAGAAAATAATGAAAGATGATTCTATAAAATTTTCCAGTTTAGCTTAATTGAAGCGATAACAAGCACTTAATTTTGCAACTTAGCTGAATTGATTCTTTCAGCTGAAAAAGTCATTCAGAAGGCTGCAGCTGGATGTGCTTTGGATGTATTACACATGTTTTCATTTTATTAATTGCCAGCCAGAAACCCTATTGACATTTTAGCTTGTGTCAATTAGTGATGGTGTCTGATCTTTCTTCTTCAGTAATGTGATTCTCTCTTGCAAAGGACAACAAGGTGCTTTAAGAAAAGTGTTTTATTCATGGAGGAGAGGAGGAAGCTCACAGGGATTGTGCTTTGTCGGAAATGGTTTTAAATTCTTCAGCATGATAATTCCATGATTAATAAGAATCTGGAGGATTCTTGCTGGAGGAAGCTCACAGGGATTGTGCTTTGTTGGAAATGGTTTTAAATTCTTCACCATGATAATTCCATGATTAATAAGGATGTGGCCTGACAGATGTGTCCCCCAGCAGCAGTAACCAAACCAGGGCAGCTCTGTCCTGTGGAGAGACCAGATCCTGCCCTCTGTGGTGGCACTGCCTCTTCCCTCCTTGGACTGAAGGTCCTCATTGTTGTTTTTTGAGGCAACCAGTTTCTCTTTAGAGGCAACCAGCCTCTGACCAAACACCAAAAAATTTGGCTGGCTCCCCAGAAATGAGCTGTTGGTAGCTGAGGAAGCCTGGATGGCCAAGGCTGTTAAAATGTCCTGTGACCTGGTGTTAAAAATGCCATGGAGGCTTGATTATCCCATCTCCTCCTAGAGCCAGCGTGGCCACCCTGGTCCCTGGAGAGAGAAGGAAACGAGAACATGTGGTAACCTCTCCAGAGGGGCTGTGGGCAAAGCAGCAGGGTTAGTCTTGTGCTTTGAGGCAGATGTCTGTGGGTTTGGGACACTCAATGAAAACATGACTAACATTCCTCTGAGCTTTATTTGCTCAGCCATTAATTTGTGACATTTTTATAGGAAGGTGGTTTTAAAAAATCAGAACATTTGAGGGGTTGATGCAAGCATCCAAAAGGAATAACGTGGAAAATTTAGCTCACGGATTTTTTTCCCAATCCTGACACCTTCCTGACTACAGAAACTTCAGTAAATCATCCAGAGAAGTTGTGGCTGCACCATCCCTGAAGTGTTCAAGGCCAGGTTGGATAAGGCTTGATACCTGCTCTAGTGGAAGATGTTCCTGCCCATGGCAGAGGGCTGGAACTGGATGAGTTTTAAGGTCCCTTCCAACCCAAACCATTCTATTATTCTGCTTTTATTTTATAGCTTTGAAAGAGGAACAGTGATGTTTTAATTGTGACCATAGGACAGTTTGGTGCCTCTTACAAGGAGGTCTTGGTGTATAAGCTCCCTTGTGTCACCTGGGTTTGATGTTTTTCCAGCAGGACACTCGAGAGTTTTGCAAGAATTGTATGGAAGGGAATTCTAGGACAAATTCAGTTCTTTATTCCACTTGCATAATTTTGTGGTAGGTGTTTAAAAAAAAAAAAGACCCTGTGATCCCTCCAAATGTGTGTTTCTGAATGGGAAAAAAGCAACATGCTGTGCTCGAGAACTTCAAAAACTAAATCCAGATTAATAAACATATGGAGGGTTTTCTATTATTTTACTGTTTATTGTCATATGTGCTGAGGCAGGAGCAATTTCCAAGACCAAGTTCCTAGCCCACACTGCATCTGATGTGTCAGATGTTCCAAGAGCTGATGTGGCCATTCACAATGTTAATCCTTCAGCATTTTATAGAGGGAGGTCACAAGAGCTGTTGGCTGGAGTGCTCGGAAGAATGCTTTTAGGGTTGGAATAGCAAATTTCCAGTGTGGAGCACTGTTATAAAGCCAGGAATTGCTATAAATAAAACCACTGAAATGGAAGTTGAACTGTGCTGGCAAAGGTGGTTCAATTTACAGTAAAGTATTATTGTTCATCTTGACTTTTAGTCTAAATAGACAGTAGACTACAGAAGAAAAAGTCATATTGCCTAATTGTGTTCTTCAGGTCTGGAACACTAGAACAACTTCTTCAAAAGGCAGTCTAAACAAAACTAATGCATGGGTCTTCCTAATAATTTTTCCATTTAAATGTCTTTACTGTGCCCATTTTAGTCAAATTGCCTGTAGACAATTGGCATTTGTGACTAATGGCTGGAGGAAGTGTTATGGGGCATTTGTTCTGCATTGCTTTTGTAGCACTGGCTATTCCTTGGACAGTGTTTTTATATTCTGAATTCAGTTTTGATGTATGATACCAGCCATGCAAAAAACCCTCCTTGTACTGGCTGAAAGGCCATGTTTTATTCAAAGAGAGAAATAATTGCTTTGTCTTTCTCTTGGAAGGTTAGTACTGATAAAGTTTTTAGCCTGTTTTCCCTGTTCTGGAAGTGAATTGATGTGTCCATGGACTAGATAATTAAAAGTACCTGAATACCTGTGCTGAAGATGTTTAATGTAGGTGCTTAAGTAGGACCCTTGTGTTTAATGTAGGTGCTTAAGTAGGACCCTTGTCACACCTGTCCCAGGGACAGGGGTTCCTCAGCCCTGTCCCAGACACCTTTCCTGAGGACACACAGATGTACCATGTGAGCAGTGGGTGTCCAGCTAGCAGCTCAGAGGTTTTCACCTGTGCTTGTATGAAGAGAAGGTTTGAGAAATAGGGCCTTTGGGAATCCAGTTTTAATGAAGAATGGCTAGCTGGCTCCTAATTGTCTTTTCAGAGACCAATACCTAAAAAGAATTGTTGAGAAGCTGCTGCTATGCAAGGGCTGCTCTTAAAAATAAATGGTGGGATATTTGATATCACAGACTTATTGCTAAGTTTGGCACTATGTTTGGTAGGCATCTTCCAGGCAAGGGCAGAAGAGGATGTAGTGGGCTTTTCTCATGTTTAGGCAGTTTCTTTAAAACAAAGACTCCTAAATTTTAAAATAAGGCAGAAGAGATGCTTGTTTTTTCTGTTTTATTGTGGAAGAAGAGAAAGGAAGTGTGTCTTCTTTTTAATGCTGGAAATTTTGAAGGGCATAACATTATCAACATTGTTGATTTTTATTTTTTAGACATAGAAGTGGCAAGAACCTCCCCAGGTAGATAAAGGCAACACTTCAGATAAATTGTCCTTGCTAATATTTGGTAGCTTTGTTGTATCATTTAACTGCACAAAGCACCTTCAAACAGATACCTTGAGTTGTTCTAGTTTGACTCCATGGCAGTTCTTTCACGGAAGCTGATGCCCTTTGTCCAGAGGTTCATTTTGTTGTTGGTTTTCTGTTTGGAAAGATAACTACGTATAGTTCTTCACTAAGAGATCCTATAAAAAAAAGTCAGCAAAAATAGGGAGAGACTGGAGCCTTGAGCTGTGCGTGCAGTGAGACCTGTGCCCTCTGAAACTTGCACCCTCTAGAATTTTCACATTCTCAGTTGTTTCTTGTGCCTTTCTGAAGTCAGCTGCTTTGCAGACTTTTCCTTTGCTTTGCTTTTAGTTTGCTTTGGCTGCTTTCCTCTCCTTTTTATTATTAAATGCATTTTCAAGCATGCTCTAATGTCTGCTGTTAACCCACTTCTCAGCCCAGGGCCGGACTCGACCATCGAGACGAATCTCCTTCTCCTTCAGCATCTCTCCACTCATTCCTAAGTCTAAAACTCTCTTTTCTATTGGCTCTTCTTCCAGTGATGAGGAGGAGGAGTTGGATAGTAAGTAATCCTTTTCTGTGCAATGCAGCCATAATGGGTGGAAACACAGGGAAATCTGGTTTTCTGCTTCAGACACTGGAATTTCACCTTGCAAACATTGAACTCCCTTTCCATAGCATGATGTCTAACAGCATTATCTTAGTCCTGGATCTGAATACTAACTAATGGCAGAATTTAAAGGGTTATTATCCAAAGAATCTTCTACATCAGCACCATCACATCTTACCTGGTTAGTTTTAGTCTGTATCCGTGTGGCAGATATCATCACCTATCACTCTGAGCAGCAAAATGATCTTTACCTTTTTACTAAAACCAAAATATTTGCCTTGAGCTTTTTGCAGGGCATGGAGTTAGCAGAAGAGGTGCATCCTTGCCCTCCATAGGTGACAGTGAGTGCATTGCTCAGTGAAAGAGGAGGACAGAAGCCCTGTTTATTAAATTCTGAAAATCTTCAAAGCAACTTCACAGTTCCCCCACTATGCAAAAAACACAAATTGAAGTCAAAGACCTTCAATCCTCAGATGTTCATATCTAGATCCTGAATAGTTCTGTGGGAAACAGGTGAGAGTTCCCCAGCAGTTTTTTTTTTTCCTCCTGCAAACTCCATTGCTAAAAGCAGCCCAACTAAGGCAGAAGATTGAATTAAAGTAATTTAGACTTGTCTTGTTTTGTAAAATAGGCTTACCAAAGATTATTCAAAATGCTTCCTATTTCTTAAGCATGTTTTATTAGACTGTTGAAATAAACCAGACACATTCCTTGTGTCCTTACTGGGATGGGGGAAATTGCTTTCCAGTCCAATAGATTTTGATTGCTTCCTGAATTTAAAACAATCTCCACGCTATCCACGTTGTACATATCTGAATTCTCCTCCTTTCCTTTCCTGTCTTCACTGTGGGTTTGTCCTTTCCTTCAGCAAAGTCCTGTGCCCAGGTGTGATATTATCACTTCCATATTTAAGCTCCTTCCTTGTTTCTCTGTCCTTTTCTTCTGCTTTTAACAAAACCCACAATTCATGGTCCCCACAAAGTGAACTGCCAAGACACAGCTCTGCATTCATGTGATGCTCCACAGTAAAAATATCCTTAGGGAAACTTTCTGGTGGAGTTTTTTTGTTTGTTTGGTGAGTTTTGGTTTTTAAGCATTTGGGTTATTTTTTTTTTTCTTTTAAGCATCTAATACTTGATATTCATGTTAGGGTATGACAGTTTTAGAGGATATTTGTAGCAGCCAGTATTTTTCTTCTCTCCCTCAACAGTGCCCCTGTTAACAATGATCATTTAAGATTATGTCAGATATTGTCTCAAACAATGATATTGTTTTCTTTACATATTTGAGGATACTGCAACATGGATTTCAGATGGCTGGACAATTATTATGAAGCCTTTGGATTTCTTGAGCCACAAAAGTTTAATTATTGACAGCATTAAGGCATTGCAAGCTGGTTTCAACATCATAGTCCAGTCACTGCTTTCTACAGAATGGATCTTGATTAATTATTTGAAGTCCAGCTACCATATGAATTAATTTTTGTGGGTGGTCCTTAAAAGGTGTTCGGATAAATACAGCAAATTTTGGCTGCTAGCCCAGGTTCATTGGGCATAGATAGGAGTTCTGGCTTTTGAAACAAAAACTTACTTCTTTTGTGAGTTCTGAAGTAAGATTTCAGTTTTGTTCCTGATCATGACAGGGAACAAAAAGGTTATGAAAATAAGCTTTCCTTCCTCTGTTCTTCTTCAGAAACATACCAGAAGGTGAGAAGATGTGTCTTTTTCTATGCTTATTTTTCTGGGGTTTACAGCTTGCAGCAGTGTTGATCATGGGATGTTATATTATAATCTAAAACATGAAATCATAAACAGACCTTAATTCTTCACTGGATCCATTTTGCCTGCCAGCACCCAGAATCCCCCATTTTTAAGCTGAAACAACTATTGAAGTAAAAGATAAATGATACATAACTGTAGTTCTCATGCAGTGTCTTTTCTCAAGTTAGTGAAAAGCAGTCACAAATATCAAATTATTGCAGCTCTTCATTCAGTTTTGGTCACATTTCTGATATTAACTGCAAAGAAACAAAAAGATTTGGGAAATACTTAAATAAATACAGTCAAACTGATGAATCTTCTAAAAAAAAAAAAGGAAAGAGTAAGGACGTCTAACCCAGTTTAAAAGCAAGCTAGAAGTGAAATGGGAACCAGAGTTACTGGAGCTTTAACCAAGGATTTGGGAGTCTGTAAATTGCTTATGTGATCCTAGTAGGCAGTTAGATTTTATATTATAGTTTTATATTATAAAAATATAATATCACTATTGGAAGTGGAATAGTAGACTTCATTTCATACATATTACAGTTTTACTAACTTTGGTGTATTTGGGATAAATCATTAATGAGGTGAAAGATTTTGCAAGGGAAATATTAACACAGCTCTCCAAGCAGGGCTTAGGTAACAGGGTATGCCTGTATTTTAGTTTCTCAATATGAAGAAATTATATTTCTGTTTCAGACTCTGTTGGCACTTGATCAGTGGTTAGAAAATCTGCATTTAAAGCCTAGTATTGCATGCACAGTTTTTCCCTAATGCTCTTATTGCTTTTGGATAAAGGGCCATCTTGGCCTCTAATGGCAAGTAGCTCTTTTGCATTCACGCTTAGCATTAAGGGAATTTGAGCCAAAATAATGTTTTTCTTGCAGTATATATGCAGGAGCCTTGTAAGGTGACAGTCATGCTGCTTCTTGAGCTTCAGATAGGGCTGCAGACAGTGCTTGTATGAAGGTTTTTTTGAGTCTTGGCAAGGCCAGTTATTTCAGAGAGAGCCCTGTGTCCTGGATCATTTCATCCTGATTTTTCAGTGTTCTTCAATGGTTCTGGTAAATGTTGTCTGCTCCCAGATCTGCTCTAAATGCGTTGTGCAAGAAGGTTTCTTGGGCAGAGAGAGTTGGTGCCTCTGGCAGGGCTTCAGCTTCGTGTTGAAATTGAGCCTTTCCTCAAGCAGTGTTTCGTGACGAAGCCCCAGGCTGGTAACGTTTCATGGAAAACAGAATAAGGCTTCCCTTGTTTCCCTTACTCTTTATGAAGTGCCTCAGGATTTTGATGGGAAAATGAACTGCAGTTTTATCAAGGAGAAGTTTCATACATGAGACCCGGATGTGCTGTACAATGGATCCTTTCTAGTGGAGTATAAATAAAAGCATTGTGTCAGAATGATTCTCATTTATACCTATTGTCATTGAACTGGCAGTTCTGTTTCAGCCACCCTGATTTACCAGCAAGTTTAACAGTTGCATGGTCTTTACTTAATAGCTGAAGAGTGATAAAAATACTAAACAGGCTTTCACCACTGCATCTAATTTGAGAGCAGCTAAAGATACAGGGAATAAGCTTTATCCTGAGCACATGAATTCTGTTCTAAACACCCATTTCTGGAAAACATTTCCCTTTCCTCTTGAACCATCCCAAAATGCAAACCATGTTTTTTGCAATCAGTGAGCTAAGGTTGCAGTCTAACCTGTACTCCCCTCCTTTCCCATCTTTTGCAGGTACACAGTCGTTGGGCGGCTCCATGGGCTCCTCTGTGCAGAGGTACAGTATTGCAGAATATGCACAGTATATACAATGCAGTATTGCAGTATATAAAGTGCAGTATTGCAGTACATACACAGTATATACAGTACAGTATTGCAGAATAAACAGTGCAGTGTTGCAGTATATACACTACAGTATTGCGGTATATAAAGTACAATATTGCAGTATATACAGTGCAGTATTGCATTATATACAGTGCAGTAATTGCAGAATTTACAGTACAGTACTGCAGTATATACAGTGCAGTATTGCAGTATATACAGTACAATATTGCAGTATATACAGTACAGTATTGCAGTATTTACAGTATTGCAGTATATGCAGTGCAGCATTGCAGTATATACACTACAGTATTGCAGTATAGAAAGTACAATATTTCAGTATATACAGTGCAGTATTGCAGTATATACAGTACAATATTGCAGTATATACAGTACAGTACTGCAGTATATACACTACAGTACTGCAGAATATACAGTACAGTATTGCAGTATTTACAGTATTGCAGTATATACAGTACAGTATTGCAGGATTTACAATACAGTACTGCAATATATATAGTACTGCAGTTTCTACAGTACAATATTGCCGTGTCCTGGGGACACCCTGCCTCTGCTGGGGCCACTCCTGCACTGGGCTCTGCCCTGGGCACCCCAAAGCCTTCCAGGCACCAGGGCACTTCAGCTGAAAGCAGAAGTTGTGAAAATTAATCCTGTGTCTCTAAAGGCTGAAGAATGTTTTAGACCACAGAATATGAAAGTCTATTCTAAGTCTCATATCTTTACAAGGCTGTTTATTCATAGCTAATAACATCAGATTATGCATTAAAAATTTATTTGTTGATTATGCATTATTGCAGGGTATTGGTTTACCCTGAGTTTTATGTTACACTAAAAGTAGTTCTTTCTGCCTGTGGCTAATTCTCTCTGTGTCTCTATAACAAAGGCCATGTTTTTGTATGTTCCTTTCCATCCTTGCAAGTTGCACAGTGGAGAAAATCTTCCTGGTGGCTTTCAAGGTGCTTTCCTGGAGGAAGGATGTTTGTGGCACTGGGTATCTGGTTTCTGTGCCACTGACAGCCACTTTGGCTTTATTTTGTGACTCGAGGCTCTTCACCTCTGCTGTCTTTTTCTCCTTGATTTAATTAGTATTTGTGTTCTGCTTTTGGTTTGTGTTGTACTTAATATTGACAGACTATGTCATTTAATGCAATAATAGTTTCCTTATTCTTCTATCAGAGCTGAAGAAGTCATAAGCTTGTGCATACAAAGGCTGGCAAAAGTTATCTGTGATCCTAAAAATTCCTAAATTAATATACATAACCATTGTGGTTATTACTTAATATTGGTGTTCTCATTTCTCAGGGGAGGCTTTGCAGACAGTGTGGTTTCTGTTAAAGGCATTCACTGCCTTTTTATAGTTCATTAGATGCCTTTCTCTGGAAGGAATTGGTTCTTTAAAGCATTAATGACTCCTGGTTATTTGACAGGGGAGCAGCAGAGGGTGCTATGGCATGGCCTGCTTCAAAACAGATATGAGGATTCCTTGACATTTATCTTAAAATGAGTGGATTGGCATTTTGTCTTTACTTTTCCTTCTCTGATAAAACACCATGAAGCACCTGGACTGCATTGGCTAATAAATGCATTTGTCCTTTAAAAATAATCTCTCCATTTAATAGATGCTTTGGGAAGGAGAAAAAAAACCAAAACAACTTTTATCTTTTTTTTTTTTATTTTAGCATATCTGAAGAGAGCAGCAGTGTCTCTGCTGGTAAAGGTGTAACAAAAGTCAGCCGCACCTTCAGCTACCTCAGGAATAAAATGTCCAGCAGCAAGAAGAGCAAAGTAAGTGCTACTTGTGATTTGTGGAATGCTCACAGGCAGCAGAGATGGGTTCTGTGTATAAGTCTTTGCCTGAATTTCTTTTTTTTTACTTACTCCCTCCCTTCCTTTTAGTTTTATTTAAAGGATAGGAGTGTCTGTGCGGTGATAGGAACTGGCTCCATGGGAAATCTTAGCACCCCAAAACTGAGCCCAAGGACAACTTAGTGAGGCTCAATAAGGCCAAGTGCTGGGTCCTAGATTTGGGTTACAGTGACAATGCTGGGTCAACAGTTGGACTGGATGATCTTAAAGGTCTCTTCCAGCCTTTATGATTCTATGTTTTCACTTATTTCCCCAGAGAGAATAAATTTTGCCCTGGCATGAGTTAGGCTTTGTAGAGATTAATGAGTTTAATTTTTACAGAACCTGAGAACCTTTAATAAAACAAGGACAGGAGCTGTAAGAAGGGACTGGTTGCCGAAGGCTGTTTTGCCTTCTCATAATTTTTTTACTTTTGCCACAAAGTTCCTGTGCACTACAGGAGAAGTTGCTCAAACAATGATTTTAGTGATGGCCAATATTTATATTTTTCCCTTTTATCCATCCTTGAAACTGTGAAATTTAATTTGCTGAAAGTTAAGCCCTGAATTTCCTGGGAACAGTATTGATTACAGCTGAATTTCCTGGGAACACTATTGATTACAGAAATTATTACATTAATGCTAAATCATTCACACAAATGGGCTGTTGTTGCTTTAGATTGTCCCTTGAAGATTAATATATATTTGGAGATTTTCTTGGCTTGGTTTGGATCTTTTACTTGAATCTCACCTCGATTCATCTGTCTGACAGAAGCTCAGAGCACTTTGCTGTCTTGTTAGGTGATGCGTGGTTAATGTGTTGGTAAATACTGTTGGCAGGCCCTTGAGAGGTGTGATGACACACAAATTCTTGTTATGGATCTGTCTTTCAGGATAGCCACAAGTGGCTCAGAGCTACTTCTGAGCAGCTTTAGGACAATGCTCTTCTCTGCTGCAAAGTGCAGTGTTGAAAAATTAAATCTGTTTACATAGAAACCTCTGTGCAAACACCAGTGAGAAGTCCAGGAGCATTTTGCACAGACTGTGAGTGGGAATGGAAGTTCATTAACAGGTTCTTGCACCTAATGTGAGTAATCTCTAAAGCAAAACTGAAGAGAGAAGTAAGAGATCTGCTTGGGACAGAAAATATAACTGCAGTGCTTTTAGACACTTGCTCAGTGCAGTTTGATTTCACTAATTTCATGATTGTATCTGAAAATGTTGATAAAGAGTTGCTCCAAAATCCCAGCCCTAACAGACACTACAAAAAGTGCAGCTCATATCAACTCTCATACTTTTATTAAGTAAAAGACAAAATATCATTCAAGTTACAATTTCTTGTCTGCTCATGGTGGAATGTTTGCATTATGTACATTTTTAAGGCTCCACCAGTACATTTAAATAATTTGACAAAAAAATTCGTTGGAACACTGATTTCTCAGAAACATTATAAATGAGAAAAACCTGTAAGAGTTAAACAGAAGCTACAAAAGAAACCTTGAAAGGAGAACTTTGACACAGGAAGTTGGTTTCTGGGCTGCCGGGAGGGAGGGAGGCTTCAATGTCTTTCCAGCTTGGTTTAACTTATCTCCTGACCTTCAGAAATGCAGTTTTCTCAGATGAAATTGAGTAGAATAAAGCACATCTGAGTCTTTTGGAAAATAAAGAGAGTTATGTAAAAAAAAAAGTTTAAAAGAAAGGGGTATTTAGAGCACTAACTGGAGGGGATACTGATAGAAGTTGACATGAATTTACCCTTGCCTGGCATGTTATTTTGGGTTATCAGTGAATCTCTTGCCTTTAGCAGAGTGCCCCGATTCACATTTGCAAAGTCTTAAACATGCTCTATCTTTGTCAGTTCAGGAAAAAACCCTCTTTTTTTTTTTTCATTTTGGTCAAGACTTTCTGAGAAATTACAACAATTAGCATGAGTAATTTCTGGTTTTCGTTGCCTTGCACAGTAATAAGGCAGTGCTGTGCCAGCAGCAGCATTTCAGAGTGTATGGTAGGAGTTGCAAGTGTTTGAAAGGATTAAGAGACAGGGAATATATGTGACCTGCAGAGCAGGAGGAGCTCAAACACACAAAACCTCTCTGTCTGGGCAACTTCTGCAGTGCTTTGTTTGCTGAAGTACTACATAGCAACACTGAGGTATGTGAAAATTCACTTTTTCTGTAGCCCAAACATCACAGAGTGTTTGATTTATTCTGCTCTACCTTTCAAAAAGGTGGTCTTATATTGACTCGTAAAACATTACTCACATCCTTTTCTACCTGTATGGGTGTGGTTTTTAGTTTTATATTTTTTTAGCAGTGGAAGCTAAGGTAGGGCAAGATGAAAGCAACACAAAATAGCTAAAATCATCTTTAAGGAAGTCAGCAATGGTCCTGCCCCTCCTCCTTTTTGCACAACTGCTCCTGTCCCTGGCCCTGCCGCAGCCTCCGGCATCGCCATGGGCTAGCGGGGAGCAGCTCCTGCTGCGGAGCAGCTCCTGCCCAGGGCAAGGATGTCCATAAAGTGGAATAGATTCTCAGAAGTACCTCAGATAACAGTGAAGCTGGTGGGCCTGAAGCACTGGGAGGTAAGAGCTGCGTGGTTCCTGGGGAGTGGGATCCTCTGCTGCAGTGGCTGCTCTGGCACATCGCTTCAGCCACGAAGCCGGGCTCCAAATCTCACTGGCAGCTCCAACAGCACAAATATAGTCTTGTTGCTACAATCCTTCTTTAAATAAAGTTCCAGTAACTGCTGCAGGAAAAAAGAAAAAGCTGAAAAAAATGTCATTGTGAGACTTTGTCCTTAAGAGGAGTGGCTGGCAACCCTTGTGTGGAGTTTGCTGTTTCCTTTTTGAAAGTGGTGCACCAATTTCCTGTTTTTCCTGAGGCTTTATATGAAATTAAAATTAGACTTCAGAATTGCTGGGCTTTGCAGTGAACTTCAGGTAGATTTAAATTATAGGATGGGAAATCTCCTTTCAGCATGAGAGTCAAAAGATTTGGCTTGAGCTTAGAGTGATCTTTTCTCCTGGAGCTTCACAAGGCTTGGAAGTAGAGCAAAACTCCAGGCATCAACTTGGTACCATCAGCCCAGACCTAAATTGCAGAGTTTAAGTTCCTGAACCCTCCCAGGCTGGATATGGTTAAAGATGGTCAGGTCAGTGGGTGGAAAATGGGGCTGTGGAGGTTCCTGTGGGGTGGTGTGAGCCAAGCTGATGGCTCAGAGGAGGCGGAGATGTGACGCAATGCAGACTTCTTTTCTGGCAGCTTTTCTGCTTCAGACAGGATTATTCCATATGGTAATACTCCTAGTTTTGCTTATTTGCAGAACAAAACAGTGTTTGGGGCCAGTTAATAGACTTTCTGTTTGACACTTTGCAGAGAGAGACTCAGGCACTGGCATTTTGCCTGGGATGTGGTGGGAGAGGAGTCCTTAGGCTGTTCCTGATGGTGTGAGTGTGTCATCCAGGGCTCAGCAGTTTCCCTGCAGTGCCTGCAGAGCTCCATCCCTCTTTAAGCCACTTCATGGCAGTTGCTCACGTGGGCAGCTCTGCAGCTCCCTGATATTCAGGCTGGGACAGTAACAAATAACAAAGTGCAAAGATAACAAAATGAATAACAAAATGCAAAGATAAGCTGACACAAGCCTTTACCAGTTTCTGGTAAAGATTCTCCTTCAGATGCCAGGAAATCTGCAGCAACAGTCAAAAGTACAGACCTGGAGCTGACTCGTGTCATAAACATTTTGGGAGTTGGTACATGGAAAGACAAGGAGTTGTTGTAATTCAAATTCAGCATTTTTCTGTGGAGTTTCCTTTAAAATTTGTTTGGAAGAATTCCAAATTCATGAAAGGCTGCAGGGGAAAATGTTTCAGATTTTTAATATTTAGTATTTTCTTTCTAAAGTAGAGACAGAAAAGAAGCAAAAACTCTCCTCAAAGTTGGAGAAGCTGTCTGTGCTTGTCATCTTTCCAAAGCTGAGTAGCCTAGAGGTTGAGTCGTGGCCTGTGGAAGATGAGAGGCTCTTTTATGGTGTTGCTGTTGTTCCCCAGCCTTTGTTTGGTGCCATAGGTCGAGAGTTTGTAGAAGATCCATTTGCCAAAAAGCTTCACAGAGTTACTTGGGGTTGCATGTAACTGTTGAAAAAGTTGCTAGTTGGAAGGAAAACAGAGGTGGAAATATTTTGGCAGTAAGGCTGTGGAGGCACTGAGGAAGAGCTTGTGTTCTCCATTAGAAATGCAGTTGAAAATCACGAGCCTTATGGTTTGGTCTTAAAAATTAGCTGTGTTGAAAGTCTGATACACACTGCACGTGGTATTTATATTTAACAAAATTTATTTAAAGTGCTGAAGAGGGGTAAAGTCATTAAGCCAAGCAAGTATGAAACAAAGGTAGAAGGAACTAAGTGCCTTCAGAACAGACTTGGTGTCGTGTGCAGTGGTGAGACACCTGTGTGAGTCAGTGGTATGTAAATCCACTTCCCCAGGGGCTTTTTTCAGGGAGAGCTGTGCAGACACATGGCCATTGTTCAGGTGCACCTCGATCAATACCCTCACTGTGCCGAAGGCAAACACTGAGCAATCTGTAACTGGGGGACAGACCTCTGCCAGTGACGAGGCTCTGGGTCACTCTGTCTCGGCAGGAAAAAGAGAAAGATAAAGAGAAGACTAAAGAGAAGGACAAAGATTCCAAGGAGAAGGAAAAAGATAAGAAGCTGTTGAATGGACATCTCTTCACTGCAACCTCTGTTGTAGCCCAAGCAACCTGTTACCACTGTATGAAGCCTTTCAATAAGGATTCGTACTACTGTGCAAGTAAGTCAGGGGGGGTTCCCCCCATTCCTTTTATTCTTCATTGAATCTGGCATGGAAAATGCAAACCTTACACTTTATTTTCCTTTTGCTTGAGGATGTGAGGTGGGAGGGAGGCTTTGGAGATAATGATTCATGGAGCGGTGTGTTGCCCTGTGGAAACTGGACTGAAATGAGTCATGGCTGCATGGAGGTGTCCTAAAAACCTCTTTCCTAAGCCTGAGCTCGGCCATCACACAGGCCATGGGGTTTTCTACCCCTTGTTGGGCTCTATCAGCCAGGAGAACGTTGCTTATTTCAGCTGCATATAGTGGCTTGGAGCTGAGGTCCTTTGATAAGATGGACAAAGGACAGGGACAGCAGGCTTGGATCATGGCTTCTATGTGTAGTGGGGGAAAAAAAGTCCCTCCTGTGTGTGGTGTATTACCTTAGTTCTCTGAAATACTGCTTCAGTGAGCCCACAGTGGGAACCACATGGTACAAAAAGGAAATGCTGACCCTCTGCTCCCTTTGAACAAGAAATTGCATCACAGGTCAAATGACAGGTACCTGTGTGCATGTGAAGAACGTGCAGCACAGGACAGGCAGAGTGGGAACCTCACTGAGGGTTTCTCATAGATTAGGGATTTTGTTCTCATTTCTTATCAGACAGTTTCCCCTGCCTGCAGCTCGATAAGGTCAGTGGTTTTTGTGTGGTCAACACCACAATGCTGCTTCATGCAGCAACCCAAAGCTATAGAACATGCAGACAAAACCTATTTTTTCCCCACTATAGCTCAGTGAAAAAGGCTTTCCTCTCCTCAGTATTAGTAGTTTTTTACTCCACTAGTTTAGAAATGAGTCAAAGCGAGTGCGGGAGCTGCTCCCAGGCTGGAGCCTTCCCTTGCTGCTGGTGGATGTGAGCAGGAGGAGGAACAGCCAGCTGAATCCCAAATGGCACTTCTGAGTTTCCTGGAAGAGATTTCAGCAGAGTTGTTTGTCTGAGACACACTCTGTGTCAGCCTGATGGGAAATGTAAAACATCAACAATTACAAACTCTCAAATGCATCCTCTCCCTTTCCCCTCTTGACTTTGTTAACAGCTCCTGAAGCCGCGTAGAACACCAAATATATCCCAGTTTAATGCTAATGAGATAAAATAACCCACCAGTATTGCATGTTTTAGCACAGATGTTCTTTCCTTGTTTTCAAGACACGATGCAAAATTGTTTCATGTTTTCTGCATTGGCCAGGAAATTAATGTCATAAAAAAATGGTGAAGGCCTATGTTGAGAGCTCACATCAGTGAGTGGTTCCTTCTCTCATTGCATCTAAAAATCAGCCTCAGATGCTTTGGAAATGATGGATGAGCAGCAGCAGAGGCTCTGATCCTCCTGTGCTGATGTTGGCTGGTGGTACCAGCACTGCTCTGTCTCACCTATGGATGACTTTTAATGCCTTTTAAAGCACTGGGTATTTTAAATCAATGTCTCAGCTTTTCAGTTATGCTCCCCCAGCTTCCTGAAACATCTACTCTATGCTGAAAGATTGTGCATGCTCTGAAACAAATGGGCAAGCAAAAGACCCTGATTTTTAGTAGCATTCTGCTTTGTCTTTTTTACTTTTTTTTTTGATCAGTGATGCAGAAAATAAGGTTTTGGGGGTTGTAGTTATTAATACTAGTGACACACAGGAGTTAGAGGAACTTCTCTCTTGCTGAAGAGTTGAATTGGAGGAATAAAGTCCCTACAACCAGATTTTTTTAACATGAAATAACATGAAAAATTCCTTTTTTTTGCCAAATGGTGCACACTAAAGAGCTGTCTTCAGGCTTTCAAGGCTTGAGTGTGAATTTCATGATTCTGAATTGTCTCAGTGCCTCTGTTCATGCACCAGAGGAGCAGGTTCTGTTCCTCTTTCTTGTTTGGTCGTCAAGTTTACATCACTTGTGGGTTTTTGCAAGAGTTTTTCAGGTTGCTTTGTTCTGTCTTCTTGTACACAGGAAATTGTGAGACATTGTCAGAATAGCAGCACCCAATGACCTTACACTCATATCTGTCAAAATGTCAGAATTACTGGCTTTTGTTGAGTCATCCCAAATGTAAGAGATGCTACAAGTGTGAGCATATTTTGTCATTCTGGACATAGAATTTTTTCGTTTTTTCTACTTCAAGAAATAATTCAGAACTTCATACTTATTTGTAAAATACAGCTCATTATCTGTGTTAGTGTTGTCATGAATAAGTGGAAATGTTTTTTTCTAAGCTACTGAATCTCCTCTTGAGCTGTGATCTTTCATCTGCCAAAAGAGTTAAAGCCTGAAACCCATTTCTCAATTCTTATTGGAAAAAAAAAAAAGGGAGTTTTAATCATCTTTAAAAATTTGATTCCCAGAAATCTGCTGGCAGAAGTCATGAGCAGATTCAGGGTATTCAAAAAAACAAAAAAGCAAACCAAAAAGCCAAGCCACTCAGCTTTTGCTGTGGCATACATGCAGCAAATTTAAAGCATGATGGTCTTTGCATTGGTGAATGTGATGCTTTTGGACCAAAAGTTCAGTTTCCAGCAGGAAGTCCCAGCCTCAAGGATTCCTGACAGATGCTGCTCCTGTTACCTTTTCTGGTAACCCTGCAGTACAGCAGCACTTGGATTCTGTGCCATAGATCTTAACCATGGTGTCTAAATTTATGTAAATTAATTTCTCCATCCTCCTTCTGTCTTTTTGATCTCATAGTCCTTGTCTTGATGAGAACAGTATTTATCTTTTCAAAGAATTACTGGCCCTACAATTGGTTTCTGTTTCTGTCTCCTGCTTGTGCTTTCCACTTTACTTTCAGAGGGATAATGCCATCAGGGTTTTTTTTTTCCTTTTTTTTTCTTTAATCTAAGACCCCTGACAATTCAACCTTGCACTGATTCTTAAACAGAACTTCCTGTTAAATTATCTGAGGAAATGTTATTAACAAAATGCTAATTTTCCTGGAAAACAGCTTCTCTCTCAGCTAGTCATGCAAACCACAATGATGCCTAAAAGTTACAATTCTCAGTTGTGTAAGTTAACATTTCAGATTACAAACAGCAAAAACTGACCTATTTTCTGTGGGGTTTTGTTTAATTAATTGGAGTTTTTTGTTTGTTTTTTTTTTTGACAGACTGTAATGCAATTGTTCATAAAGGCTGTAAGGAGAGTTTTGCTTCTTGTGCAAAGGTCAAAATGAAGGTAAGGGATTTCACCTACTCTACAGAATATATATATATATGTATATAAAAAACACTTTCTGCCGCATGTCACAAAGTTTCCAGTTTGTTGTAAAGAACTTCAGCCCCAGTGCTGAAGCTTTCACATAATGAAAACTTAAATATACTGTTTATATGAGGAACACACAGATTTCATTGCTTGCCCCAAATGCAAGGAACCCGCTTCTCCAAGCTAAGCCATGTTTGTGCAATTATGATTTCAGTTCTCTTCAGTATTGTCATCACTTTCACATTTTCATATTTGCTGCACATTTGTCCATCTGTTATTTTGCTCACTTCATTCAGAGAAAATAAAAATATATTTAAAAATACATGTACACTGAGAGGCTTCAGGAAAAAAAATAGCTTTTTTTGTTTTAGTTACATGTCACAACCTTCTGGGAGAAGGGATGAAGAAATTAAAGTGAATTTCATTTTTCTTTCAGCCACAGAGAGGGATGCTGCAGGCACATGATACCTCTTCATTACCCACAGTAACCATGAGAAACAAAAGTAAGATAATTTCTTTCCCTCTGCTTTGGGAGTGGTCTGTGTCTGCTGTTCTTAACTGTTCTGACAACTGATACTTGACATTATGAAAAATAAGGTTTTAACAGAGCAGGAATGAGAGCATCCTCTGTGCATGCTAAGCAATATTTGAGATTTCAGAAGTTGTACAGAAGTTGTACAGAATTCATCCCCTTCTGCAGTGTCTGTGTAGCTCTAAGGAAATGTAAAATCATCTTAGATTTAGAAAAATCACGTGTCGTAGCTTGCCGAATGCCTATACCTGTTAAGGCCACACAATTTGGAAGATGCAGCCTGTGTCCATGGGTGTCTGACATGGGAAAGAATCCAGCTATGAATATTAAGTGAAGAGAATTTAAAACACAATTATCTTTTGTTTAAATAGTCTTGGGCTTTGAGATAGGCAAAAGAGAAATTATAATTTTGAGTAGGAGGAATGCTGACAAACTGTTCTTGACTTTGCTGAGATAAACACTGCACTGCAGAGTGACCCACTGTCACCAAGGCTGAAGAATAGGTGTGAAATGGCCCAGACTGGTTTTGTTAGGGCCATGATTTGGTAAGTTTAAGTTATAAGCTTTGATCAGACAAATGATAGCTTGTATGGAGCCACACTGTATAATACAGTTGTAATCACTGTGGTATTTATTATGAAGTTCAGAGGTGTTGCTCCAGATAGCAGAAATGCATCTGAAGAGGGAAAAATCTAGAATTAATATGAACAAATTATCTAGAGGTATGTGATGGTATAATGAAATCAGGATTATCATTTCTCTGTGGTACCTATTGATAAAAGAAACCCATCTCAAAGAGTTTGATCAGAAACATCGAGGTCAAAGGTTATATGACTGTGTGCCCAGGGAAATAAAAAGGCAACAGGGTGGATTGTGACATAGGGTTAATTATCAAAACAGTTATTCAGTCTCTGGAGTTGCAGATCCCACCTGGGTAATTCAAGCACAGTGCAGTGAGTTCTGCTCAGGGGTCAATGAGCTTCCCTTCCTATGGCTGCTCCTAACTGCTGACACCCCCTGGGGGTGATTCTAGAAAGAAAAGGCAGTGAATTTCCGAGTGTGGATCCTTTTAAGTCGTCCCCATGCCAGTGAGCAGTGGTTAAGGTGTTTGCATGGGCCGACTGTTGTCCCTCCCTCCCGCTGCAGGCTCGCAGCCCAAGGAGCGCCCGCGCTCCGCGATCCTCGCGCCCGACGAGAGCTCCGTCACCTCCAGCTTCTGCAACAGGAGGTCGCAGCAGCCCTCTGCGCTCTCCAAAAGTGTCTCCATACAGAACATTGCAGGGTAAGGCTCCTCCCTGCACACCTGACCATAAGTGTGCGTGTTATCTGATGCCGCTGATGTAAAGACAGAATTTCAGTTTCACTAAAAATAAGTTCACGTGCTGTGACTTGCATTAAAGGTACAAACGGGATCACAAACAGAGAAATAGCTATGTTCTGTATAATACCATCAGTTGTCTTCTGCACAATCTTATGTGAGTTAGTTTAGTCATGGCAGGAGTTCAGAGGCACAGCTGAGTTTGCCCGGCAGATTCAAAGCCACTTCCCAGGGATGCTCTGGGCTCCTAGGAAGGAATTCCCTTACCTTGGGAATTGGGCAGCATGCTGTGCAAGCACACATTTGCAGGTCAGGTATAATATTAACTTTTGTGTCCATAACAAGAGGGTGAAGGCACAGAGCTGCAGTCTTCCTGTTTTTAGACTGCATTATACATGATTCATTACAAAAAACATAGAAGAAAATCTAATTTATGGTTCCTACCGTACTTGCATATTGGGCAGTTCTGCATGTGGGGCAGGAACTGGCTTATTCTGGGCAATTTGGATGTCCTGGCTATTCATAGGGAATTTAACTTCAATCCATTTTCTGATCTTTCCCAGGGCTAGTGATAAGGATTCTTGTAGAGCCTTTGGTGTGGTGTTTTTTCGCACTGTTTGCTCCAAGGGCAATGAGGATGGGACGTGACTGGAATGGAGTTGTCCCAACTATAAAAGCTCAGGAGTGGTTCTTTATGGAAAGCACCGTCACTCACAACTGTAGCACTTACAGCTTCTCAGGCTCCAGTGGGTAGTTAGTAAACAACACATAAAAGCACATTTCTGTACATAACCGTGCAGTGCTGGCTTTGTTTTTCAATTCATATTTTAAATGCATTTATTCTGCTTATCTGAAAGTACATTTGGCTGGGTTTTTGTCATAAACAATATTGTGTGTTCTGTTTTTCTGCAGAGTTGGGAACGATGACAGCTTAATACACACTTGGAAATTCCTGTCGCAGTCAACAGACTCTTTACATAAAATCAGCCGGGTTAATGAATCCATGGAGTCGCTGGTTGATGAAGGTAAGGGATCTCCATGGCATTTATAGGAGAAGGAAGGTCTCAGTGCTGCTTTCCAGAAATAGAAAATCCATTTTCAGCAATTGTCTTCTTTTATAATGGACAATTAAAGTGCATTTATTTTAATCTCAGAATATTAGTTTGATAAACTAAAACAAAGCCCCACATAGTAATTTCTTTAGCTCATTGAATTATGGAAAAACATTTAGAAGGTTTCAGTTACAGTTGAGTTACTTGGAATTTAGCTCAGGGACAAACATTTCCTCTTCTCTTGTGGTTTTTTATTTAACTGCAATGTCGTTTCACAGCAGATTAGGAATACATTATCTGAGCTAGAATTTGGTCCATGTGAAAATGGTGAACAGGAAACTAGGAAATAACCTTTAAAAGTGTTTTTCATAACTACTCTTTATGTGGTATATGATCATTTGTGTCAGTAAAGGAGAATGTGTGTGATATCCGTGGTGTGACTGACAAAGCCTAAACGTAAATAATTAGGCAGGAATCTCAAAGGAGACAAATTACCCACATTTTAATGGCACTTCTATTGCTTTGTGAAGGTGCAGACATGAATGAAGGACAGCTCATGGGAGACCTGGAATTAGATTCCAAGCAGCTGGAGGCAGAGTCCTGGAGCCAAGCAGTGGACAGCAAGTTCCTACAGCAGCAACACAAGGATGTTGTGAAACGGCAAGATGTGATTTATGGTGAGACATCTTCACTTTTTACTCACTGTAAACAGCTCCCTGATAGGAACACTGCTTTGGTTTCCTCAAAAGCCAAACTTTAATTCTTGAAGCTCCTAGGAATGTAATTATTCTGTGAAAGGTGTCTTTCTGCATTTCACATATCCAGAAGCCATCAAAGCCCCAGAAATTGCCTCTCCTCATTTGTCGGTGTTGACTTTCAAACTGGGTTCTACCACAAGCAGCTAGCTACGAAGTCTTTTCCTGAGGGATTCAGGAGCCATCCTGTATGAAGAAAGGGGGATGTGTGGAGGCTGGCAGTGAGGTGTTAGGAAGGAGAAGATACCAGGGCTGAAGGTTGAGACCCCAGCAGCAACATCCAAAGCTCTCTGCTGGGATGCCTCTCCCCCTCTGTTTCTCTCACACATGAAACTATTGACTAATGTTACAATTCCTGACATGAAATTTTTTTGACACAACTTAGAGAAGCCCAGTTATGGCAAAGCTTTCTAATGGCAGCTTTTCCTTGTGCTCTAATCCATGAACTCTTGTCCTCATCCCATGCAGAGCTAATGCAGACAGAAATGCACCACGTCCGCACCCTGAAGATCATGAACGATGTGTACAGTGCAGCCATGCTGAAGGAACTGCAGTTTGAGCAGCAGGCAGTGGACAAGCTCTTTCCCTGCCTGGAAAACTTGCTGCACATCCACAGTCAGTTTTTCCAGCGGATTCTGGAAAGGAAGAAGGAGTCACTGGCAGACAAAAGTGAAAAGAACTTTGTTATCAGGAGGATAGGTGACATCCTAGTGAATCAAGTAAGTGCTGGAAAATGTTTGCAGTTCTGAGAGCACAGCTGGAAGCCAGATGCTTTTCCTTCCCTCCTGTTTCTGCCTGTCAGATAAGCACAGCTGATGGCACCTTTACTTTTCACACATAAAAATCTCCACCTCTGCTTTTTGAAGCACTTTTTGCTCTTTCAGAGGAAGGTCTACTGTTGAAAATTAATTTACTTCATTTTGTGGGAAAGAGAAGCATTCACTGACAGGCACAAAACAGTTTGACCACAGACTGGAGTGTAGGCAGGAGCTCACAGCTAAATATGCCCAGTGTGTTTCTTGGCTGCATTACTGACCTGGTGTTTAACTCAGAATGGATCATTTTACTTTTCTTTATCCACGGTTTCTATCTTCTTTTTGTCTGTTTTGACTCTTTTTGTGGCTGGCTTTTAAGCCATGGGAGTAGAGTTGCAAATTTTGCTGTAGTGACTCAGTGAAGTCCCCAAATCAGCTCTTTACTCTCTAGAGATCTGCTTGCATGGTCGAGCATGCTTTGGACTAATTTGATTTCCCCAAGTTCTTCTGAGAGCCTGGCAGGCACTGCTGGGATGTCACCCCAGGAGTTGAGTGTAGGCTGGAGCTGAGTGTCCTTTTCTCTGCAGTTCTCTGGGGAGAACGCTGAGCGGATGAAGAAAACGTACGGCAAATTCTGCGGGCACCACAACGAGGCTGTCAATTACTTCAAAGATCTTTACACCAAGGACAAGCGCTTTCAGGCATTTGTCAAGGTAGGACCTGGAAGGACAGATGTACCCAATGGAAAAGACGTGTCCTTTCTGCACTCGGGGGGAGTGTTTTGCTGCAGAACTGAAATTTTCTTCTTTGTTCCTTAGAAAAAAATGAGCAGCTCCCTGGTGAGGCGCCTTGGGATTCCTGAATGTATCTTGTTGGTTACACAGAGAATCACAAAGTACCCGGTCCTTTTGCAAAGGATACTGCAGTACACCAAAGGTAGGGACCAGCTCCTCTATTCTAAGCACATATTTGTTTGTCCAGTGTGAAGTTTTAATCCTTTACAGCTGAAGCAGATTTTTTTACCAGCTAATCCAGTCCTTGTTGTCTCAAATCACTGCAAAGAGATAACTGAATTCAATACTTCCACTTAGGATTAGTTGTTTAGGACCTTGATTTAGTTGTTAAAAGTCTGTCTGTAGCTAATTATGGAGCAACATGCCTAGACTCCAAAGTCTCCTAGCTTGCTTTTTTAGGTATTAGCTAAAATATGTAGTTAATTTGTGCATTTCATCTCTACTGTCTTATATGCAAAGTGTATTGGAATATTCTCCAGTCTCAACCATGTATATGTAAAGGGTTTTGTGAAGCTCTCTTTAAGGGGGAAAAATGTCTCATTTAAGTATTAAAAGTCATAATGTGGGAACTTGGGAGAAGAGGAAGGAAGGAAGTAAAAGTGGGAAGTTAGATTGCACAAAGTCAAATCGAGATGTTTCTGTTTCTTTTTTAAAGAAAATGAAGTGGAACATGAAGACTTGACTCAGTCGTTAAACCTTGTTAAAGATGTGATTGCTGCAGTCAACAGCAAAGTCAGCAAGTATGAAAAGAAAAAGCGTCTTGGGGAGATTTACAACCGGACGGACAGCAAGTCCATCATGAGGATGAAGAGTGGCCAGATGTTTGCAAGAGAGGACTTGACGCATCGGAAACTCATCCGAGATGGGCCTGTTTCACTAAAGAACTCAGCTGGCCGGTTAAAAGGTAAGACTCTCCTGCCTTCTGCTGAGGAAGGATGCAGCTCACCCTCTCTGGATGTAAGATTAATCCTCAGACTGGTGCCTCCACCCTTGATTTATTCTTCTGCCTTGATAGATTGTGACACCAGCTTTCCCCTGCTGTACCCCCACTCCCCATTGCATTTCCAATTCCTCGTGTGTGTTCTGGGGTGGTAGAGAGCTGCTTTTCCTCCTGGTGACTGCGTGCCTGCTGAGGGCCCGGGTGGCAGTGACACCTCAGTGTGTCACTGACTTGCTGAGGGATGCTCTGGGCCAGGAGGACACGATGGGGCTGCAGTTGCCCAGAGCATGGAGTCAGATCTCCATGCCTGTGCCACGGTTCCAGGAGTTGTGCTGGCTAAATCTGGAACCCAGCCTCAACTTTCTGGGCCTTTCCTTCCCTCTGAGGGCTGTGGCATGTCTGCAGCAGTACCATCCCAGTTGCACTGGGATCCAGGGAGATGTCCCAGGGATTTGTTGCTCTTGAACCTCTTAAGCTGTTGACACAAACTGTTCAGGAGAGGCTATGGTGTCCCTGCAGCTGCCTCTTGTTGGGTCAGTGTTTTCCTGAGTTGCTTTTTGTTTGTTATCAGGTGGAAGTAGTTTTTTTAAGGTGCTGTGGACTGAAGTCCTCCAGTGAGTTAAAAGCTAAATCTCCCAAGGAAACTTTCAGCTAGGACCACAGTAGCAGTAAGAGCAGACAGAGCTGTGCCTCAGGCCTGGCAGGAAGGCTGGGCTTCCCTTCCTCCCTGCAGCATAAGCTGATTAAATATGGTCTGTGGGCATGAATGGGGCCTGTGCAGGGAGGTGATGATAACGTGGAATTCTGTATGGGGTATGATTTATTTTGAGGTTTTGGAAGCAGGAAGTTTACAGATGATTTCTAGGCACCCAAGACTGCTACTGCCTTCAGATGGTGGATGAAGCAAGTTCTGCTGCTGTTGTGAAATCGTGATAAGCACAGGCTCCATTTGCATTTCTTAATCATAGAAATGCACAAACATGTCCATAGTGCAGACTCCCAGGGAAGGCAGGTTCTGCAGGCAGGCTGCAGAAAAAGGGAGAGAGTAGATCGTTCATATCTTCAGGTTATTTTGTGGTATTTGAAATGCAGCACCAAAAATTATAGGAAGAACTTTTGTTTAAGAGTTTTAGCATTTCCACTCTTGCAAAGTGCATGGAACAGAGAAAAAGGCAGTCAAATGCCACCTTCTGCAAATCTCCCAGAGCCTGGATTTAGTTTTGCAGCTTTGCTTAAAGTTAGTAGTTCTTTTATCTGGAATGGATTCTGTCTTCCCAAAACAGACTGGAAGGATTTACCCATGGGATGATTTAAGTTTCTGGTTTGCTTCCTCTCTGTCACAAGATTTCCCAAGTACATTACACAAAACCTCTTTGTACTGAGGGGTCTGGGTGGGGCATTACACTGGGTAGTTGCTGTGCAGCTTTATGATCTGTTATTAGGAGACTTGGAAGGCTCTACGTGTACTCTGGGAAAAGACTGATTTAAAATCCTCTGTTGGCTTGAGGTTGTGTTTCCTTCTCCCGTGAAAGAAAGCCAGGTCCTGTGTCTCATGCAGGCTCCCCTCAGAGCTGTGTTTGTCTGAGAGCAGAATTACTGGTGGCTCCTGAAGTCAGTATTTCCTGGGAAAGAAACTGCAGCTGACAAATGTTGTTATTGCACGATAATTTACACCCTGCAAACCACTCATCAAGAGAACCATAAAATCCAAAACTTCCCGTGCAGATATTTTGCTTGAGGGCTGAAATATTGATTGTTTGAGAAAACAGAGCTTCTATTGAATAAATGTTTCTGGCTTTCACTGTTATGCCCATGTCTTAACTGGTAGTGAGCATGTGGCTGGAGAGGAGCACCCCTGCTCCCATGGGTGAGAGCAAATCCTGCAGGATGCCCTGGTGCTGATGTGTCCTGCTTCATGCAAAGCTGGTTCAGAGCTAACCTGATCTGGCACCTCCAGGAACTGCCCTTGCTCCTCCTGCCAGCTGGGAGGTTGCTCTTGCTTTCAGGATTTGCAGAACCAGCCCTGCTGCTCACCAGCACTGGTGTTATTGCAAGAAGTCTTTTCTGGGGTGAATTGTGTGGTTATACTGCAGTGGTGTGCTTCTTCTTTTGCAGAAGTCCAGGCTGTTCTCCTCTCTGACATGCTCGTCTTTCTTCAGGAGAAGGACCAGAAGTATGTCTTTGCCTCACTGGTAAGGCTTCAGCCCTTTTTTCCTCCTTACTTTTCTGTGTGAGAGACCCATAATGTTGTGTTGTGCAGCAAAGCCAGCAATTGCCTGCTAAACAACCTAATTTTCTTGCTCAGAACATTTTTGTTTGCTGAGCAGACTCCATTCTTTTTGATGGGAAAACACGTCCTCATGCCCCACCTCCCCTTCCTGCTGTGCCTTGGCACAGCTGTTAATTGGCCTTGAAAACCTGCCTGTCACTGAAAACACTTGTGCTTTGCAGTTTGTGCACACTGGAGCAGTGACTGGGCTGGGAGAGAGTGAGGGGATAATGCAAACTTTGTAAAAATGAACCTCAGCTGGAAGAAATGTCCAAGTGCACTGTGAGCTGCTGCAGGGGGCAGTGAGGTGAAATGCCAGGGCAGTAAATTCAACACAACAGCTTGAAAATAAATGAGAAATATATTTGTAATGTGCAGGAGCAAAAACATTAGGTTTGAGGGCAGGCCCCCAAAAAGGGCTGGGCACATTGACCTGCTAAAGAAAACCTGGTGCCTGATGGAGTCTGCTGGGCTGTACCTTCCAGGCATGGTCTAGACTGGCTAAACCCTGTGACCTTTCCACTCTTTGAGCATTTTGAAAGCTGATAATTTGTTATTCCAGTTCCACCAACCCTCTGCATGGGCTCAGTGCCCTACACAGGAGAAGCTGGTTTGCATCAAGTCCTGCTGGTGAACGAGATCACCCCAGCTGCAGCATGTGGTACAATGCACAAAGGGGCTGGCTCCTGTGCAGATGACACAGCAGCCTGGGGACACTGTAACCCAGCAGGCTGATGACACAGAGACCTAGCACACGGTGAACACCACCTCACACACAGGTTCTGACACAGCAGTCAGCTGTGAGCGTCTGAGAGCAACAGAGGTTTTGTGGGATTTGGAAACAAGACTTTATCCTGGAGAGAGATGGTGAAGACACTGTGTGTGAAGCAGGCTAGCAAGCTGCACCAAGTGTAAGGAGCTGTGATATTGATGACAGGAAGAGTGTGGTCAGTAGAAAATGAGATCAGAGCAAAATATGGTACAGTGTACAAAACCACAAAGTCAATTTAAAATTAATTCTTTCTTGAAATGAAATGAAGTAAAATTGCTTTTCCTGCATAACTCCTGGAGGAAAGCAAGCCCATCCCTTTTGTTTGACCCCATTTAAATGATTTTGTGTTTTTAATTAACCAATATGTTCAGAAAATGTTTGCAAACCTGAGAGATGTAGCATTATGGTTTATTGAGACCTTTTCAACGCTAGTTTGAATCTGGGAGCTAGCTCTGGTCCCCTTCCTCACCCATTTCTTTCCATCTGAAGGACCAGAGATCCACTGTGATCTCTCTGAAGAAGCTGATTGTACGAGAAGTGGCTCATGAAGAGAAGGGTTTGTTCCTGATCAGCATGGTTGGGAAGGATCCTGAGATGGTGGAAGTCCATGCCAGCTCCAAGGAAGAGCGCAACGGCTGGATACAGATCATTCAGGACACAATGCACACCATGTAAGGCACTCAGCCATTCTTGTGGGGCAGGGGGTGCACTGGGTGTGTTCCTTTAGTAATTGAGCTGTGTCTCCTGTCCAGGGATAGAGATGAAGATGAAGGAGTTCCTTGTGAGTCTGAGGTTGAGAAGAAATTGTCCGATGCGAAAGTGAGAGGACTGAAAGGTAAAATCTGCCTGGAACAGAGCTGGGGGGCCACTGTGGAAAAATATATGGGAGTTTCTTGGATTAGGTTTTGTGGTTGAAGTGTGACTTTTTTCAATCCTGCATCCAGCAAATAACTGCAGTCCTGGTTTGCAGATTGCCTTCCTTGCATTATTTATTTTCCGAGCCTGCCGTGCCAGATTGCCCAGGGCACTGTCGGGCTGCCAAGTCCAGCACATATTGTCATGCTCCACTAGATGGGGCCAATATCTCAGGAATAGCTCAGGTTTCCTTGCCAAAGCTTTTATTTTGTCTTCATCTCTGTTTTCTGTTCACCCCCACAGAACAACTTCAGCAGAAGGACAAACAGATCCTGCTCTTGCTGGAGGAGAAGACGAAGATCTTCCAGGACATGGCAGACTGTTCTGTGCAGGAGGAGACACAAGGCTCCAGGCAGCTCTTCAGAGCCTGCACAGAAGAGGCTCCAAAAGGAGAGGAAATCATGAAATCAGCAATAAATGAAGGTGAGCCAGTCACGTGGCATGTAAATTATACTAACCAACTATAATTGGTTACTATCAGTGAAGGCATCATTTCTCAAGCGCCAGTTTTTGAGGGAACATCTTCTCTTTGTCAGAATAACAAGATAAGGACAAACTCCTCCTCATGGTATTGTCTCAGGGACAGATCATGAGGATCAGGAAAGGAAGCAGGTATTGCAGAGGTGTTGAAAGAGGGCAGGGAAGTCAGCACAAATAAAACCATGCATTGAACCTGCTTTGGGGTCAGGAGCAGCATGGGATTTATCCTTGGCTGAAATTTCAACCATCCAGGCTTTTGCTATTCTTCAGTCTCAGCAAGATGTGAGGGTGGGGTTGGGTTCCAGCAGGAGCTTGTGATGCCTGCAAGGGAAAAGCAGTTCTGTTGACAAGGGCAAGGGTAGGTGGAAACTCAGGCTACTTTCCAGTATGATCTTTGGAGAGGCTAAAATTATTAAATGCTGTTGTCAGAGAACACTGAGGTTGCGTGAAGAAAGAGAGGGAGGTGTAAGGTTTTTGCAGAGCTCCAAGAGTTGGAGTTAGTGGTCAGACTGAGTTTTTGCAGGGGCAATGTGTACTGTTCACATCCTTGTCACAGAAACCGAGATTCTTTGTACACCACATAATTTCTGGCATGAGCTGAGGCAGGGATGAAAATAGCTCAGAAACCTGAGGTGGGCTTTAACAAAGACATTGCTGCTTTTTATCAGTTGAAGTGCTGCAACACCTGGTGAGCAGGAGCCTGGGCACTGCCCTTGGACAGCAGGTCAGCAGCACTGCCATGGACCAGGAGGGAGGAGTTGGCCCCATCTCACTCCCTAGAAGGGCAGAAACTTTTGGAGGATTTGACAGTCATCAGATGAACGCCTCCAAGGGTGAGTAGTTCTGTGTGTGCTCATCAGAATTTGTTAATAACACACGTCATCATATCCTCTTGCTTCAGAAGGACTTCAGCTGGTGGTTTGGGTTTCACAACTCCTCTTCAACAATAAGTGACAGATTAGAAAAGAAAGCTTATGTACAGGTGGATTGATGGTGGCTGAGAACCTGTGGCTATACAAGAGTTAAACATCTGAACTCTTCACTCCTCTCTGTGTTCTCTCCAAGTAGTACTTGCTATTTTACTTATGTGCCACATGAAAGCATTTGGCTTCTCAATAAATTAGTTTCTTCATGTTATTATTGTAATATCTACAGGTCTGTTCTTTGTTCTTCACTTTTCTTCCCAGCAGGAGCCTGATGCTGTTGCATTTACAAATGGATGTGGATATTGCTGAATCAAACACCTTTTCCCCTGTCTCTGCTCTCTGTGCATTTATGTTCCACCTACATCTGCATGTATTATTCCTCCAATTAAGTCTCTCCCAAAGAAATGCGTGACTACTTATTTCAGCTGCATACTTGGCTGCTTCCCAATGCCCTCTTTCTTTGCTCTAGTCATCAGAAACTTCCCTGTCCTCAAATTCCTTTCTCTGTGGTCTTACTCACACTCCCAATACAACCAGTTTTGCTGTGCTAGTGTCTGTCTCAGCGCTGGCATCATTGGACCTCGTCTGACCTCCTGCATTAAAGGAGCAGTGTTAGCTCCAGACAGTCAGACATGAGAACTATGTAGAGGCTTTCCCAGTTCTCCTGGAGAGCCCAAAGGCCTTGTCATCATGATGACAAATATACTCACACTGGAGGGGTTTGTTGAGGGCTGTGCCTCTCTCTGTTGCAACAATGAATGGGACAACCTCAGGCTGTGGCCCAAAATCTTAAGTTTTCTGTAGAAATACCCTCTAATTCTAATTCAGTAGTTGTAGGGTCTTGGGAGATTTTGGGAAAAGAATTCAGGGCCTATTTGTTCTGCCCAGGAGGTATGAAACCTGGCATTCTCTCCAGTTCTTGTGTTCACAACCTGTGAAACCTCGGGCAAGGCTTATAACCTGACTCCCCTTCGTTCTCCCCTCCAGCAAAGCAGAAGGGAGGAGTTTCCTCCTGCAGAGAGGTGGAAGGTCCCAGGACGTGGCGCAGGAGAGCAGGTCTGTTAGGAGGGCTGGAGGGTCAGCCTCTAACAGCAGAGCCAGCCTCGGGGGTGGGGGGAGGAGAGGGCCTTTACACAGCTGTGGTGTCCTTCACACTGCTGCAGATTCAGGTTTATGTAAAGTCTTTAAGAGTGGCAGAAGGAAAGTTGCCACTGCAGGTGTGGGTTTTCCCCATGGATGCATCTCAGCTGGCAATGGGAGTACAATAGTCTTGGCAAGAGCTAGAGGATGAAAGGTCTGTGTGACTCCTTTTGAGCAGAAGGGCAGCACAGGGGGAGGGTCAGAGCCCTCGTGTCCCCACAGGTCAGCTCAGTCTTGCTCAGGAGCACTGATATGAGCCATCCAGGGGGAAGTTAGAAAGAGAAGCCCAGTGTCCCTTTGAAGATCCAGGTATCTGATAGCTAAGGTTAATGATAAATTGTTAGCATAGAATTACACAGGGTGTTGCACAGCAGTATCTGACCCAGATGTAAATTAACTTGCACAAGAGAGGCATTGAAACTATACCTGCAATAATATACCCTGATATGATTCTGTTATCATCCTCCATCTGCTCTTATGCTGCCTCATGTCTTCTCAGCAAGTATTCTGTGGTAGTAGACAGCAGTGCAGGGGCTAGACAGAGCACCATCTAATAGCTGAATTTATCAGCACGTTCTATGAAACCAAAGTCAAGCCTAATCTAAATTCACATCCACTTTTGCTGGTAGTGCTGACGTGTTCCGTATATTTAGGGCTCAAATTCATTTAGTTAAAATGTCAAGAGCTCTGTGTCCACTTTTGTGGAACACGTGAGTTTCCTGTATTAAATTCCTCAGACTTTAGCATGTTCATCTCTGCCTTAAAATGTTGAATGACTGATGTCAGTGCTGGCTTCTTCCTTTAGGTGGAGCGAAAGATGAAGGCGATGATGCTCAGGACCTCCGGAGAACAGAGTCAGACAGCATTTTAAAGAAGGTATGCCTTGATTTGTGTGTCTGCCACCACTGAGCTCAGATTTCAGGAGTGACAGCTCTAGCCTTAAAAAAATGCCTGAAAATTTCTTGACAATTAGATACATCCTAATAAGTTAAAAATAAAATAAAATGTAAAATACTCAAAACCACTGACTTGAAAACCACTGCAATTCAGTTGTACTCCTTAATGGCACAGGTTGGCTACCATCTGTCTGCATTAAATTTGTTTAATTCTGCATTGTTATTGAAATTCTAAGGTCAGCTGCAACCTTGCACCTTTTCTTTCTGGGGATCGATCCATCACATAACTGCAAAATAATACCTAATTAACATTTTATTCTAAATGATTCTAAATGGCTTAAAAACATGCATGAATTCTCCCAAAATGGAAGGTGGAGGGGAGTGTTTAATGGATGTGTCATTAGTTCAGCTTCAGAAGACATTTGCTATGATTTTTCATTGTCCTCATATTAAATTTGTGATCTTGTCATAGGGTGGAAATGCTAATTTGATGTTCATGCTGAAAAGGGATAACGAGGTAAGAATTGATTCCATTGCTCAGCTGTTCCCTTCATTTAAGTGGCTAGAGAATTTGTCTCAATAGGTGATAATGTAGAAGAAAACACATTTAATTTGCTGAAGCACATCTAGACTTTTAAATACATTAAGCTGAACCCACTGTGTCATTTATTTGTTTAACCTTGGATGTTTAGACAGAGAATTCACTGATTGTCATCTGCTTGCCAGCAAGATGATATGTGCTGATTATAAGCAGCAAGGGTTAATTACCACCAGGATGCACAGGGCTGTATTTATTGTGCATCTGCAGACAGAGAGAGTTTAATTTTATGTTGCAGGTGCAGTGAATTGGGGCAATTAGGTTTCTATTCTCCCTTTGATACACATTCATAACTCCCAATTAGCATTAATGACAAAATGAGAAGCAGTTCTTAATACTGGCTATCACTCCACTACTGCAAATACTGAAGTGCTCTTTTTTCTTCTTCTTGAAATTAATTGTAGGTTATGAGAGATTCAGAGAAATTTTTAGCTAGGCTAAATTTAGGGATAGAGCATAACTCCAGAGTTGCTTGCTCTGTATTCAGCAACAGACCATTCATGAGGTGTTTGCATTTCTGTATTTTCAGAAAGCCTCCAAGAACACACCTTCTGCACTTGTGTTGCCTGCTGTAGTGCAGCTTTTCTGCCTGGTGGCAGTGGGTCTTGTATGGGTCAGCTGAGGGAGAAGGGTACAAATAGTCCACATCTATTTAAAGATTGATTTATTTTTTTCCTGAAATTTTTAAGTGAACTTCTGGGCTTCATCTCAATTATTCAGCTTGTTCTTGAGCAAGCTGATGTTATGGGAAATGGTTTGCAGAGGCAAACCAGGACTTCCCATGAGCTCAATGTTCCTTCTCCTGCTGCAGTGACAGCTAGGGAAGGGAGGAAGGTGATGCCAGGCACTTCTTGGAGATGTTCAAGGGATCTGTTGGTGTACTGGGGACTGATGCACTCATTGCAAGGGAAGAGTGAGGAAAAGCAGGGTGCAGAGGGATGGCTGTGCAGCTTGTCAGACCCACTGGTGGGACACAGAGCAAGAGAAGGTGCTGTCCACATACCCAGCACCCAATGAGATCTAACAGCAACGCTTCTGTTTTCTTGCAGCAGGTCCTCCAAACCATCACCAGCCTCCATAAGCTGCTCACTGCTTTGCAGGTAGGCTTAGCCCTTCATCCTGCTCCCACACACTGCTTGCCTGAGCTGCTTGTTGTGCTTTGCCCGTTGTGTCACAGCCCTGCATGGCTGGACACCCCACATTCAGCTTGCAGGCTCAGGGAATGAGCTGCTGCCCAGGGGAACCAGTGCTGGCCTGAATTTGGGAAGCTGCTGAGGGAGCTGCTTTGCCAGTGTTTTGCAGAGATAATCAAAACTCCACAACTCTTGTGAAAGTTGTACAGCCAATATGTTTATTACAGCGCTGGACACATGTGGGAATCATTCCCCTAAAATGACATGCATCCTTCTGGGGACTTCAGGTCCCTTTTTATCCCACTCTCAAATACATATGCACACAATTTCACCATAGGTTCATACATGTTCATTCTTACAAATTTCGTGTGACATTTGTCACTAGTTCTTCTTTATCAGAAAGAATTCCTAGGTCAGGCTGACCTGCTCTCACAGCAGTCTCTGTCTTTCTCTGTCACCTTCTGTCTCCCTCACCTTATCTCTGTCCTTCACTGAAGCAGTTTCCCTGAGCCTAGGTTCTGCAGTCAGGCTAAATAGCTATGTTTTCTAACCATAGAATCAATTTAAAAATGTGCATTTCACCTAAATCAAAATGGATTTCTACCCTGGAAAATTTCTACTCTGCTTCATTAGCATGCTCTGGTAACCAGGCAGCAGTGCTGGGCTGGGATCAGAAGGGGTTCACTGCAGCACCCTGGGGTTTTCAGGGATGGGAGAGGATGCTGCAGTGATCTCTGTCCCCTCTGCCAGGGCGTGGTGCTGCAGCAGGACACCTACATCGAGGACCAGAAGCTGGCTCTGAGCGAGAGGGCACCGAGCCGAGGCTCCTCCCGGCCCACCTCGCTGCTGGAGCAGGAGAAGCAGCGCAGCCTGGAGAAGCAGCGCCAGGAGCTGGCCAACCTGAAGAAGCAGCAGACGCAGCACCAGGAGGAGAGGAGGAGGAGGGAGAAGGAGTGGGAAGTGCGTGAGAAGGAGCTGGCGGAGCGTGAGGCCGAGCTGGCGCAGCGCGAGGAGCAGCTGCAGAGGCAGAGGCAGGAGCTGGAGCGCGAGCGGGAGGAGCTGCAGGTGAAGAAGGCGGCCTACCAGCTCGACCTGGAGAGGCTGCGCGCTGCCCAGAAGCAGCTGGAGAGGGAGAAGGTGCAGCTGAAGCAGGACGTGGAGAGATTTGCTCAGATGCGGCAGGAGCCTGACCACAACCAGGTAAATGATGCTGGCAGCCAGGCTCCTTGGCAAGCTAGGAACAGGGAGCTCCAGCCAACTCCTGGGTGAACTGCATGCCCCTCACAGCTGCCAGGTCTTTTGAGTAGAATCCTCCCAGAAATGGTGTTCCTATTAGAGGGAGGTTGCTGATGGTGAGGCATGCAGTGATTGTGGGTAGTATTTTTTGGAGTCCTCCTATTTTTTGGATATCTTGTTCGCCATTTAGGCTGTGAATGATGGAGCCTTAGCATAGGAAGAGCATGGCTTTGAGGAATGCATGGGTTGAGATGTGAAGGAAGACTAGTTTGGGGAGGTTTAGTCCAGCAGTGTTTAAAACTGGCTCTTCCTTTGCATAGGATGTGCAGTGCTGCTGGTTTTGCACCTCTGGAGCTGCTGAGGCATTGCCAGTTTTGGTGTTTCATGGTATATTGGGGGTGCCTGGCCAGTGAGCTCTGCCCACTTCCCTGTCTGTGTATTGGGGGATGGCAGACAGGAGGTGGCAGGCCGTCCCAGGGCGTTGACACTGCCTGATGTTGGCCTTCACCCAGGGGCTGAGCTCTGGGGAGCAGTCAGTCCTTCACAGAAACACCCTGAGTGTTGTGGGTCACCTGCCGCCTCCAGCTGTCACAAAAACCACTTGTGAAGCTGATAACTCCAGGGCAAGTTCACATGCTGACATCCATCCCCAAAAGCATTCTCAATATCCAGCAAAGAGATGGCATTGCTGTGTCCTGAAAGACCAAGCACCTGCAGTCCAGTTGTGGCTCAGTGAACAAAGGTCCCCAGCTCTGCTGAAAGAGGCTTCTGGTGACTGACTGTTCACAAGCACAAAGAAAAACTCACACACAGATCCTGGTTTGGATCTGTGAGGTTTATTCCTTTACAACTGTGCAGCAGTCTGACTGAGGAGAGCCAGCACCACTGGCAAAACATGGACTGAATTTAATCCTTGAGCCTGTTGATCATTTGTTTGTAAGTCACTAATTCTGACTGTAGTTTGCTTAGAGCTGTAGCAGAGCTAGTTTATAAATGTTGGATTGCAGAATGGGAATGATTTTCGATGCCTGAACGGCCTAATTGTGGAGCTGAGCAGTGAGTTCTGAAAAGCTCATCACCAAAGCAGGTCCTGCTCCCTCCCACCTGGCTCCTGATCAAGCCAGAAGTTTTCCAAGCAGCCAGTGAAGCTGTTCCAGCTCCAAGCACTTGCAGACAAGGGGCATGGATGCTGTGAGAGAAGCTGAGAAGTAAAATGCCTGCAAGGCCTGAGAGATTTAGGAGAAGGAAGCACCTTCTCAAAGCAGGTATCTGACTGACATTGCAGAGCTATTAATAGAGTGTTCAGTCAAGCTTTGTTGGGCTTGTTTTGATCTTCCCTTTGAATGTGCAAGCTCAATTACATTCTGAGACAGCCGTTAGGGGAAAAAAAAATCAGGAAAAATGCTTTTGCTTTCATCTTTTGCTTGGGAAGGCTTTCTTTGACACATGGGGCTGCTGTGCCGTGTGCTGGCGTTCCCTTCCCAGAGAGGCACGCTGCTCCTTGGCCTCCTGCCACCATCTGTGTGTGCAAACCATGCAGGGTGAGTCTTGCTATTGAGATCTTAGAGAATATTTGCCCTTGGCTTGTTGATACATAGCAGAATGCATGTAGGAGCAAAAGATAGTGGAGTGTTACTCTTTTCGTGTCTCATATTTTCATCTTGAACAGAGAGGGCTTTTCTCTCTTTACTTTGCCTGGATGGGAAGGTTGTTTTACCTGGTGAATGGGCTGGATGTTCACCCCTGAGTGGTCTGGAACACCCCTTTTCTATCCTGTTTCATGAAACACTTTTTCTTCCTAGGTTTCAAATCTACATGAGAAACTTGCCAGAGTCTCCTCCCAGTCCAGCATTGACGAGTCCTCCATGCAGAAGAACCCTTCCCTTCCTAAACAAGGGCACTTTGATGCAGAACTGTCTGTCTCCCCCAAAAGGAACAGTCTTTCAAGGACACACAAAGAGAAAAGCACTTTCCATTTGCTTAGCACAACAAACCAGACTAACAAGGCAGCTGAGGAGCAGACCCAGATGCCTACTCGCCTCTTCAGTTTAGCCAAACCAAAGGAGAAGAAGGAAAAGAAGAAGAAGGGCAGGGGACATCGCTCCCAGCAGTCTGGTGAGTGTCAGGGGAGCTCACAGGTGTTTGTTCAGGGTTGGTAAGCTGGCTGTTTTCCTACAGCCAGTGAACTTTTGTGGAGGCCACAAAATCTGGCTTGAAATGAGGATGATGACACAGGGATGGGGAAGAGCAGCTGTGTTGAGTGGATTTCTCAGCCTGAAGTGATCTTCCGTGGATGTTTCTGCCTGTTCTGCAGCCCCTGGGGTTGTCAGAGGGACACACATTCTTCTCATTGTTTCTACCCTTCCCATCCCATGCTGAGCAGCCTCCATGGGCTGGATCTCTGCTTCAAGGAGAAAATACTCTGCTTCAGTGTCCGTGCTTTCAGAAGGAGCTGCTGCTGGGATGCTCTTGGCTCTTGCAGCTCCTGAGGCATTGATGTCTGCTTTAGCTCTGTGGCAGTTTGGAAATGATACCCACAAGCCTTGTGCTGGCCTCTCCCCTCAAGCTGGTCTGTTTTGTCTCTTGATCTGAAACAAAAACATACAGGGTTTTTGGTTTTGTTTTTTTTTTTTTGGTTTTTTTTTTTTGGTCTGATAGTTTTGCATCCCCTTAGGACTCAGAGCTGCACCTCAAACCTCTGACCCACATGAAATTTGATCACATGCCCTCGGATGACCGCTTTCATTCATGCTAGCTCACTGATGTTTTCCAGCTTGTGCACAGGAAATCTCACCCATTACAAGGTGTAATTTCATGGTAGCTCAACAGGGACCTGAATATCTTTTAAGGGGCCTGGTGGATTTGGCAGACAATGGGATGTCTGTTCACACAGAGCCCCACTCTGCCTGCTGTGTCCCTCTGTTCCCATAGTGATTCCCACATGCTGTTTTTACAGATTCTCACTCGTCAGAAGCACCTGCAGAGGGTGAGGAGATCTTCTGCTGAGCATGGACTGTTCCAGTGGTGGCACTGGCACCGTGGACATCCTGCCTGTGACACAGCCCGCGGCTGGTGCCTGCGCTGGACGAGCATCTGGAGGTTTTAAACAAAGAAAACAGTTCTGAAGTCTGCTAAGTGGTGGATAAGGGCCTCTCTCCTGTGGTTCTAGGTGAATTCTCCCTGCAGAGGCTGTGCATTTCCCTGTGCAAACCTGGGGTCAAATGGATTGGGATAGATGCTTTCTGTCTCTTCTTACTGCTAAAGGATGAGAAAACATAGCCTTAAGGGGTCTGTGCCTTCAAATTCCCCTTTTCTGGGGAAAAGAACCAAAACCAAGCATTTAGCAAAAGATTAGGACTCTACAAATGGTGCGTACACACTGGCATATATAGATATCCTGTATATGTACATCTATGAATCCACTGGGATATGCTTACAGTCCCTACAGCCAAGGTCCACCCGTGGGCATGGATGATACCTGAGGACTTTCAGGGATGTGTAGATATTAAATATCTTGCCCTTACTGCTCCTGCTGTAACACAGTGACCTGCACACCCCTTTTGTGCTGATGGGACAGGGGATGTTTGGTTTCAGAAGGGTGCATTACACCAGGAAGCAGTAACAGCATTCAGAAGCAACAACTCAGAGGATAAAAATTAAAATTTAAAATCATTCTGAATGATTTCTGTGGGGCAGAGGAATCAAATGTCAAACTGTTTCTAGAGTCAAGCAGAACATTATTGGGTAGATTTAAAATGCCTCAGAAAAGAGCATTTTGGTAGGCTGGTAAGGCAGTCCCAGGAGCCAGAACAGGCTGTTCAAATGGAAACAACAGTAAGCAACATTTTTTTTTACACAATCTGTTTGAGCTCCAGCTCACTCCCTCCCATCCCCAAAGTAAAAATTATGTTTTTGCCAGAATAGAGCTCTCCAGTTGCATTTGACATCCCCATACAAGGCTAATGACTGAGGGGGGGTGGCTAAAAATCTGCTTTTATGCATCTTTGTTCAGTTCTTTGTGTTTTTCTTAGCCTGCTTTTTGTGCTGCTGTTGGGCTTCTGTGTGTCTGGATTTTCCCACTTGCCCTGCTGGTTTCTGAGGCAGAGTGAGAGCAGCAGTGTCTGAGCAGGTCAGTGAGACAGGGCAGGCTCCTGGGAGGTGGCTCCTGTCCCTGTGGCTGTGCAATACCGGGCACTTGGGAACCATTTCTGGGGAGAAAAAGGCTCTGATGGACAAACCCCCTGTGGGACAGGTCCGGAGGCCAGCGTGATGTGTCCCCATGAACTCTGGGGTGGTGTCTGTGCAGAACAGGAAGGTCCAAGGGCAGCTCTTGCTGTGCCAGCTGTGGGGTGTCTGCAGAGTTGAGGAATATAGGCATGTGTTCCGTGGGGGAGGAGAAATGCAACAAGATATTCTTTTCTCAAAAATCACCTTTCTTCCAAACCCTGTCAGGCGAATTACCCAAGTGGATTTGTAAATGGTTACCAGCTTCAAAATAGGTCAAGGTTTTGCTCAAGAGTTTGAAGCTGTCATGTACATTTCCTATCCTACTAGTTTGTTATTTTTTTTCTTTGAAATGACAAATAATTTCTCTTCTTGTACTATTGTTTGATTTCAGTTTGCTCTCAGGCTTGTCATGAGCTGGTGACCCACAGCAATTTTCAGAGTTAGTGCTGATGAGTATCAGCAGCATTGATGGTGAGGTGGATGCTTGGGCTGGGCTGTCTTGGTGCAGGAACCCTGCTTGTTTGGAAGCTCTCTACACTATTAAAACTCAAAAGAAAAAGAGAAAAAAATAGAAAGGAAAAAGGGTTGAGATTTATTTTTATTTTGGTTTTTTTTAACTCTTATTTGGTGCTTGTTCTTAATTGCAAGCAGGGCTTGCAAAAATATTTATCTTTCATTTTATCTGAAAGAGTTTTTTTAAAAAGTTTACTTGGTTTTATTTTTTTATTTCTTTTTGCTTTTGTTTGGGGAATAGTTTGAGGGGTTTTTTCTCTTTCCCCCCCTTTATTTTTTTTGTTTGTTTATCTGTTCTGTTTTCTTACCAAAAGATTGGTAAACCAAACATTCTCATCTCCCTGTTTCCTACAAACCATGGGGCTGGGCAGTGCTGCATTGCAGCTCATTCCATGCCCAAAATCACACAATTTTTAGCTGAGAGCTTTCTTCAAGGCAGAGCATCTTCAGGCCAAAAAAAGTCTGGAAGAAGACAACAATGACTTCAGACGAGGCTACTCCTGTCAGTCAGTTTCCATGTTGAAACGTTTTGGTTAGGTTTTCTCATTCCCTTTGGAGGCAAAGGAAAAAGCAAAGCATAGAGTGCTTTGCAGTGTAATTGCTCTCCAGGACCTGAGGGGTGCTGAAGGAGGCACGTGCTGGTGGTGTGGAGTTACCTTTTTCATAAGAAAACCACCAACTTCACAAAGTAACTTCTGCCCTGCTGTTCATACATCTGCAAACACGAATGGGCTGAGATGAAATATCTGGAAACCAAAGCTCATATGCTGTTGTGTGAGCAGAGATCAGGGCACTGGTACCTCTGAGTTCCCTCAGTCTGGAACAGCCTTTGCCACTATGAACTTCTCAGTTTATCCCTCTGTCTTTTCCCCAGTCCCAGCGCATGCTGTATTCACAGCATAGCAGTGTCCCATGGCTCTGAGAAGGGCACCAAAAAGCAGATGAGTGACCCAGGGCAGCAGGGTTGACTCTGCCTGGCTTCACCATCTTTCCTGACCTGTGCAAATCAAAAAGAGCATTCAGTGCCTGAAGTGCCAATACTATTGGCTAAGTGATCTCCCAAGGTCCCTGTGGTTCCTTGACAGAAACCACAGGTGTGAGTCAGAAACACACTGACCAGAAATCCTGTGTACAAAGCTGTTTGTGTCTTAAATTCTGGTGGACAGACCTTTGTCCCTGGAGGATGGCTGTTACTCTATGATTCACTTTTTTGGAATGAAGCCTCTCCTCCCACACTGCTTCCTCCTTCTTTCACCTTTAGGAAGGTAAGGGCTTGTTTTTATCTCTTTAGCCTTTTATTTTTCCCATCTCAGTTTTTCTTTGGAAAGCCTTGGCATAGATTCCCAGAGTCAGATTGCTGCTCTGATCCCTGAAGGTTGTCTAGCATTGTCTGCTAGAGTATTGTCCCAGCTTGACAGCACCTAAACCTTTCCTCTTCCTGGCCTTAAAATTGCATTTGCTCCAGTTCCATGCCTGGCATCCATCCTGCAGTTGTTGAAAGCTTGTTATTTCTACAGCCCAACCTGCTGCCAGTCCCTAGATCCCATTTGGAGCACCCAAACCATCTTGTTTTGCATGAGGTTCCTGGAACTCAGAGTAGGTTCAAAAACATATGTTTGAAGCCTGTGTTGTTGGAGGAGAAGAGGATCCTGTGAGGGCTCTTGGAGCTGTTTGTGCTGATGTTTTTTGGAGGGCAGAAATCAGATTTGGTTTTCTTGGGCTTTTCTCGGCCTGGTCTTTGCCACTGCCCAACAGGAGGGGTTTCAGTGTCCAGGGAAAGTGAGAGTGTGGGCTCAGACAGGTTCAGGAGTGGCCAGCATTAGCTGGGGGTGCCAGAACACCCAGCAGCAGAGAGTAGCTGTAGCAAAGGGTGGGAGACTCCATGGGGCTGGGTGAGCTTGCCCTTAGATTCCTTTAAATGATCATCTCAACACATAACTTGATGTCAGTTTGATGCCATAAAGCACTTTAATGGAACTGGTCTTGCCCCCTTTAATTATGGTTATTTGAAGACAATCAGTTTTGCCATTGCTTCCCCCTCTGTATCCCCAGCAAAATCAGAGCTTCAAGTAGGCGTGTTCCTGGTTTGGTTTGGCTTTTCCCCCAGAGGGGAGGAAGGGCTAAGCTTTTTGTATTATTTTTAGACCAAAGTGGGTGTGAACTGTCTAATCTACAGTCCCACTGCAGATAGGTTAAGTGGCAGGACAAGAGAACTGGCTTCTGTTGGCTCAGGTACATCCCCCAGGAGAGCTTCACCATCACCTTCCTCAGGGCAGGTAGGGAAGCAGCCCCCACAGTGGTTTTCCCTCCATCTCCTTTTCCTTGGAGAAACTCAGAGTGAAGGAGATGTGAGGGGATGCATCCAAATAAGTGAGGCCCTTTCCATGCACCAAGGTGTTTACTGTCCACTGTTCACCTCCCTGGGACAGGAGCTGCCATCCCCACTGAGGGTGGACTCTTCCTTCCCTCTGGAGGTGTGGCAGCACAGTGATGCCATCAGCTTGTGTGGGTTTGCATCCAGAGAGTCCAATCACCTTTGCACCTTCCCTTGAGTCACTAGGAGACATCACAGCTGTTGCTGAAACACCCAATTCCAGTCCTTCCACATGCCACCTAGTCAGAAGATGTTCTTCAGGTGCCAAATCCCAAGGAAGCTGTCTAGGATATCTATGGCATGGAGCAAGGGAGGACTGGGCAGGGGACACAGGAGAGTATCTGCTAAAATCCCACAAAACATTCCTTGTTAACCAGAACTCTGGAAATTATTGTGCCTGCTGGCCAGGTTTGGGAATTTATCATGATTTAGGGCACCCCTTTAAATAAAAAAACCTCCCCTGCTGCTCATAACTCTTGCCTCATTTGTCAGAAGGGGCAGCAATCCACAATTCTTCATTGGTGATACAGCTAATTTTTAAATATAGGCGAGCTGAACTGGCCAAATCTCCTACACCTTGTGCTCTTCAGTCATGCGAAGTGTAACACCACCTCCCTTCACACCTGCATTTCCAGGACTCTGTGCCCTTTCCTTCCACATGCATTTCACTGACACTGATGCTTTGCCCAAATATAGTTCAGCTTCCATTGCTAGGGGGGAGGGGGGAACAGGATAACACTCACTGCTTTGCATACAGCTATGAGCTTTGTATGTATTTAAGCTGTCTATAGGTATCCATCCTTTCCATGCTGTAAAGTAATGCTACTATTTTCTTTATCAATATTAAACACTGCCTCAAGAAAAAAATGAAATAAAAATCTCTGTCCAGTTCAGTTCGCCTATGGTTAAAGTTTAGCCTGGTGTTTATTTTGTACTAATATGGAATGCACTTGAGTAATTCCCAGAACATTGAGGTGTATTGTAATAACCTGATATACCTCTGTTTTTGGTTTGTTTCTTATTAAAAAAAAAGGAAAAAAAAAAGCTTTGCGTTTTCATGTTGAACCTGTAAAGAAAAAAATTTGGGAAAAAAGGATTTTTAAACAAGAGGGTGAAACCTAATTGCTGTATGTTAATTTGTAATTATGTAAAAAGTGAGCAGATTGTTGACTGTAAAATTCTTCAGTTTTTCTGTAACTTGCCAGAACCAACAAAGTTTTGTAACAAGCTTTTATTTATCTTCCTTTTTAGTTATCAGTATCAACCTCTTGTAAAGTCATTCTTCCTCTAAATAAATTTGATTTTAAGTCTTGAGTTTTCTGCCTGATTTATTCCCACACCTCTGGTATTTTTGCTGATGACTTTTTTGCACCAAGGCTGAATGAAGAGCCTTAACCTCCACCTGTAATCAAATGTTTGTGTTGCCTTTATCCTCCCCATTCCAGTTTGAACCCACTGGACTCTTTATTTTCCTTCCCTTACAAGATTTGGATTTTACTGAAGGCCAGATGGCTCTGTAATATTCCTTGGGTTTTCCTCCTCCCCACACGCAGAAGGGGAGGTGGCACAGAGTTCCTGTAAGCCCCTAACACACAGCTCAGTGTCTTTAATAAATCCTAGAGACAGAAGGTTTTGGTTCTTTCGGCTTAGAGAACCAGAGATGCTGCATTTCATCACAGCACAGGGCCCAGGATGCTGTGTGGTTTAGGTGTTCCCTTGTCTCCTGCAAGAAGAGACCCATCAGAAATGCTGTTCTGGGGAGGTGTTGTAAGGAAGAAAAGTCTTCCCTGTGAGGGTGGTGAGGCACTGGAGCAGGTGCCCAGAGAAGCTGAGGATGCCCCAGCACTGGAAGTGTTCAAGGCCAGGTCAGACATGGCTTGGAGCAACCTGGTCTAGTGGAAAATTCCTTGCCTGTGGCAGGGGTGGTGGAAAAACGATCTTTTAAGTTCCCTTCCAACCCAAAGTATTCTGTGATTCCATGATAAGGTACATGGTGTTCCCAGTGCCTGCAGGCATGGGTCCAGGCAGGAGAGGGTGCCAGAAGTACAGAGCCATGACAATGAGGAGTCATGGAGGACCTCAGTGGGGTTTCCCCAAAACCATTTTCTGCTGGATCATAGACGTGATCACTGCTGGCCCTGTCCTGCCAGTCCTGCACAGGAGGAACTCCAGCATCCTCTCCCCAGGCAGGAGAAGCAGCCCCATGTATTGATTTTGAGGCAGAGGAATTGCTTCATTTCCATTTGTTACTCCACTTGTCTTCAGGGGTATGGTTGGGAAGGGGAAAATATCACTTGTGGAGTATCAGAATAACCTGAGTTGGAAGGGACCCACAAAAAGCACCAAGTTTGACTGGGAAGGAGAAAGGACTGCTTGAGGAGACTCAGAAATGTATTCATAGAATCAGGATAACCTGAGTTGGAAGGGACCCACAAAAAGCTGCTGAGCAGGCACAAGACAGTCCCAAGTATCAAGTATTGATCAAAGCTCTGGGCTGCCAGCTGCTTGGGGTGTTGTGCTGTTCCTCAGCAGGTGTCAGGGCACGCCAGCCCCGTTAGGCAGCAGTGCACTCCCTGCCTGGTATTTCCCCCTGCTCTCAGCTGTGTTGCACATGCTGTTCTGAAAGCCTGACTCAGGTCAGTGTACCTGAAGCTACACCCAGTCACGCAGCACTTGCTCCAAGACAGGCAACCCCTGGGTGTGAGACAGGAGATGAAAGAGTTCGTTTATCTTCAGTCCTGCTTTTATTTGCATTCCCAGGCGTCCCAGCTCACCTATTTACTGAAGTTGAATAAAAGCCATCGCCCGAACTGTCGGCTCCTGGGTATAGCTTTTAAAAAGCACGTTTTCCTGTGGCCCCTCTTGGCTCTGCAGCCTGGATGTCTGACAAAAGCACCCCTTGGGGCACCCCTTTGCATTGCTGCAGTAAAACAGCAGCTGCTGCAGCTGCTGGGAATGGGAGATGCTGCTCTGATAGAACAGGCATTGGTCACGGGAGATGGGACAGCACGTTTACTGATCACAAACCACATGGAGAAAATCAAATCCTTTCTGAATCAATCTCCTGCCAGGGAAAGGAAGGGATGCAGAGCTAACTAGGCAGCCTGGTCCTGCACAGTGCACTCCAGACCCCCGTTTCCACTGGCCAGGGGAAGTCTGGGCAGACAATACAAATTGCCTTTGGCACAGGAGGAAGCAAAGGGCCCTGCTGTTCCAGGACACCTCCATATATTAATCTGACTGTCCTTAACCAGCTTTCCACAGTTTCATATGCTCAAAATTTCCATGCTCTGAGCCATTACAGCTAAGACAATGAAATGGATATTCTCTCCAGACCACAGGGATTAATCAATTTAGATGGTCCCAAGAAAGAGTGATGGGTTTCTGAGCATCCCAACTTTCTTGCCCAGCGTTTCCTTGGCTCCCAAATTTAGAGCAAAATATCTCTGTGGCTTTGTTGGATGTGGTTGTTTTTTCACTGGCTCATTGACTAAAAGGGATCATACAGGATCCTTAGAATGGGATGAGCCTCTAAAAGGAGCATTGGCAGGCACAGGAGAGGCTCTTTGGAAATTTGGTTTAGTGATACCTTACACATTTGCATTTCCCCTTCCCTGCCCTTGCTGGGTTCAGTCCTGGCACTGCCTTGAGGGAGAGAAACTGGAGGTCTGGCAGGACACAGGTGCAAGCTGGGCTGGGGCTTGCAGACAGGCCACTCATTCATGGAGGGTTTATTAAGAGAAGGAAAGGCAAAACCCTAATTAGTGCAGTGAGTGAGTGAGATGCCTTGTGATCAGATACAAGGTGAATGGTAAAGTAATGACTTACCTTTGCCATTGAAGGCACCTGGGGCTTGTTAATTTGCTACAGGAATGTTAAATATGGCAAATGTCTTGAATTTTAGGAGGTTGAATAATGTAAAAATTAAGTAGAAAATAATATTTGACACTAACAACTGATATGAGCACCCCAAACTCTCTCAATGATGGGCAGACAGTGGGTGTTCTTGTGTCTCCCCTAAAGCTGCCTTCACACCTCTTGAATCTGCCCCAAACCAGGCTTTGCTCTCCTGCCTGTATTCCAAGGATGCCCAAGGGTTCCCAAGGGATGCTTAAGGGTTCCCAAGGATTCCCAAGGGTGCAGGTTCAGGTTGGGCTCCCCCAGCCCCACTCTCCCTGCACTCTGGAGCTGCTCTCTGTGCCAGTACAGAGGGCATTTGTTTCCAGTCCCTTTGTGGCCCATCCCTTGCACAGATGCAGCTCAGCTGACAATTCCCAATCCCCCCTGCCCTCTCCCCACAGCCTGGCGTCTCTCCCTCTGGCGTCTCCAGATGCTCTTTCTTTCCCCTCTCCTTTCACCAAAGGGCTGCTTCTCACCAGCCACATCTTCCCAGCGAGCCTAATTAGACAGGAGCCTAATTAGAGCCAAGCAGGAGGGGTGAGTCATTAGCGGAGCCCTGTGGGAAGGCCGGGAGCAGCCGCGATCCCGGCGGGGCGGCGGCGTGGGCTGAGGGGCCGCAGGCAGCGGGAGCTCTGCTGGGTGCTGGGAAGCAGCCACGGGGAAGCAGCTCCTGTTTGTGTGTGCGTGTGTAATTCCTCCAGACATGACCCAGAAATGGAGGGAAGGCTGTTTACCCTCCTCCCTGCACCTGCCGGGGAGCTGAGCAGGCCCCAATGCTGCTGGGCAGGCCTCAGGGCAAGGGGGTGGCCGTCCATCCCACCCAGCCAGGGAAGGCAGAAAGCAAAAGGGCTTTTCCTGGTGGCCCTTAGGCTTTTTTCTCCTTGTTTGGTTTCTACTCATCCCTTTTAACAACCAGCTATGCCCATGATGGAGTGCAGCCAGCATCCTGGGGACTGGCTGCGTGCTGGGGCTGCAGGGAGAAGGAGCCTTGCTACCATAGAAAACAAAAGTGATGGCAGCAGAAAAAGGCAGAATTAAAATGTTTGTTTGGGATAAACCCACAGGACTGGGGATAGGTATGATGCCAGGAATGAGAGACAGGTCTTTCTATCAGCCATTAAATCACATTGTGGCTGTGAGTGCTTCTTCACAAGCACAAGTTGTGCCATCCTGGCCTGGTCAGGGCACTGTGCTCCCCAGCCTCTGCTGGGAAAGGAGAGCTTCCCAGGAGAGACAGAACTGAAAACCCACAAATTATTTGATTCCTGAGCTCTGTAGTCCTCAGAGACTGTCAGGAAGAATGAAAGGACAGGTTGAGTAGCCAGGATCACTCTTCTTGAACCCTTCCCCCAAATTCATTTGGTGGGGGACACACAAACACAGAGGGCGCCCTGTCTGTGAGCGGCAGCCCTCAGGGGTGCAGCCTGTGCTGGGGAGAGGGAAGTGAGATGTCCAGGCACTGACAGCATGAAAGCCAGGCTTTTTCCACCTAATTGGATCTGTTATTCAGCTGAGAAACACTGAATGGATTGGGCTCCGAGCTCGCAGTTCCAGTGAGGAAGTCGGGACGTTGTGGCAAAGTAGGTCACAGTGCTGCAAACCAGGGTGATGGCTCTGCACAACAGCCAAGGATGTTAAATAAGGAGGTGGTGAAATGCAAAGAAAAGGGAGACTGTGAGGAAGGAAGAATAAATGAGCTCAGCCTTGGCTATTCATTCCCACTGGGAGTGAGTGCCTGCTTCTGGCTCCCACCTTGGGCCCCCAGCACTGCTGCCTGTGCCTGCAGGGCGCAGGGATCCTGTTCTGCACTGCAGCAAGAGGGACTGGGCCCTGTTTAAACTCCTTGTTGGTTGTGGGGAGGTGCAGGCAAGGGTTTCTCCAGCTCTTGCAAGCTTAACTCAAACACTGCTTACAGAGCAGCATTTCCATGCATGGCATTTTGTGAGCCTGGACCATCTTCAGAGATTAAAACCTTGTTTGGTTTACCCTAAGGGAAAGGGTGCAGGGGAAACAGGAAAACAATTCCAGGTGGGATATATTGCAAGGACAATCTGCAATGCTGGGGCATTGATTAACGTGCAGAAGATGACAAGCCATGGACACGAGGAGTTAGTGCTCAGTATGGACATGGAGGAATTTGAAAATTTGTTGGATAGCTGGAAAAAAGTGCTCCTCTTCTCCAATTATGTGTTCAAATACCAGAGTCAGCCTCTGGATGGATGTGGGGCTCCCTCAGACACCAGAGCTATTAAATCACCAGCTACTCTGCTTTTAATTGACTCTCATGACAAAAGAAGTGGGCTCAGATGATAATTCCCTGCAGGGCTTCATTGCAAAGCAGTATTATTTCAAGGGCAGCTGGGGTCAGGCTGGGAAAATGCATATTTAAAACCCAGTAAGGCACTATGAGTTTCATTTAAAGAAGACACAGAAGTATCAGCCTTTTACATCCAGGGACATCCAGCATGCTCAGGCCCTGGGGAAGGAGGTGTGATCATGCCGGCTGCCTGCCTGGTTCCACCTCCAAGCATCTCCCTGCCCTTTCCTCACAGGTATTTTTTGGAGTGAGAAGTGCCCCGTTACTGAGCTGGGGAACTCAGAGAGAGCTCATGGGCAGGCTCCAGCCAGGGCCACAGGGTGGGAGGAAAGGAGCTCTGTCCTGACCCAGTTCTGCTGTAGGATTGGGCCCTGCAAAACAAAGGAGGTGTGGGATGAGCCCCCCTGCTCCTGCAGGGATCTCCTGGCACTCCATGGGGAAGATGTCTGAGCTCCTGACACCCCACAGCGAGGGCTGGCTACAGAGTGAGGGTTTGTTTCCCGGGAGCCTGGGAACACACAACTCCAGCACCACCACCAGACAGGACTCTTTCCTAAGAGCTCACTCCCAGACAAAGCTGAGCTTGACCTGCTGAGATGGCAAAAAAGCTCTTTTAAAAAGGAAAACAAATCACATTTACATTTCTACCCCTGCACCTCCCATTTAAATGCCAGCCCAGCTCTGGCTGTAGCTTTTTTCTGTTACATCCACTTCTATCTCCTGCTCCCCTCTTATTCTGTTGCTGCTAACCAAGAAACCTTTGTATTTCTCATTACTTCTAATTCCATAGCAACAGGTCGCTGCTGTCACAGCAGCTGCTGATTGCTTTTGAATTGTCTCTCAGGCAAGCTCCAGAATAAATACAAAAGAGCAGGTCCCTGCATGGCTCATATCAAAGCAAGCCTATTGCAAAGCCTCCCCAGCTGCTATTTAAAGTCCCAGAGTCGCATATGAAACCTGAATCAACAAAACTATAGGGGATTTCATTCACCTCCCCCCTCCTATTTTCCCCTTCTCCTGCTCATCAAACAGTAATTTCTACCCTGAATTGGTTTCCCAAAGGGGTCTTTAATGAGCTTTTTCTATGGAGCCTTACACTCATATCTACCCAGCTCACGTCAGCTAATGCTGCTGCCCACCCAGCTCCAGCAGGCAAGGGGACAGGTTCCCTGTCTCCTTTGCTGTCAGAAATTCAGGCTCCAAATCCCTTTGAGACCCTGTATAACACCCATAGAAGTTTTGCTTCCCAAGCCCAACAGCCCCTGCTACAAGAGCAGAAGGCAAATACAAATTTGCCTGGTGCCGATTCGCTGCTCTGAGCAATCTCAGCCCTGAGCACAGCTGGAGCTGCTGGTCTTGTAGGGAGGGAAAACCCTCCCAGAGTGTTCCCAGAGCAGGGCTGGATCTCCCCGTGCCTCTGTGTGCTCCTCTGGGATGGGGAGAGATGCACATGGAAGAGGAGCGTGGAAAGGAGCTCCAGCTGGAAAGCGCATCTCTCCTGTCACAAGGCCCCTTTCTTGGGAGCTGCAGCAGCCAAGAGAAGGCAAATAAGGAAAACAGAAGCATGAATTCTTCTTGTCTTCCTTAGAAATTACTGGCTTTCCCTGCAGGAGTATGGCTGTGTCTGCACTGGGCCCCTCAACCTATTTGGCAGGTGTTCTTAGCACTGCAGACTTGCAAGTTCTCCTGAAACCATGGCACGGACGAGCTGAGTGAGAACAGCTGTAGAACAGAGAGCCACATGATGTCCTCAGGACATGAGGAGCCCTGGATTTAATTCCCAGATCTACCATTAACCTTGGACAAGACACTTGACATTGTGCCTCAGTTTCCCAAGCACTGAAGCAATAATAATTACAGCTGGGCTGGTTGCTTTGGAGGCTGTTTGTGAACCACCCCACAGAGTGCCAACCCTGTTATTAGTCCTCGGCCCTGTTATTAGACCTAAATCCAACTTCTGAATGAAGACTCCTGTGAAAAACACACAAACAGTTTCCCAGATCATCATTTTTATTAAAGTTCACAAGCAGCTGAAGGGAAAAAAAAAAAAAAAAAAGCTTAGAAGATGTAAATAAACATCATGGCAGATTGGTGGTGCGGAACGTGTGTGGTTCCCGGCAGCGACGGCACCCGCTGCTCCGAAAAGACCTCTGCTGTTTGAAGCTGTGTCAAGGCTTTTCATGGCATTGCATCATTCAGCTGGCCAGGCTGCAGCCCAGCCTCATCCAGGGGCGAGAGGAGAGCCTGGAGAAGCTGGAGATGTGCTGAGCAGGGAAGCAGGATGCTGGGGCAGAGCAGGACCAGTCCTCGGCAGTGGCCGGTCAGGAGCTGCATCCCTGTACTGACAGCCTGAGATCCACGCGCCTTCCTCCACAGCAAAACGAGGAATGGCTCGGGCTGACAGCTCTTGGATGCATAATCCCAAACACAGTTGGCAGCCAGCGTGCGTGGATAACCTGGGGCAGCCTCAGCCCAAGCGCTGGCAGGCAGCACGCCGTCAGAAATGCTCACATCTCTCCAAGGGGAAGTCAGGCTGTGGGGAGCAGCAGGAAGGAGGGGGATCCCTCCCCAGCCCACCCTGCAATGCTACCCTAATCCTCTTGCTCTCTGGCCTTGCTGGAGCCAAGGTGCCCCTTCCCAAGCGCTCCCCACTGCTCCCCTTTTTCTGCTCCTTTGCCAGTGAGAGCCTCACCCACGCACAGGGAAGCTCAGCAGACCGGCTCTGAGCACGCAGTGGGCTTTATCTGGGGAATATCTCAGCAGTGGTGCTGCTGCCTTGGCACACTAACAGAGCCCTGTGCTCTTCCCAGCAGCTGTGTGTGGGGAGCTACCCGGCTTCTGACCAAATCACAGCAGCAAGGAAAGGAGGGGGAAAAATTTAAAAGGCCCAAACTACAACCCAAAAGGCATCTGCCCTGTTTTGTCACAGTACGTGGTGATGCTGGCAGCCATCCCGAGCTCCTACGTTTTAATATTTCAATAGCCATTGCTTCCATGAAATGGCCAGAGGATGGGGAGAGCCAGGTGCTCTCACCTTGTTCCCTTTAACAAACACTTCCAAGTCATCTGAGCAGAAGCACTGCCAATGGCAAGTTCACTGCCTTAGAGAAAAACATATTAACATCTCTTAACCCCCCAAATTGAGTAACAAGAAGGGCTATCCAGCCATGTTTGCTGAGGGATGCAGCCTCCATCTCCCCAACCCTATTTGTCCATGGGAGCCCACAAGCCATCCCTGTGCCCAGCCTGGCAAGGCAGTGCTCTGGACTCCATCCCTGCAGAGTGGCCAGTGAGCAGTGGTGGGGCTGGGCAGCCCTTGGTGACCCCTGGTATGATGCAGGCAGGAGCTGTGCCTCCCATCCTGGTGCCAGGAAGGGATGTGGAAGCTGCCTCGGAGTCCTGTGCAGGAGGACAGGAGGCTCTCGGTCACTGTGCTGGCTCCAGCCACAGGAGAGGGGACATGGATGTGACTCTGGCATCTGGGGAAGGAAAGAGAAAGCTCATTAACTGGTGTGGTGCTCAGCTCAGCCCACACAGGGCACTCACCCCAACTCCCTGAGGTGGAAAGCAGCTGGTTCCTTTAGGAGTTGGGGTGTCCTTTGCTTGTGCAGGATAGGAGAGGGGCTTCAGCTGGGGAGGGCTCAGAGCCACATACCAAACTTCAGTGGACATGATAAGGGAATGAAACATTGAGGGAAAAGTTTTCACTTTTTTTATTTTTTTTTAGGGCAAGGAGGAAGGCCCAAAAACTGGAACAGACAAAACAAAAAGACCCTTTTTCTCTTTTTCCACAAGTTCCTCCAAAAACATCCGTATCACTGACATTTCCAAGGGGTTGATTAATACAGTCTGGGGCCAAGCTCAGACTGCACATGTTTCCATCTGCCCAGGGTTAGGAAAAGCCTGATTTTCATCGACTTTCCTCCCCAGGCCAGCCACTCCCTTCCAACATTGCCTGATAAACTGGCTTCAGAGACAACCAGCCACTTGGAAAGAGCAGCAGCGGCAGAAAAACTGCAATCCCTGTTTATCCGGCCTCGCTATTATACACATGCAAATGGGTTTCCCTAGGAGCCACTGGGAGAGAAACCAGCTGTGACTCTGTTCCAGGAATTCCAGCAGGTTGCAAGCAACCACCCACCCCAGCAGCATGCAGGTGAGCAGCAGTCTCTAGGAGCCAGGAGATATCCTGAGTTTTTTTGGGGCTTGGCATGGGAAGGTGCCTTTCTGTGAGCAGGGCTCTGGATGGAGCTGGGAATGATGCATGCTGCAAGGAAGGCAGCCACACCAATGTCTTTGCAAAAAAGGCTTGTTATCTAAGCTGTAATATAATAACCAGGAAAAGCCATGGAACTGACCCAATTCCTGGGGAGTGTGGTATTGGAATACAGCTCAGGGCCTGGCATACAGCCTAAATCTTTGCAGGAGCTCTGGGGCCAAAGTTCAGATTTCAGGTGCCAGAACAGCCTCAAAACCTTTCAGCCTCAATCACTCAGTGCCCACCCAAAGGCAGGCACCAGCTGCTGGTGGCATCCTCAGCTCTCACAGGAGCTTAGCACACACCAAAGGGCTCCAGTGGAAGCCACAAAATCAACTCTGAGATTCTGATGTGCCCCAGGAATCAGTGCCTGAGCAGCGCCCAGCCTCTGCTCCCTACAGTGAAGACTGTGAGGAGTGTCCTGTAAGAACCAAAAAGCACCTGATTAGGAGCCTCTGGGCAGGGAACCCCTGGGTTGGGGGTTGTCCTTTTTGTTTGGAGATGGGAATTCCAACATCTCCATCCCAGGAGAGCATTTGAGGCTCAGGAGGCAGCACAGAGGGATGCAGTGACTCCTCTTTCCAGTTCACCTTCCCTGGCTGGACCATGAAATCTGAAGTGACCATCCCACCCCCATCTGTGACTCTGCCCTGTGACAATCAGTGTTACACAGGACAGATTGTGTGGGGAAGCCACTTTAATGTGGAGACAGGCAGCTTGGAGAACCTGTTCCTGGTGCTGCCTGAAGTCACCTCTGAGGAAGGGTTGAGTTGTCCCCATCAACTGTCTCTGCACATTGTGACAAACCACCCACCGCCCTCCCCTGGGCTGGGCTGTGCTTGTCCTTATCAACACAGAGTCCTGATTAGCCCCGTGCTCATTTGTCATGTTTTGCCTCCCCTATGGCTCCACTACCCCGGGTGGGAGGGGATGAGGCTTTCACATTTCATACTGCTAATCACACTTGATCCCTGGAATTAACTGTGGGTAATAAGCACTAAATTAATGTCACACAGCCTCCCTGGCAGCAGTGCTGGGACCTCTGCTGAAATGTGTCCCTGCTCTGCCTGGGAAGGGCAAAGGCCATGCCCTGGAGGAAGCATTTCCAGCTGATCAGTTTTATGCTTCACAGGAAAGGCAGGCTGGGTGCTTTATGACCAACATTTGTCAAGGACAGACTATTTGGTTTTCAGGGACCAGTTTATGGGCAGGAGGTTGTTTTTAACATGAGGACAAAGTTCTGTCTCCTGCCATGTGACTGCCCATGCCTTTTTCCACCAGCCCACCTTGCTCTGCTCTGAGGAGTAGTTGCTCCTGAGTTTTTCCAGGTGAGAACAAGCAATTCCATAGGAAACTGGACACATGCTGGCCAACCTGCCTTCTGGGCATCCCTACTTGAATAAGGACCAAATCAGGTGTTTGAGCAGAGACCTTCCATGGTGGGAGCTGCAAACCAGAAAATCCCTTGGCCAGACCTGCAATAGGATAATGGGGAGAACCAGATCATAGCTATAGGACCTTACAACCAGTTACCCCAGTTCCCAAGTCCAGTTTTTGCACAGCCAGGACAGCCAAGGCAGGCACATGGGATGTGTACATCAGGGACATTCACTCACTAAATGAAATAAAAAAAAACCCCACTCTAGAAAAACCACGTGGACAGACATTCTTTTTGGCAAGAGCTTGAATGTATTTTAAATAGTTCTTTTAACTGAAGACTGGAGGCAGAGCCAAAAAAGCACATAAAACCCTCACACAGTGACTTTTCACCAGTTTTATTTGCAGTTTCTAGTTTTCTGTGCTTGTGTCAGGCTCCCAATTACAGGGGGGAAAGAAGTATCAATGCAACCCCCACAAAACTATTTATTAGGTCTGAACAACCCAAATACAGTAGGGAGGAAAAAAGGTAGGGGAGGAAAACAACATCACTGTGACTTTGAATTCTGTTTTTATTTAGTAGCTGAAGAATTGACTCCCATCTCAAACTACACCCTATTCCTACTCCCAGTCATGTGGCTGGTGTTGAGCTTTAATATTCAGACACATCTGCTACCAGAGAAAATTAACTGTCAGCTCTAGGATGGCTCTTAAAGGGAGGCCCCATTGACCTGAGCTGAAAATGATGGAGTCCTCACAGTCTCTGCTGCAATATTTAATAGCCAAGTGACAGTTAATTAGATTACTGAGCCACCGTGACAGATGCTAGGCAACGCCTGAGGAGGAGAATTTGGAAAGGCCATTATCTTACAGTGTTGGGAACACTTTAAGGTCTCATTTTAACCCTTTCCACTCCTGCCCTCATGGATGTCCAACCCATGTTAAAACCAGGTGTTTCACAAAGGCCAGTGTAATGCCCTGGGTGATTTTTTCCCCATCTGAGAAAAGCAGGTGGTCATGTTGGGCTAATCCCTGGTTGAGGTGCCAGGAACTCCTCCTTGGCTCCCACCTGGCATCAAAAAAGATGATCACTGGGAGGTGCCAGCAATTTCACCCGCTGGGCGATTCCCAGACACACCAACCACACCAAGTGGAAAGCAGGGAAGTGAGAGGGTGTTAGAGGGTTTGGGCAGCATTCCTTCTTCCCTGTATTAAGTGAAGTGGATTTTGATGAGTCTGCGGAAGAATTTCCCTCCCCGCAGTCCCCACTTTCCAAATAAAACTGTAAGTGAAGCTTGTCAATCCCACACCCATAGTGAGGGATTCCCAGCTCCTTCAGCTGGCTGGGATGCAGGCTGCAAGCACCAGAGCAGGGCTGTGTGTGCTGCTGGTACTCAGAAACCTGCACACTGAGCTAGCAGATGAGTTACTGACTTCCTGGGAAGGTGATGCTATCTGAGTGCTGCCTGTATCACTATCTGCTTTCACAATGCAAGATGAGAAGAGTTTTTGGGCTTTGCCAGACCAGCTGTGTCTCAGCACAGGTTGGTGAGGACATGCAAAGCCCTGTGGAGCCACCCTCACAACCAGAACAGCAACCAAACACCCCACTGGGGAGGAGAGGGGAGGAAGCAGAAACCCTGTCCCAGGGGCACTGCAGGAGCACCTTCTCCGAGCAAGAGAAAATCAGAGCACCAGAATGAGACACAACATCATGGGTTTGCACCAACTTTCTTATTCTCACACAACCCAAAACACTGATAAACACATTCTTTTTCTGGTTACAAAACCCCTTCCCTCCCACTCAGGTCTGACACAGAAGTCTCAGAAGTTCTGATTTAACAAGCAACTGTTTGGATGATAAATAAACAGCAAGACCATCAAATGCACCATAGCTTCTGCACTTTTGCTTCTGCTGCCCACTGAAATGTAAACAGAGAGCATAAAAAGAGAACCAGGATTTTCTGGCATTCCAAGGGTCACCTGCCTACATATTCAACAGTGCTAAATACACCACCCAGAAAAATCAGCAAAAATATCAAACTACTGAGACATTTCAAAGCACTTTTGCCCTGGTATCTCCCAGGAGTCACATACAGTGTTTTTAGGAACCTTAACTCCCCCAGCTGCATGGAAACAGGATGTATTCCACAGTGAGAGCAGGTGTGGACTCACCACCACAGAAGGGTGAGGCTGGTACATCCAGGTACCTTGGAGCAGAAGGAGATGCCCCAACCGTCTATGTATATGTATATCTTAAGATACTGGGAGGATCATCTGGAAATAAAAGAATCCTTAGAACTATCTAGACTTACACTAGAGCACTGCAGAGCTGGTTAATCTTTCCTGGCTCTGCATCCCACTTTTAAACTGGGATGAATATTTTTCCATAAAATTACTTCATGAGCACCTGTGGCTTCAGCATGGTGTGTGGACATACAACTGAGGCAAGACAGTAATTTTTAATTCAAGAGGAGGAGACCCTTACCTTCATTGACCTCCTGGAAACAAGCCCCCAGGCCCTGCCCCTCATCACGAGGGCAAGTGCTTCCAGGTGCTGACGAAAGCCGTGGGGATGAGCGAGTAAGGCACCGTGGTGATACAGTTCCACGTGTCTGACATGGGGTCGTAGCAGTCCAGCGTTTTGCACCTCTGGGTGCCAAAGTAGCCTCCAACCACATAGAGTTTGTTGCCCGAGGCCAGGGCGTGGCAGGACATGCGCTTGGCCGTCATGTCCCCGATGCGCGTCCACTGGTCGGTCTCGCAGTCGAAGCGGTAGGCGGAGGCTGCCGTGAACTCCGTGTCCCCTCCCATGATGAAAATCTGGCTGCCCAGGACGGCGGCCGCCGTGTAGCGCCAGGGCTGCGGGCACTCGGCCTTGATGGTCCATCGGTTCTCGGCTGGGTCGTAGCACTGCACTTTGGACACCATGTCTCGGTGGATGCTGGTGCCACCAAAGACAAAGAGCTTCAGCCTGGCACTCACCACTGCAGCGTTGCTCACTCCATCTCTCAGCGGAGCCACCATCATCCACTTGTTGGATATGGGGTCGTACTTCTCCACTTGCTTCAAGGAAACAGAAGGAGATGCGGGGAAGACTCCAGCTACTGCAGTGTGCCCACCAACCACATAGAGGCAGTTTTCCAATTCGGCTGAGCCATGCCCAAACCGAGCGATCAACATTGGGGCAGCTTTGGACCATTCCTCATGCACGGTGTCATAAACCCAAACATCTTTGGAGACCCCGTTCTCTGAGCCCCTGCCTCCAGTGATGTACACTTTGCAGCCGATGGCACAGGCACTAAATTCCTTCCGTGGACTTGGCAGGTCTGCTTTGGGAATAATTTCCTTGGCTTTGTGATCCACTTGGTAGATCTTATCACACATGAAAGTTTGTCCTCCCAAAATCAGTAAGGTGTGCCCAGCTTTGCGAGGCCTGGCACAGAGGCTGGTGACCACCCCATCATTCTGGAGGATCTTCTTCTTGCACTGAATAGCTTCATCCAGGACAAGCTTGTTCCTTTCATCCACCATGATCAAGTCCTCGCAAGCCAAGGCTTCCTTGAGGCATTCTGAAGGAAGCAAAGCCAGACGAACATTCCTCAGAAGTTCTGGGAGATAAGCCTTCCGCTCATCCAGGTCGTATTTCACCCACTGCATGACAGCCTTAAAGACCTTTTCCTCATCCTCAATTTCCAGCTCATCACTGGAGATGAGGTCCAGCAAAGTGTCCTTGGAAAGGTTGTTGAAGTCCTCACTCTTGTGAACAGTCTCAAAGTTGACCAGGCACATCCTCCAGGAGAGCTCATAGAGCCGCCGGCACTGATGAGCATCTGAGAGCAGCATCATGCCCAGGCAGTTGGAAGGGTAGAGGTTCTTCTCCAGGAACTCAGCTGCAGCATCTCGGACGTCATGGAACTGCAGCATGTCCCCAGCCTCCAGGAGGGACTCGGCATTCTCCTCGTTGATAATGATCCGAGAGGAGTAAGCAAAGTCCAGCAGCAGCTCCAGCACCTCCGGGTGGAGGCTGTCATGGAAGTTCACCTCGTCATCCAGGCTCTCCCGGAGGCCGTTGCTGAACATGGCCTCGAAGTACCTGCTGGAGGCAGCCAGCACTGCGCGGTGGCAGGGGAAGGACCTGTTCCCTGCCCAGAGGGTGACATCGGTGAACATGCAGTGCTTGCGCAGCGTGTTCAGGTGGGACAGGACGCAGTCCGGGTGGGAGGCCTTGTGGTAAAGCAGGATGTTCATGGAGCCGGTGCTGGTGCGGGATTTACGGTTCTCGTGCACGCTGACCGACATGGTGGCACAGCTCTTGCCTGCAGGGAGACAAACAGGGAAAGCATCATTCCCACATCCTGACTGATACACGGCATGGAGAACACATGCATTAGTTATCCAACCCTGGTACACTGCCAGTGGATCTCAGAGCTCCAGGTGACATCCCTGCGGCTCCTGCTCCATGGCTGCTCCTGCACCCTTTCCTCCTGCACCCTCGCATCCTCCAAAAAATCTAACTCAGGCTGAGCAGGGCAAGAAAGCAGAGCGGGGTGAAGGGGGAAATTCTGCTTTGGTTTCAACAAAGGAGCAACAGTGAGGCAATCAAACCCCAAACTTGGTGTAGATTGTTTCAACAGCCCCCAGAGGGTATTGGCAAACCGCAGAGGAGTTATTTTTCCTTAGAAAACAGCATAGAGAGAGCAGACTATCCAGGATAAAGGGCATTGGTCTGTTCTTGGCTCAGCAGAAATTAAGTTTGGCTTCTGATTTTCATGTAGATTACTGCAGGTTTAGGAAAAGCAACTGCTACAGGTTTTATTTACAAAATATTTAATTACCAGCAGAAGCCAAAGGTTTGAGCTGATTTTACCAAACCTATTTGTTGCACTTTTTGATTATAAAACTCACCAGACACCTCATGTGACACAAACATTTTTCAGGACAGATTCTATTCAGAATAAGACAAAAGAAAGACAAATTATGTTTTTTTATCAGACAGGCAGAATCAAACACAAGGCTTTTATTAGCTACTATTTCACATTAGTGCTACCTGATACCAATCCTTGCCTGTAGAAGAAAACCCTTTTGGACTAATTAAATTAATACTACCTAGATGATAAAATCCAAGTCATTTACTCCAAAATACTTTAGCCAGCTGTATTTTTTGCTTCCCATGGAATTAAAGCACACAGACAGATACACATGCACAGCCCTCTCTTACAGGAGAAAGTTAATACAGAACTTGTCCCAAAGTTTGAAAAATGAACCTGCAAAAATCAAAATGGGGTCAACCTTCACTCCAGTCACTGAATTGTTTAGACAAGACAGTCAGGGAAGGCTTTTTAGATGGGTTCTTTTTGTTAATGTTGGTTGGATGGGTTTTTTTTAAACTTGCTCTTCACAGGCTGGAATTTCTCAAGGGTCTCTCCAGCCTGCAAACACGAGGTCTGCAGATGAGCCCAGCTCTCCCCAGCCAGCACTGGGGTCTTGGAGGAAACCACAAAATGCTGAGAGAATGGCTGCTGCGCTCCCAGGCTGCCAGGAGGTCACAGCCTTGACCTGGCACTGACCTGGAGCTGCTCAACCCTCCCACACTCTATGGGTGGATGACCTCAGGAGGAGGCAGATGGCCAGATAAGTCGCCTGACTCAGGCTCTGCTAAAGAACTTCCTGCCCTTGCTTCTCCAGCACCTCCTAAAGAGTGTGAATGAGACAAACAATTGTGGGCATGTTGCTCCTTCCCCACACGCTGTCAAGAGTTATTGAGGTTGGTCTTCTCAAGGCCTCGCTCATTCCTCAGGGCTGTGTCACAGTCCAGGGAAAAGTCTCTGCACTGCTCCATGCAGGAACAACAGCTTACCCAAGCAGCCACAAGTCCTGCTCAGCCTCTGAGCGAGGGCAGGAACACTGATGTGGGTAGTTGGGTGGGAAATGTCCATATCCATGGCCCAAACTCTGCCAGCCTGGGATAGAGGCTGACAAGCTCATTTCACTCACGACTGGAGGCTGTGCAGAAGCAAGGCTCCAAAACAGGAAGGAAAATGCCATTATGGAACAGCACTTTGAAGTGCATCTGAAGGAAATGTTTCCAACATCTACACCCAGTGCAGAACAACACTAATTTAAGGGGTTATTTGGATTCCCATGTCAGCGCCGAAGCGAGGAATACAAATGAAACATTTATAAGTCTGCTAAAAGCTATTGATTTAAGTTCCTATTCCTACAACCTCAGAAACCACCCTGCCACTGCTATGGCTTCCTTTTCTCACAGCTCAGGTCAACTATTCACTGTTAACCTTTGATTTGCTTATGTAAAAAAAAAAGAAGCAATTTATATAGGATAGCTATGGAAACAAACACAGAGACTGCAGGAAGGCAGCAATGATTTTTCTGACACTAAGATTAAAAGCACCTACTCAGAGTGGAAGGAGCAGGTCATTTAAAAAATTGAAATGTCTATATAAAAGCTGCAGCAAAGTCATTTTTTATATATACATACACATAAGGACATGTACATATATCACACATGTGCATACACACACACATATATTTCAAATCTCAAGCTTCCAGCATCAAATATCTATCCCAGGGAACCTGGAGGCAAATAATATTTCTATCTTATATGCATTGAAAAATATCCAGGAAATAAATTGGCAGCCAGCTCCTAGCACTGATCTTTCTATCATGTTCACTACAGGCACCAACTGACCCCCAGCACAGCTGGAATTCTGAAAGCTGAAGAGGCCACAGTCACAGCCCCTTTACTTGTCCTCCCCTGGAGTGGAGTTATGACACTGGATGTCACTGGTCACAGACAAGCAGGGCTAGACAGACCATTAAACTGAAACTAAAGCAGCCCCTGAATTCTGGGGTGCAGCCATCTCACCAGAAAGCTTTGCTTGTGGTTTTCAGCAACACTCAAACAGTCTGAGGGCTTCTTGGATCCTGCCATAGCTGGACACAAGCAGAAAAGGGGCAGACACTAATCCTTCCACTCACAAACTCCCCTCACTGCATGCCTCAGTCTACCAGAGACCTTGGCATCATCTCACCCATATCAGACAAACAGAAACTGCAGGCAGCAGCTACCTCATCTGGCAAACTCCTTCCAAAATGTAGCAGCTGACAAACCTCAGAAGCCTGCAGGCAAAGTGTCTTCTAGTTTCATAATGTGTACAGAAGTGCTTCAATTTAAGCCATGTTTAACTGCAGCCATGGGCAGGCTGGACCTGTGACACAAGCACTTCTCTGAAGCACAGGCATGCAGAGCACAATTTGGCCCCTACCACACTCCTTGCTCCCTTACCCAACTACTGAGCTAAAGAGAAAAAGCAGAACCACTCTGAGTGAGGAGTACTTTACACAAAGCAACCTGTCAGTGGCCCTTGCCAAGCTCCCACCTGCTCTGTGAGAGCCTGGGGGTTATCAGAGCTTCCAGCTGCATCTTCCATGATGAACAAAGCTGTTGTGGAACAGCCATGTCAATGGGAACAGCAGAAGGCACGACCTGAACAAACTGGGGCTTGAATTTCTCCACGCTGCATTCATTTCTTTTCCCTCGAAAGGCAGTTATTGAAAAAATAAGTATCTGCTGCATAACCTTTAAAGGGATCTTACTCCACACAGAGGCAGATAATAATCCTTCTTCCATATGGATGAGGGCAGAGGGGCATCAGCTTTTTGACAGCTATCCAATGCTGTCTGCTGGCTGAAGTATTCCCCTGGCTGTCTGCAGCCTTTGTGCAGCCAGGATGGGAAAGACAGGTTTTTTCCAGCAGAGCAAGATAAGGTTGCTTTGAAAATCCTTCCACTCATCCAGACAGGGCAGACAGCAATCCTGAAAGAGGGAAGGAGTTGGCTCAAGAAAAAAAGACCCCTCAAATCTCAGCTCATGAAGAAAACGCCCCAGCAGTCTCTCTGGACAGGACAAAGCTTGCAAAGAGAACAAGGGAAAAAACAAAAGCAGAGAGCTGGCCAAACTCCCCACAAGAAGAACCACAGCTCTCCTGTCCGAGTGCCTTTTGCTTCCTACAAACCAGGAGAAGACTTTCCATCCCAGGCTGATGGGTCACCCTTCCAGAGCCCTGCTGGAATGGTCCTCTAGGAGAACCTCAGGAGACACTCTACCACCTCTTGAAAAACCCAAGTGCCTCTTACAGGGATACTTGGAAGCTGTATCAGGTCCTGTCCCCAGTCACAAAAGAACTGCATATGAGAGAACAGCTCAGAAAGGCTATTGATACATGAACTATAATTAGCAGGCTTGGGGTTCCCCCTCCATCTCAAACCAACGAGCTTTCCACAAATCTCCAATTTCATTCACTACCTGCAGGGAATCACAGCTGAGATCCTGCTTGCTTTCAAGAGGACAAGATTTGAGAGTGATTAATACACTCCCCAGTGGGATTTCAGGGAATCAAGAATCATTTCTACTTAGAAGAGCAAAACCACAGGGTTTATGAATGTTCTCCCCAGATCCTAAAGGCTGGCTAAACACCAACAAAGACCCCAAGTCCCATGATCCAAAACTGGCATTTTCTGTTTCACCCATG